>NC_052088.1:34826852-35161464 GCF_015852505.1 Tachyglossus aculeatus | reverse complement strand
AATGCCATGGAATTTTCATTGAACATATTCACAAGGAGTCCAATCCAGGTTAGAAGGAGGGAGTTGTTTGTACATTACTGCTAGTACTACTAATAACCATCACCATAATAAGAATTGTAATATGTGGAACTATATGACAAGCATTGTCCTAAGCGCTGGGGTAGATACAAGGAAATCAGGTCAGACACAGTCCCTGTCACACAAGGAACTCACAGGGTAATAACAATGATAATAATAATGATAGCATTTGTTAAGCGCTTAGTGTGTGCCAGGCAACATACTAAGTGCTGGGGTGGATACAAGCAAATCGGGTTGGACACAGTTCCTGTCCCATGTGGGGCTCATGGTCTCAATCCCCATTTTACAGATGAAGTCACTGAGGCCCAGCGAAGTGAAGTGACTTGCCCAAGGTCCCACAGTAGACGAGTGGCAGAGCCGGGATTGGACCTCATGATCTTCTGACTGGAAAACAGGTATTTTACCAATAAGGAAACTGAAGCACAGGGACGCTAAGTAGCTTGCCCAAGGTCACACATCAGGCAATTGCTGCTACTACTACCACCACTACTACTTCTCTTCTCTTGTCTTATGCCATCGAGTTGTCTCCGACCCATAGTGATGCCAAGGACATATCTCTCCCAGAACGCCCCACCTCAATCTGCCATTGTTCTGGTAGTGGATCCACAGAGTTTTCTTGGTAAAAATCCTGAAGCGGTTTACTATCACCTCCTTCTGCGCATTAAACTCGTCTCTGCCCTTGACTCTCTCCCGTGCCCAGCACGGGGGAGTTTTGACCTGTAGCAGATTGCTAAAGGTTTTGACCTGTAGCAGACTATATGTCCAAGACTGAACTCCTTATCTTCCCTCCCAAACCCTGCCCTCTCCCTGACTTTCCCATCACTGTAGTCAGCACTACCATCCTTCCCGTCTCACAAGCTCACAACCTTGATGTCATCCTCGACTCTGCTCTCTCATTCACCCCTCACGTCCAATCCATCACCAAAACCTGCCGGTCTCACCTCCGCAACGTTGCCAAGATCCACCCTTTCCTCTCCATCCAAACCGCTACCCTGCTGGTTCAATCTCTCCTCCTATCCCAACTGGATTACTGCATCAGCCTCCTCTCTGATCTCCCATCCTCCTGTCTCTCCCCACTTCAGTCTATACTTAATGCTGCTGCCTGGATCATCTCTGTGCAGAAACGCTCTGGGCATGTTACTCCCCTCCTCAAAAATCTCCAGTGGCTACCAATCAACCTATGCATTAGACAAAAACTCCTCACTCTGGGCTTCAAGCTGTCCATCCCCTCACCCCCTCCTACCTCACCTCCCCTCTCTCCTTCTCCAGCCCAGCCCACACCCTCCGCTCCTCTGCCACTAACCTCCTCACTGGGCCTCATTCTTGCCCATCCCACTGTCAACTCCCTGCCCACATCCTCCCCCTGGTCTGGAATGCCCTCCCTCCACACATCCACCAAGCTAACTCTCTTCCTCCCTTCAAAGCCCTCCTGAGAGCTCACCTCTTCCAGGAGGCCTTCCCACACTGAGCTCCCTCCTTCCTCTCCCCCTCCCCATCCCCCCGCCCAACCTCCTTCCCCTCCCCACAGCACCTGTATATATGTTTGTACAGATTTATTACTCTATTTATTTTACCTGTACATATTTACTATTCTATTTATTTTATTTTGTTAATATGTTTTGTTTTGTTGTCTGTCTCCCCCTTCTAGACTGTGAGCCCGTTGTTGGGTAGGGACCGTCTCTATATGTTGCCAACTTGCACTTCCCAAGCACTTAGTACAGTGCTCTGCACACAGTAAGCGCTCAATAAATACGATTGAATGAATGAATGAATGAATTGCCTGCCACTCACTAGCCACTGGCCAAGCTAGGAATGGGATGGGTAGGCCTCTACTTGACTCTCCCTCCTGTAGCCAAGACTGGTAGAGGACTGGAAACTCTCCAGATGCCACCCTGAGAGGGAACTACTACTACTGGTATCAACTGGCAGAGAAGCAGCGTGGCCCAGTGGAAAGAGCACGGGCTTTGGAGTCAGAGGTCATGGGTTCAAATCCCACCTCTGCCAATTGTCAGCTGTGTGACTTTGGGCAAGTCACTTAACTTCTCTGTGCCTCAGTTACCTCATCTGTCAAATGGGGATTAAGACTGTGAGCCCCCTGTGGGACAACCTGATTGCCTTGTAACTTCCCCAGCACTTAGAACAGTACTCTGCACATAGTAAGCGCTTAATAAATGCCATCATTATTATTATTTATTATTAATCAATTGTATTTATTGAGAGCTTAGTGTGTGCAGAGCATTATACTCTGCACAGTCGTGGCTTAGTGGAAAGAGCACAGGCTCTGCACCCAGAGGCAGTGGGTTCTCAACCTGGCTTTGCCACTTATCAGCTGTGTGACTTTGGGCAAGTCACTTATCTTCTCTGTTCCTCAGTTACCTCATCTATAAAATGGGGATTAAGACTGTGAGCCCCACGTGGGACAAACTCATTACCTTGTATCTAACCCAGTGCTTAGAGTGGTGCTTAACAAATACCATCATTATTATTATTATACTAAGCACATGTACAATATAACAATATAACAGAGTAGGTAGACACATTCCCTACCCTGAGCTTATGGTCTAGAGTCCACTTCTATAGTGTCTTCACATTACTACTGCTAGTAATGCTACTACTATTACCAATTCTTGAACATAAATTCTACTCTTAAAGTGCTTTCCTGGCACTTTCCAATGATTCCTCATCGCCCTCCACCTCCTTCCCCTCCCCACAGCACTTGTATATATTTGTACATATTTATTACTCTATTCATTTTATTTGTACATATTTACTACTCTATTTTATTAATGATGTGCATAAAGGTATCATTCTATTTATTCTGACAGTTTTGACACCTGCCCGCATGTTTTATTTTGTTGTCTGTCTCCCCCTTCTAGACTGTGAGCCTGTTGTTGGGTAGGGACCGTCTCTATATGTTGCCGGCCTGTACTTCCCAAGCACTTAGTACAGTGCTCTGTACACAGTAAGCACTCAATAAATATGATTGAATGAATGAATGAATGAATTCCTCAGGGCCAACTGATAAGGAAATGAAGAGTGTTCCTCAGTGCCAAAAATCAATCAATCAATTGGATTTATTGAGCACTTACTATCTGTAGATCACTGTGCTAAGCGCTTGGGAGAATATGACGCAACAGAATTAGCACACATGTTCCCTGTCCATAACGAGCTTTCGGTCTAGAGGGGGAGACGAACATTAATATGAGATCTTACCATGCCATCCCTTTCTACAGTGTAAGTTTGTTCTGGGCAGGGAATGTGTCTGTTATTTTGCTCTGTTGTACTCTCCTAAGCGCTTAGCACAGCGCTTTGCACACGGTAAGAGCTCAATAAATACGATTGAAGGAACGAATGCTCTGGGCACAGGAAGTGCTCAATAAATATGATTGCTCGATCGATTGAAATAAATAATTTGCAATAGAAATCTGAGACATAGAGAGGGTGACCCAGTGAGTTAAACGCAGAGTTGGGATTATTCATTCATTCATTCATTTAATCGTATTTATTAATAATAATAATAATAATAATAATGGCATTTATTAAGCGCTTACTATGTGCAAAGCATTGTTCTAAGCGCTGAGGAGGTTACAAGGTGATCAGGTTGTCCGACGGGGGGCTCACAGTCTTCATCCCCATTTTACAGATGAGGTAACTGAGGCCCAGAGAAGTTAAGTGACTTGCCCAAAGTCACACAGCTGACAGTTGGCAGAGCTGGGATTTGAACCCATGACCTCTGACTCCAAAGCCCGGGCTCTTTCCACTGAGCCAAGCACCTACTCTGCGCAGAGCAGTGTACTAAGCACCTGGGAAAGAACAATACCACCAAGAACAGTGATAATCTGAGTCCTCTGAGTCCTCAAGTACCCTTCTAGACTGTGAGCTCCTTGTGGGCAGGGAATGTCAGTCTTTATTGTTGGATTGTATTTTCCCAATTGCTTAGTATAGTGCTCTGCACACAGTAAGCACTTAATACGATAGAATGAATGAATGAACCACCATAATTCCAAAACCATAGGCCTAAAACGGTCATTTTCATTCAGAACCTCGGTTTGAAGTTCTCACTGAAACCTCCTCTGTATGCTTGACCGGAGTTGGTCGGATGAGTGGGTGGGCCTGAACGGGGTTGGGAGAAGATTGGGGGGCATCTGGGCACCAGGAGGAGAAATCCCGGGAGGCGGAGGGTCTTTTTCCCCAGGAAACCCACGGCAGTGAGGATAAACTGGAGACTGTCAGACTTTCTCGTTATTCAGTTGGTTAGCAGATGGTTCGGGAGGCCATCCTGGGGGAAAAAACCCCACATCTGAGTCTCTCTTGGGTTTTTCAATTCTACAGGACACGGGTTTGGTAACGCGTCAGTTTCCTTCATTTTTGAAAAACACAAGGTCGATTCAGTTCTTTTTCATGGTATTCGTTAAGCGCCTACTGTGGGCCAAAAGTCTTGTACTAAGCGCTGGGTAGATAGAAGGTAATCAGGTTGAACGTGGTCCACGTCCCGCATGGAGCACATGATCTTGAGTGGTCTTGATCCCCATTTTACAGAGGAGGGAAATGAGGCCCAGAGAAGTAAAGTGACTAGCCCAAGGTCACCCAGCAGACAAGTGGCGGAGTCGGGATTAGGACCTGGGTCCTCAGATGCCCAGGCCCGGGGTCTAACCACTAGGCCATGCTGATCTTGGTTTATGGCTTACAAGGCCAAGTCCTTGTAAAGGAGAGATTGATCATCCATTTGATAAAAAGGGAAGCCAGGCTGACCACCTTAGTTCCTTCAGAAGGATTTTCTGGACATATCCATGGGAGCATCGTGGCCAAAATGTTTTCATCAGGAATGGCCAAAATTGTTAGGAGGACGCTAAATGTCTCACAGCTTTTGCAAAGAATTCAAGTGATGGTTGGCAGCCATGATTTCAGAGCTCTTGGGAGTCAGAGGTCGTGGGTTTGAATTCTGGCTCTGCCACTTGTCAGTTGTGTGGCTTTGGGCAAGTCACTTTACTTCCATGTGCCTCAGTTACTTCATCTGTAAAATGGGGAGCCCCATGTGGGACAACCTAATAACCTTGTATCTGCCCTAGTGCTTAGAACAGGTCTTGGTACATAGTAAGTGTTTAGCAAATACCATCATAATTATTATTATTATTATTAATAAAACAAGTAAACAGACATCAATATAAGTAAATAAAATTATAGATATATACACATTAGAACAAGTAAACAGGCATTAACATAAATAAATAGAATTGTAGATATGTACATATATTCACAAGTGCTGTGGTAGAACAAAAGGAGGGAGTTGGGACGATGGGGAACTGAGGAAAAGGGGGGTTAGTCTGGGAAGGCCTCTTGGAGGAGGTGAGCCTTCAGTAGGGCTTTGAAGGGGGCAAGTGTGATTGTTTGGCAGATTTGAGGAAGGGGAGCATTCCAGGCCAGAGGTAGGATGTGGGCCAGGGGTCTAAAAATCCTCAGTTTAGTGGGATTCAACCCACCCTTGAATCACCTCTGTCTTGGGGTCCCATAAGCCTCCTAGCTTGATCTATATGTTAATCAATCATTGACGTTTATTGAGTGTTTACTATGTGCCGAGCACAGTTCTTAGCACTTGGGAGAGCACAATTCAACAGAACTAGCAGACACATTCCCCACCCACAACAAACTTACAGTCTTCAGGGAGCAAGTGTTACAGATTTTTGAAGGCCCTCATCACTTTGTAACCTCCCCAACGCTTAGAACAGTGCTTTGCACATAGTAAGCACTTAAATGCTGTCATTATTATAATTATTATTATCTTTGTCATGATCATGAGGAGTGGCAAAGCATTATTGGTGAAATTCATGAAAGGGCATTGGAGGAGTAGAAAACATTCCACAAATTCAAGGTCTGATCGTGACGGATTAAGACTGTAATTCCAAAGAGGAACTTTAGGCTGGGAAGGTCTTTGGTCATCCTTTCTCGTAGCAGTCCTGAAGGCCTAGCTGATGCAAATTGTAAGCCCTTTGCGGGCAGGGACCGCATCTACCAGCTCTACTGCATTGTGCTCTCCCAAGTGTTAGGGACAGTGCTCTGCACAAAGGAGGCGCTCAATAAATTCCACCGATCGATTGATGTGGCACGTCCTTCCCAGGAGAGGAGGCAGAGCTACCAGAGGTGAGATGATTTTCTCAAGCGAGCGCAGCAAATTGGGAGTAGCAGATAGATCTCCCCCTTTTAGACTGTGAGCCCACTGTTGGGTAGGGACTGTCTCTATGCGTTGCCAACTTGTACTTCCCAAGCGCTTAGTACAGTGTTCTGCACACAGTAAGCGCTTAATAAATACGATTGATTGATTGATTGATCTAGTGGAAAGACTGGGACTGTGTCTGATGGGATTCCGAGGTATCAACCATGGCACTTGGCACATAGTAAGCACCTAACGAAAATCACGATCATCATTATGAGTAGTAACAATCTCTTCGTCTCTCCCGTTCTTCCAACCTCAACGAATCTCCCTCCCTTCCGTGAATCCCATGGCAATATTGTTTCATTTTCCCATTAATAAGCTCCTCCTCCACATCAAACAGAAACTCCTCACCATCAGCTTTAAAATCCTCAATCTCCTTGCTCTTTCCTACCTCACCTTGCTGCTCTCCTTCTACAACCCAGCCCGCACACTCCGCTCCTCTAATGGGCCTTGATCTCATCTATCTCTCCACTGACCTCTTTCCCAGGTCCTGCCCCTGGCCTGGAATGCCCTCTCTCCCCATATCCAACAGGCAATGACTTCACTTCAAAGCCTTATTAAAGGCCCATTTCCTCCAAAAGACCTTCCCAGTCTAAGCCCCACTTTTCCTCATCCCCCACTCCCTTCTGTATCACCCTGCCTCGCTGCCTTTATTCATCCCTCCTCTCAGCCCCACATCACTTACGTCCATATCTGTCATTTATTCATTTCTATAAATGTCGACCTCCCCCTCTAGGCTGAAAGCTCATTGTGGGTGAGGAATGTGTCTGTCTATTGTATTGTACTCTCCCAAGCGCTCAGTACAGTGCTCTGCACAAAGGAAGCGCTCGATAAATATGATTGATGGACAGATTTGATTGGCTAACACATTCCAAAAAAGTTAGGCACTGGGGAACAAGTTCAGATAATGAAGGGCCAGTTAGATTCTGTCCCAATCCTTTTCACATTTGTCATCAGGGTGGAAAGTAATAGGAAATAAATTAGGCCGATTAAAGCACCACTCAGTTTCCCCTGCATTCAATTGACATTCTACCATCAGTGCTCTGGAATTCTGGTTTGGAATGCACGTCCATTACTAGTCTCTTTAATCAGTTTCAGCAGATACGCTGAACTTAATTAATATCTCGCCTCTTTGCTGAAATGAAACATCTGGCCCTACAGTGTTTGAGAAACCATTATACCTCGCGTGTCGGCGATCCTTTCGCCAAAAATCCCTTCTTTCCTCTGCCTTGCCAGTGGTAGCAGCATGGGCTAGTGGAAAGATTCTGCTCCTGGAAGTCAGAAGCCGTGAGTTTTAATCCCGGCTCAGCTACGCGTCTGCTGTGTGGCCTTGGGCAAGCCACTTCACTTCTCTGGGCCTCAGTTCCTTCATCTGTCAAATGATGATTAAAACCGTGAGCCCATTCAGACAGGGACCATGGCCAACGTGATTTGCTTGTATCTACCCCAGCGCTTAGTACAGTGTCTGGCACATAGTAAGTGCTTAACAAAAACACTTAAAATACCACAATTATTATTATTATTATTGTTGTTATTATTAGGAGGAACTGAGGACACTGTAGAAGTTAGAGCATCTGCCTGGGAGTCAGAAGGACCTGGGTTCCAATCCCAGCTCTGCCACTTGTCTGCCGTGTGACCTTGGGTAAGTCACTTCTCTGGGCCTCGGTGACCACATCTGGAAAATTAAAAGTGTGAGCCCCACGCAGGACAGAGACTGTGTCCAACCCGATTATCTTGTATCTTCCCCAGAGCTTAGGACAGAGCCCAACATCATAGTAAGCGAGCGTGGCTCAGTGGAAAAAGCCCGGGCTTTGGAGTCAGAGGTCATGGGTTCAAATTCCGGCTCCGCCAATTGTCAGCTGGGTGACTTTGGGCTAGTCACTTCACTTCTCTGTGCCCCAGTTACCTCATCTGTAAAGTGGGGATTAAAACTGTGAGCCCACCATGGGACAACCTGATCACCTTGTAACCTCCCCACTGCTTAGAACAGTGCTTTGCTTAATAAAGTGCTTAATAAATACCATTATTATTAATAATAATATCCTTTATTCCTTTAAGGATGACATTCTGTCCCAAACTTAGAGAGGCAAATCCTTAACCCGCCTCTCTCCTCCTGGCACCCTCGGCCTCCCAGCGGAAAGCTTGGAGCCCGGTGACTATTTTTCCCGGAGAGATCATGTTGAAATGTCGAGCCGGCCCTGCGCGGCACCAGAACACATCTCCTCGCCTCGTATCAGAGTCCCACGGTGCCGTTGCCCAAAATTCCCCGGGCATGATTAAACAGAACACAGTTTGGAGTCCTTCATGTGGGTTGGGAGGCAGTTCAAAGCACTATTAGGGGAAACTTACGGCTTCAAATAGAACAGATGTGTGAGTCGCACTTGATTTCCCCACGGAATGGAATGAGGAACTGAGCTACCCACCTCAGTCCGGCCCCAAAACCCATGGCAGAATAAGGCAGCATCGTCTTTCCGGGTATGGCTGACGAACCCACGATGTCTTGCCTCGCTCCGTTGAGGCCTCGACTTCCAAGCGCTTAGTACAGTGCTCTGCACACAGTAAGCGCTCAATAAATACGATTGATTGATTCCGAGAAGCGTGACGAGATCTCGGTGCTCTGCCTGAGGGAGATTCTTCGGAGATGAAGCTCTTATTCCATGCTGTGGATCGTTTCTCCTCGGGAACCTGGAGAAAAGGGGCTGAGGACTGGAGGGGCTCAGCCGAAAGAGATAGCCTGGTGGCCTGGGTTCGAATCCTGGCTCCGCTGCTTGCCTGCGGTGTGGCCTCGGGCAAATTACCTGGCTGCCTCCGTTTC
Source organism: Tachyglossus aculeatus (assembly GCF_015852505.1). NCBI lineage: Eukaryota > Metazoa > Chordata > Mammalia > Monotremata > Tachyglossidae > Tachyglossus > Tachyglossus aculeatus. The sequence goes on along the minus strand of NC_052088.1, from coordinate 35,152,360 downwards.
CTCATCTGTAAAATGGGGATGATATACCTGTTCTCTCCCCTTAGACTGTGGGCCTTGTGTAGGGGCAGGGACTGTGTTTGACCAGATTATCCTGTATCTACCCCAGTGCTTGGAACAGAGTAAGCACTTAACAAATATCAATACAAGTACAATACTTATACTTCCCAAGCGCTTAGTACAGTGCTCTGCACACAGTAAGTGCCCAGGGAAGCAGTGTGACTCAGTGGAAAGACCATGGGCTTTGGAGTCAGAGGTCGTAGGTTCAAATCCTGGCCCCGGCAATTGTCGGCTGTGTGACTTTGGGCAAGTCACAACTTCTCTGTGCCTCAGTTACCTCATCTGTAAAATGGGGATTAAGACTGTGAGCCCCCCGTGGGAAAACCTTATCACCTTGTAACCTCCCCAGTGCTTGGAACAGTGCTTTGCACATAGTAAGCGCTTAATAAATGCCATCATTATTATTATTAAATACAATTGAATGAATGAATGAAGTACTACAATTATTATTATTAAGTTTATTATTCTTGCCTAGATAAAATTGAGAGTCCCCCCCCCCAGCAGAAAGCCTGTGGGCTTGTGGTCTGATCAGCTTATAATGTACCTCCCCCAGGACTGTGCACAATGCTTCGCACAGAATAATCACTTAACAAATGCGATAATTATTATGATTACTCAATCAATCTGGGAAAGGTCTTTATAGAAAATATGCTACAGGAAGAAGGACGAGTCTTTCTGTCTCTCTGCATAGCTCTGCAGTAACTAAATCTTCAATCCAGTCTCCCAATCTTGTCTTGTTTTATGCCGTCGAGTCATTTCCAGCCCATAGCGACGCCATGAACACGCCTCTCCCAGAACGTCCCGCTCTCCATCTGCAATTGTTCCGGTAGTGGATCCACAGAGTTTTCCTGGTCAAAATCTGGAAGTGGTTGACCATTGCCTCCTTCCGCGCAGTCAATTTGAGTCTCCACCCTCGATTCTCTCCCGTGCCGCTGCTGCCCAGCACAGGTGAGTTTTGACTTGTAGCAGATTGCCCGCCGCTCGTTAGCCACTGGCCAAGCTAGAAATGGGATGGTTAGGCCTCTGCTTGACTCTCCCTCCTGAAGCTGAGCCTGGTAAAGGACTGGAAACTCTCCAGGTGCCATCCTGAAAGGGGTTTCTCACAATATCTCCCCTTCAATATAATTTTTAGTCATAATTGGAACTTTAACCCTACTTGAACAGGAAGATTTCTCTCAGAAATGGCCACCACTTTATGGAAATTAACCTTCTCAAGCATCCTTTTGGCATCTTGAGTAATAACAATAATGATGGCATTTGTTAAGCACTTACTATGTGCAAAGCACTGTCCTAAGCGCTGGGGGGATACAAGATGATCAGGTTGTCCCACGTGGGGCTCACAGTCTTAATCCCCATTTTACAGATGAGGGAACTGAGGCACAGAGAAGTGAAGTGACTTGCCCGAAGTCACACAGCTGACAATTGGCGGGGCTGGGATTTGAACCCCTGACCTCTGACTCCAAAGCCCTTGCTCTTTCCACTGAGCCACGCTGCTTTAAACTCCTTGTGGGCAGGGATTACATCTGACAACTTTATTGTACTTTATTTATTATAAGTGCTTAGCAAATACTACAGTTATTATAATCTTTGTCGACTATGTCCAACCCGATTACTTGTACTTACCTGATAACTTTGTATCTGCCCCAATCTGATTACTTTCCATCTACCAGTGCTTAGAACAGTGCTTGACTGTAGTAAGTGCTTAACAAATACCATAAAAGGAAAAGAAAAACAGTCAGAGGGCCCCTGGGGAGGGGAGAGAGTAGTTCTGGGGGGCTTTAGCCCCCGTGGACATTCATTCATTCAATCGTATTTATTGAGCGCTAACCGTGTGCAGAGCACACAGGGAAGGCAGGGGAGTCGAGTGGAGATGTCAGACAGTCAGTTAATTTTATTTATTGAGCGATTACTGTGTGCAGAGCACTGTACTAACCTCTGAGGAGAGTACAGTAGAACAGCAGACACATTCCCTGTCTGGGAATGTCAGGGGAAGTAGCGTGGCTCAGTGGAAAGAGCCCGGGCTTTGGAGTCAGAGGTCATGGGTTCAAATCCCACCTCCACCACTTGTCAGCTGTGTGACTTTGGGCAAGTCACTTCACTTCTCTGTGCCTCAGTTACCTCATCTGTAAAATGGGGATTATGATTGTGAGCCCCACATGGGACAACCTGATCACCTTGTATCCTCCCCAGCGCTTAGAACAGTGCTTTGCACATAGTAAGCGCTTAACAAATACCAAAATTATTATTATTATTATTATTCCCTGTCCACAATGAGTTGACAGTCTAGAGGGGGAGACAGACATGAATACAAATAAATAAATGACAGATATGGACCTCAGTGCCGTGGGATTGGGAAGGGGGATGAATAAAAGGAGCAAGTCAGGGTGATGCAGAAGGGAGAGGGAGAAGAGGAAAGGAGGGCTTAGTCAGGGAAGGCCTCTTGGAGGAGATGGGCCTTCAAAAAGGCTTCTAAGGAGGGGTGGGAGAGTAATTTTCTGTCAGCTATGAGGAGGGAGGGTGTCCAGGAAAGAGGCAAGAAGTGGGCGAGAGGTTGGCGGTGAGATAGACGAGAAAGATGGTAAGGTGGCTCTCCAGCCCTGCTCAGCAGGGTTGGAGAAGAGGGTGATTTTTGGGCGAATGACCAGGGGATACACTAGGAAGCGGGCCGGCCCAGAGTCCAGCTCTGCTTCACTTCCCGGTTCAAAACCCATGAGCGATCCCTCTGCAATGCCCTCTCAATGTGGCTTTTTAAAAAAAAATCATATTTGTAAAGGGCTTACTATGTGTCAAACACCGTTCTAAGCCCCGGGGTAGGAACAGGTTAATAAGGTCGGACACAGTCCCTGTCCCACATGGAGTTCACAGACTAAGTAATGAGTCAGTCAGTCAGTTGTATTTCTTCAGCAGAGCACTGTACTAGGTGGTTGGGAGAGAACAATATAATAATAAACAGACACATTCCCTGCCCACAATGAGCTAACAGTCTAGAAAGGGGGGGAGGGGGCAGATATTAATAGAAATAAATAAATAAATAAAATTAGAGATATGTTCAGAGTTGCTGAGGGGCTGGAGGCCCGGGGTGGGGGATTCATTCAATCGTATTTATTGAGCGCTTGCTGTGTGCAGAGCACTGTACTAAGCGCTTGGGAAGTACAAGTCGACAACATATAGAGACGGTCCCTACCCAACAATGGGTGGCTCAGTGGAAAGAGCCCGGGCTTTGGAGTCAGAGGTCCGGGGTTCAAATCCCAGCTCCGCCAATTCTCAGCTGTGTGACTTTGGGCAAGTCACTTCACTTCTCTGTTCCTCAGTTCCCTCATCTGTAAAATGGGGATTAAGACTGTGAGCCCCACGTGGGACAACCTGATCACCTTGTATCCCCCCCAGTGCTTAGAACAGTGCTTTGCACATAGTAAGCGCTTAACAAATACCATTAAACAAATGGGCTCACAGTCTAGAAGGGGGAGACTGACAACAAAACAAAACATGTAGACAGGTGTCAGAATGGTCAGAACGAATAGAACTAAAGCTATATGCACAACATTAACAAAATAAATAGAATAGTAAATCTGTACAAGTAAAATAGAGTAATAAATCTGCACAAATATATACAAGTGCTGTGGGGAGGGGAAAGAGGTGGGGGGGATGAGGAGGAGGAGAGGAAAAAGGGAGCTCAGTCTAGGAAGGCCTCCTGGAGGAGATGAGCTCTCAACTGTATCTAGCCCACCACTTCGTACAGTGCCTGGAACATAGAAAGCGCTTAACAATGAATAAAGGGAGCAAGTCAGGGAGATGTAGAAGAGAGTGGGAGAAGAAGAAAGGAGGGCTTAGTCAGGGGAGGCTCCCACTAAGTAGGAGGGAGAACTGGAGAACCAAGGCACAGAGAATTAAGTGACTTTCCCAAGGTCATACAACGAGCAGTTGGCAGATCGGGGATAAGGAGCCTCTGACTCCCAGCACCCCTGCTCTTTCCACTAGGCCACACTGCTTCTGGAGAGAGCTGTGTTGCCTCTCAGTGGAACAGGTCGGATTTCAATAGGGTGGAACCCAGGTCCCCGCAGCACTTAGATACACATCTTTAAATTATATATCATAAATTACTAATTTATCCGTGTTAATGTCCGTCTCCTCCTCTAAACTGTAAAGTCAACAGGGACAGGGAATGCATCTGCTGATTCCATAGCATTGTAATAATAATAATAAAGTTGGTATTTAAGTGCTTACTATGTGCCAAGCACTGTTCTAAGCACTGGGGTGGATGCAAAGTCATCAGGTTGTTCCACGAGGGGCTCACAGTCTTAATTCCCATTTTCCAGATGAGGTAACTGAGGCACAGAGAAGTGAAGTGACTTGCCCAAAGTCACACAAGGGACAAGCGTGGAGCTGGGGTTAGAACCCATACTTCACGCCGCTGCCCGGATTGTGTTTGTCCAGAAACGCTCTGGGCATGTTACTCCCCTCCTCAAAAATCTCCAGTGGCTACCAATCAACCGACGCATCGTCATCATCATCATCAATCGTATTTATTGAGCGCTTACTATGTGCAGAGCACTGTACTAAGCGCTTGGGAAGTACAAATTGGCAGCATATAGAGACAGTCCCTACCCAACATTGGGCTCACAGTCTAAAAGGGGGAGACAGAGAACAAAACCAAACATACTAACAAAATAAAATAAATAGAATAGATATGTACAAGTAAAATAAATAAATAAATAGAGTAATAAATATGTACAAACATATATACATATATACACTTGCTGTGGGGAAGGGAAGGAGGCAAGATGGGGGGATGGAGCATCAGGCAGAGACTCCTCACCCTGGGCTTCAAGGCTGTCCATCCCCTCATCCCCTCCTGCCTCACCTCCCTTCTGTCCTTCTCCAGCCCAGCATACACCCTCCGCTCCTCCGCCGCTAATCTCCTCACCGTTAGGCCTCGTTCTCGCCTGTCCCACCGTCGACCCCCGGCCCACATCAACCCCCGGGCCTGGAATGCCCTCCCTCTGCACATCCACCAAGTTAGCTCTCTTCCTCCCTTCAAGGCCCTACTGAGAGCTCACCTCCTCCAGGAGGCCTTCCCACACTGAGCCCCCTCCTTCCTCTCCCCGTCCTCCCCCTCCCCATCCCCCCCCGCCCTACCTCCTTCCCCTCCCCACAACACCTGTATATATGTATATATGTTTGTATGTATTTATTACTCTATTTATTTATTTATTTTATTTGTACATATTTATTCTATTTATTTTATTTTGTTAATATGTTTTGTTTTGTTCTCTGTCTCCCTCTTCTAGACTGTGAGCCCGCTGTTGGGTAGGGACCGTCTCTTTATGTTGTCAACTTGTACTTCCCAAGCGCTTAGTACAGTGCTCTGCACACAGTCAGTGCTCAATAAATACGATTGAATGAATGAATGAATGAATGAATGAAGCTACAACCTTTGACTCCCAAGCCTGGGCTCTTTTCACTGAGCCATGTTGCTTCTCTAATGAGAATAACACTAATTCATTCATTCAATCGTATTTATTGAGCACTTACTGTGTGCAGAGCACTGTAATACCCTGATTGTTATTACTATAACCTACCCTGAGAACAATGACTCTGCCACCAAGGTAGCCTTGCTAGACAATAAACTCGCTATGGGCAGGGAATGAACCGACTAATTCTATAGTATTGTAGTAATGATGACAATAATAATTATGGTACTTGTTAAGCACTTACTGTGTACCATGCACTGTTCTAAGCACTGGGATCGATACAAGTTAATCAAGTTGGACACAGTTCCTGTCCCCCATGGGGCTCACACTCTTAATCCCCATTGTACAGATGAGGAAACTGAGGCCCGGGGAAGTGAGGTGACTTGCCCGCGGTCACGCAGCAGATATGTGGTGGAGCCGGGACAAGAACCCACATCTTCTAACTCCCAGGCCCGTGCTCTATCCACTAAGCCACGCGGCTCCTCTCCCAAGCGCTTAGTACAGTGCTCTGCGTATAGTACGTGCTCGATAGATACCACTGACTGATCAATTGAAAGGACAAAAGCGGTGAGCTTTGGGTCACCCGGACCTTGAACCACGCAGAGACCCGAACTCGTTTGGAAATGTTTGTTCCATTGAAAAACAAAAATTCTCTAGTGCCTCCGCTTCGCGGGCCTATCCAAGGATGAGAAATGAAAATCATGAAACCTGGCAGGGTTTCGGACCCAAGAAGGCCAAGAAGCATTGGAAAACGGAGGGAAAACGGCTAAGCTCCTGAGACCTCCAGTTGAATTTCCAGGACAAAGCGATCCATCATCGGTTTAGATCGGGTCAGATATTTGGATGCCTTCCGCCGCTGAGCCTGCCAGTTCTCTCCGAAGGTCACCCATCTCTGTCTCCCCCACACGACCCCGCTCTCCGCCGGACAGCGTCGCTCGCCGCTAATTCGGCCTCTTGCGGCTCCCGGAGGAGAGCGAGAATATTTGGACTTCGCCTCCGATCCTCTCACATCCACGCGTTTATCGTTTGCCTGCGAGACACCAAAGTGGCGGATTTTTATTTTGTTTCTCTTAACTTAGGCGAGGCCTTTAGCTGCTCTGCAAAAAAAGGCCAAGTGTTATTCTTTGGGTACATTTAAATTCAAGATGAGGAAGCAAACATCACTCAGTACGGATGAACAGTACCAGGCGCTCTGAACGAAACATCTCGGTGAGCGTGAATGCGATCTAGGCAAAATATGAATCCTTCAATCCATCGGTGGTATTTACTGAGCACTTACTGTGTGTAGAGCACTGTACTAAACTCTTGGGAGAGTGCAATAGAAAAAAATGTTGGTTGAACCGATCACTGTCCTCAAGGATTTTATTATTTAGTTTGCCACTCTATTAATTCCCCCTTTTGTAATTTATTTTAATGTCTGTCTCCCCTTGTTGACTGTGAGCTCCTTTAGGACAAGGAATGTGATCACCGACTCTATTTATCGATCAGTGGCATTTATTGAGCGCTTACTATGTGCAGAGCACTGTACCAAGCACTTGGGAGAGTACGACACAACAGAATTAGCAGATACGTTCCCTGCCCACAACAAGCTCACAGTCTAGAGGATTGAATAATATTATATTCTACCTTCCCAAGCGCTCAGTTCAGTACTCTGTATGCTACTTATTGAGCATTACTAGGGTTCAATAAATACCATTGATTGATTGTACTGTCTGGGATAGTACTATACAAAAGAGTTGGTAGACAGAATACTTTGCGATTTCATAGATTTGGTAGACATGATCCTTGCCCAGGAGAAACTTATTATTTTTTTAATGTTTGTTAAGCACTTACTCTGTCAGGAACTGTACTAATTGTAGTGGAAGATACAAGCTAATCAGGTTGGACCTAGTCCATGTTCTACATGGGGCTCGCAGTCTCAATTCCCATTTTACAGATGAGGTAACCGAGGCACAGAGAAGTTAAATGACTTGCCCAAGGTCACATAGCAGAGACTGTGAGCCTGTTGTTGGGAAGGGACTGTCTGTGTTGCTAAATTGTACTTTCCAAGCACTTAGTACAGTGGAGTTTTTGCTTGATTCATAGGTTGACAGGCTGCCAGTGGAGATTTTTGAGGAGGGGCATAACATGCCCAGAGCGTTTCTGCGCAAAGATGATCCGGGCAGCAGCGTGAAGTATAGACTGAAGTGGGGAGAGACAGGAGGATGGGAGATCAGAGAGGAGGCTGATGCATTAATCCAGTTGGGATAGGAGGAGAGATTGAACCAGCAAGTTAGCGGTCGGTAGGGTAGGGTGGCAAGGTAGGTACCACCCATGTAGGGTGGGTGGCGTGTAGACGGGATGAATGATATGACTGGAGAGGAGAGGGTGGATTATGAGGGAGAGAGGTGACTGCTACAGGGCCTGAGGCAGAGAGCTGGTGGTATTTCTTGAGAGCCTGCTGTGTGCAGAGCCGTGGAGTAAGAGGACGGTCTCCCCCAATCCCCCACAATCCTCTCCTTTTGGAGATTTGAATGGATTTGTCTGTTTGTTGTTCTATTATTCTCTCCCAAGAGCTTAGCAGTGATGATGATGATGATGGTATTTGTTAAGCGCTTACTATGTACCAGACACTCTTCTAAGCGCTGGGGTAGATACAGGGTAATCAGGTTGGGCACAGTCCCTGTCCCACATGGGGCTCACCGTCTTAATCTCCATTTTACAGATGAAGGAACTGAGGCCCAGAGAATCAATCAACCAATCGTATTTATTGAGCTCTTACTGTTTGCAGAGCACTGTACTAAGAGAAGTGAAGTGACTTGCCCAAGAGCACACAGCAGACAAGTGGCAGAGGCGGGACTAGAACCCATGACCTTCTGACTCCCAGTCCTATGCTCTATCCACCACGCCATGCTGCTGAGCACAGTGCTTTGCACACAGTAAGCGCTCAATAAATACGATTGAATGAATGAATGAATGATTTGTGTACCATCTCATATGGAATAAGATGGGGAAAGAAGCTGCGTGGCCTAGTGGCTACAGCCCAAGCCTGGGAGTCAGAAGGATCCGGGTTCTGATCCTGTCTATACCACTTGTCTGCTGTGTGACCTTGGGCAAGCCACTTCACTTCCCTGTGCCTCAGTTACCTCATCTGGAAAATGGGGATGAAGACTGTGAGCCCCATGTGGGACATGGACTGTGTCCAACCTGTTTAGCTGGTTGGACTTAGCACTTAGAACAGTGCTTGGCACATAGTAAGCGCTTAACAAATACTATCATTATTATTGTTGTTATCATTATTATTATTATTATTACGTGGGACAGGGACTGTGTCCAACCTGTTTAGCCTGTACCTACCCCCAGTGCTTAGAACCGTGCTCAAAACACAGTATGGTCTATTCTATTTATTTATAATGATGCTACCGGTGCCTGTTTACTTGTTTTAATGCCTGTCTCCCCACTTCTAGACTGTGAGCCCACTGTGGGCAGGGATTGTCTCTCTTTGTAGCTGAACTGTACTTCCCCAGCGCTTAGTGGAGTGCTCTGCCCACAGTAAGCACTCAATAAATACGATTGAATGAAGTGCTTAACACATATCATTATTATTAAAACAATTATAATGAATATAAAATAAAAATAACAGTAATAAAGAATAGCAATACTAAATAAACAACTACAGAATTAACATACAGACTGTTTGAAGGGGACTGGAGGTGATGGAGGAGACAAAGAAGCTTCTTCTGCCTCGGTTCATCCTGAGGGGTTAGCTCTCTGGAGTCTGAAGAGCCTCTGGATGAGAGGGGCAGTAGCTGGAGTTTACAAAACTATGAAGGATGTGGACTAGGATTCTTTACCAAATTCACATGAGGATCAGGGACGCTCACTGAAGGGTGAGGAATAGTTGTTGGGAAGCAGCACGGCCCAGAGGAAAGAGCCCGGACCTGGGAGTTGGAAGACCTGGGTCCCCAGATCCATCACTTACCTGATGTACGACCTTGGGCAAGTCACTTTGCTTCTCTGGACCTCCGTCCCTCATCTGCAAAATGGGTATTTGGTACCTGTGCTCCTTTCTACTTAGAACGTAAGCCCCGTGTTGGGCCTGATTACCTTGCATCTACCCCAGAGCTCAGTGTAGTACTTGGCACATAATAAACATTTAGCAAATACCACAATTATGAATTGTTATTATGATTTGTTCTGAAACAAGAGAATGTAGCAACTGCTTCCTCACCAAGAGTGGTTTAAAAATGGATTTTTTCCACAAGGGAGGATGAAAGAATTAGCAGTTTCCAGAGGGATTTGGATAAATTGGTGGCAAGTATTGCATCTTGGACTACTGGAGAATTATAGATTTGAGGGCAAGAGGGGAACATTAGCCTCTAGACTGTAAGCTCCAAGTGGGCAGGGAACCTGTCTATCAACACTGCTGTTTGTGTCTCTCCCAAGTGTATAGTACAGTGCTTTGCACACAAGAAGCACTCAATAAACACCATTGATTGATTGATTACTAGGGCTTATCCAAACAGGCTGTTTCCACAATAATAATAATAATAATAATAATAATAATAATAATAATAATAATAACTGGAGTATTCGTTAAGCACTTACCACGTGCCCAGCACTGTTTTAAGCACTGGGGTAGATACAAGGTAATCAGTTTGGATAAAATCCCTGTCCCACATGGGGCTCACGTGTGGCTCAGTGGAAAGAGCATGGGCTTTGGAGTCAGAGGTCACGGATTCAAATCCCAGCTCCACCACTTGTCAGCTGTGTGACTTTGGGCAAGTCACTTAACTTCTATGTGTCTCAGTTACCTCACCTGTAAAATGGGGATTAAGACTGTAAGCCCCACGTGGGGCAATCTGATCACGGTGCAACTTCCCCAGCGCTTAGAACAGTGCTTTGCACATAGTATGCACTCAATAAATGCCATTATTATTATTATTAATCCCTATTTTCCAGATGAGGTCATCGAGGCCAAGAGAAGTGAAGTGATTTGCCCAAGGTCACACAGCAGACATTTTGCAGAGCCGGGATTAGAACCCATGTCTTCTGACACCCAGGCCTGTGCTCCTTTCGCTAAATCAATCAATCAATCAATCAATCGTATTTATTGAGCGCTTACTGTGTGCAGAGCACTGTACTAAGCGCTTGGGATGTACAAGTTGGCAACATATAGAGACGGTCCCTACCCAACAGCGGGCTCACAGTCTAGAAGGGGGAGAAAGAGAACAAAACAAAACATATTAACAAAATAAAATGAATAGAATAGATATGTACAAGTAAGATAAATAAATAAATAGGGTAATAACCATATTGCTTCTCACTGTTTCACTTGAAACAGCATTCTGGACTGGACAGACCACTGCCCGGATGGAGTTCTGGCCTTGCTAATGTTCTCGTGAATTTACGATCCTCAGACCATTCCGTTAGCAGCCACGGACAGCTCTATCATCTTAATAATGAGAGCCTCCGATGACTTTGAAGAAAAAGCCAGTTTTCCTTAGGCCAGGTTTATGCCAAGCACTGTCCAATGTCAGCTGGGCAGGTAGACTTTGAGAAATCAAAAAAAAAAAAATCAATCTTTATTCCGGGAAAGTCTGGAGAGATATTCGGGTTCAAATTTCTAGCACTGGTTTCTGTTATTAAATCTTCAGGCGTGGCTTTTTATTAGCTGGCTCGCTTTACTGTAAAACTTCCAGATACTTAGGATTTTCACCACCATTTAGCTTTACGCTTGACAGAAGAGAAGAGGCTTGCCCCATAAAACATCTGAGCGCTTCAAAGTGTTGGGAAAAACAGCTCTGGGAGTGAACGAAGCTGACGCGGGGAAGAGAGCCGCTACGGAACGGTGGAATGAGAAGAAAAACGGACCCGGTAAAGGAATGTGTAACATAACATGAGGTGGGGGCCGGAGATTGAAATGAGAATTCAGTTAAAAACAATCCAAAGAATCCAAAACTTCCCACAGGACAAAAGACCCAAAGATGAATGCCTGAGAAATGTGGGGAAATGAGGGGGAACATCACGAATAGTTTAGGGGAAACGAAATAAAGTTGAAAGGGAAGACAAGGGAGAATAAAAACAATGACAATTATGGTATCTACTAAGTGCTTTCTATGTACAAAACATCGTGCTGTATACAAGGGACGGCTCGGATCTGATACCAGTCTCACAATCTCAAGGTAGAGCACGGGCCTAGGAGTCAGAAAGTCACGGGTTCGTATCCTGCCTCCGCCACTTGTCTGCTGTGTGACCTTGGCCAAGTCACTTCACTTCTCTGTGCCTAAGTTCCCTCATCTGTAAAATGGGGATTAAGGCTGTGAGCCCTGTGTGGGACAGGGACTGTGTCCAACCTGATTATCCTGTATTTACCCCAGTCCTTAGGACAGTGTTTGGCACCTAGTAAGCACTTAACAGATACTGTATTATTATTATTATACTGTACTGTATTATTATTATTATTATCATTATTATTGTCACATCACTTCTCTGTGCCTCAATTACCTCATCTGCAAAATGGGGATGAAGACTGTGAGCCCCATGTGGGACAGGGACTGTGTCCAACCCGATTTGCTTGTATCCACCCCAGAGCTTAGTACAGTGCCTGGCACATAGTAAGCGCTTAAAAAATACCACAATCACTATTACTATTTTAATTGTGAAGAACAGGTATTACCCCCTTTTGAAATGAGGAAAATGAGGCTCAGAGCAGTTACGTGACACACAGCAAGTGAGTAGGAGAGCTGGGATTAGAAGACTACTTGTCTCGTGCTCTTTCCGCTACGCCACAGATGAGCCTGCCTTCAATTTTAGAATTTGGATTCCTAGCATCAACCATTCAGAGGAAACAAAAAAAAAAATGGTCACTGTGACTGTCCTTCTCGCTCTCCGGAGTGTGAAGTAGCCTCTGTCCAGGTCTGTAGATGGCTGCAGAAAAATCTATTTTCCCAAAGCACCCCATATTTGGGTTAATACGCTGAAGTTTTAGAAAGCGAGTCAGAATTCTGCCAAGTTATGGATCTCCGAAGCCCCACCCCATCTCTTCCAGGGGTTGGCCAGGCACTGACATTAAGCACTTAGTACGGTGCTCTGCACACAGTAAGTGCTCAATAAATACGATTGAATTGACAGGTCTGGAGGTACGGTTTATACCAGATGACCTCTTAATGACTCTTTCAGCTCTCCGATTCTGTCCTTTCCATAAACCGAATGAGAACCTTAGAAGGAGTCTGCATAACCTCTGCGAGCCGAAGGCATTCCTCTAGCTGACTGAGCGTCTTATTGCTGAGAGATTTTTGGAATATGGCAGTTCTCATTAACCCTGGTTACTCCTGTCTGAAAGGGGAATTGCCCTAGAGTGAACTGAGAGATCAAGGACGCACATCATGAGAGAGGGAGAGAGAGAGAAACCAAAGAGAGAGAAAGAGTTAGTTTCTGTCATAAATGATAAAAACACTATTTTGCAAATGATTTTATTCTCTAATGTGACCTCACAAGCATCTAACGAAGGCCTCTGCTCAGCTATTGCCAATTGACTGAGGTAAAAACTATTTTTTAATGGTATTTGTTAAGCGCTTACTATGTGTCAGGCACTGTGCTAAGAGCTGTGGTCATTAAATTACATTGTACATGGTCCATGCCCCACATGGGGTTCACAGTCTTAATCCCTATTTTACAGATGAGGTCACTGAGGCACAGAGAAGTTAAGTGACTTGCCCAAGGTCACACAACAGAGATGAGGCTGAGTCAGAATTAGAACGCAGGTCCTTCTGGTGTCCATGCTCTACCCACTAGGCCATGCTGCTTCTCTACATAATAACGCTATATGATAACAATAACTACAATACAGAGGAAAGGAGGGTGAATCTTTGGGGTAGAACTACTTCAGAATGTCAATCTGAAATACAGAAGCAGCGTGGCTCAGTGGAAAGAGCCCGGGCTTTGGAGTCAGAGGTCATGGGTTCAAATCCCGGCTCTGCCAATTGTCAGCTGTGTGACTTTGGGCAAGTCACTTCACTTCTCTGTACCTCAGTTACCTCATCTGTAAAAATGGGGATTAAAAGTGTGAGACCCCCCGGTGACAACCTGATCACCTTGTAACCTCCCCAGCACTTAGAAGAGTGCTTTGGACGTAGTAAGTGCTTAACAAATATCATCATCAATCTGACTGAAATGAGTATTTTGCACATCTTATGGACTTTGTTTATCAAAGCATCCTCCTCATCATTATCACTGTCATTGTCATAACCTCTTCGGTAACTCTTGAAAGCCTACTGTGGGAAGGTTGTGAGGCCCCAGATATTCAGATAATGTAGACAGCTTTCACTGTCCACATTATATATATATATTAATATTAATATAACTGACCTGGAACTGAGCTGGACCTTTTAGAGTAGTTAGGAAGCAGTAGTAATAGTTGGAATAGTAGTCCTAATAATAATAATAATAATAATAATAATAATAATAATAATGGCATTTGTTAAGCACCTACTATGTGCAAAGCACTGTTCTAAGCGCTGGGGGGAATTCAAGGTGATCAGGTTGTCCCACATGGGGCTCACATTCTGAATCCCCATTTTACAGATGAGGTCACTGAGGCTCAGAGAAGTTAGGTGACTTGCCCAAGGTCACACAGCAGACATGTGGCAGAGCCGGGATTAGAACCCTTGACCGTAATAGTTGAAGTAACAGTAATAGTCATAGGAGGAGTTATAATCCTAGTAGTAGTCTAATGCTAGCAGGTTCTCCTGCTAACCTTCTCACTGTATCTTGATCGCGACTGCTGCCCACGTCATTTTCCTACAGAAACATTCAGGCCACGTTTCCCCCCTCCTCAAGAACCTCCAGTGGTTTCCCAGTCAAACATGAACTCCTCACCACGGGTTTGAAAGCACTCAATCCCCTTGCCCCCCTTCTACCTCACCTCATTAGTCTCCTCATAGCCAGCCCGCACACTTTGCTTCTCTAATGCTAGCCTTCTCACTGCACCTTGATCTCATCTATCTCGCTGCCGACCTCTCACCCAAGTCCTGCCTCTGGCCTCTGGCCTCCTCATACCTACAGACTATGACTCTCCCCCCACTTCAAAGCCTTATTGAAGTCACCTCTCCTCCAAGAGGCCTTCCCTGACTAAGCTCTCCTTTCCTCATCTCCCACTCCCTTCTGAGTCACCCTGACTTGCTCCCTTTATTCATTCCCCGCTCCCAACCCCACACCACTTATATCTGTCATTTACTTATTCATTCATTCATTCATTCATTCATTCAATTGTATTTATTGAACGCTTACCTTGTGCAGAGCACTGTACTAAGCGCTTGGGAAGTACAAGTTGGCAACATACAGAGACAGTCCCTACCCAATAACGGGCTCACAGTCTAGAAGGCGGAGAAAGACAACAAAACAAAAGACAGACAACAAAACAAATTTATATTAACACCTCTCTCCCCCTCTAAACTGTAAGCTCCCTGTGGGCAGGGAATGTGTCTGTTTATTGTTCTATTGTACTCTCCCCAGAACTTAAGTACAGTGCTCTGCACAGAATAAGTGCTCAATAAATATGATTGACAGACTGACTAGTAATAATAATCTTAGTAGTAGTAGTAGTAGTAAGCACATATCTCATCCTGCCTTGTCTACTGCAAAAGTCTTCTTGTTGGCTTCCCCTACTACCCAATCACTTATCTTCTCTGTGGCTCTATTTCTTCTTCATCTGTAAAATGGGGTTTCAATAATAATAATAATAATAATAATGGCATTTGTTAAGTGCTTACTATGTGCAAAGCACGTTGGGGGATACAAGGTAATTAGGTTGTCCCACATGGGGCTCACAGTCTTAATCCCCATTTGACAGATGAGGTAACTGAGGCACAGAGAAGTGAAGTGACTTACCCAAAGTTACACAGCTGACAAGTGGCGGAGCCGGGATGAGAACCCAATAGCACGCCTCCTGTCTCTTCTACTCCGGTCCATCCTGTAGACTGCAAGCTCATTATGGGCAGGGAATGTGTCTGCTAATTCTGTTGTACTCTCCCAAGCACTTAGCACTGTACTCTGCACAGAGTAAGCATTCAGTGAATACCATTTACCGATTGATTGAGAGATACTTCGTTCTCCTGCCTGGATCATATTCTACAAAACCTTTCAGTTCTTGTTTCTCCCCTCTTCAAGAACCTCCAGTGGTTGCCATCCACCTCTGCATCAAACAGAAACTCCTTACCTTTGGCTTTAAAGCACTGAATCGCTTTTCGCTCTTCTATCTTATCTCACGTATTTCCTAGTGTGATCCAGCCCATTCATTTTCTTCCTCTAAGGACAACCTACTCATGGTACCTTGATCTCGTCTCTTTCGTTGCTGACCCTTCACCCCCACCCTGCCTCTGGCCTGGAATTCCCTTCCCCTTCATATCTGACAGACAATCACTCTCCTGACCTTCAAAGCCTTATTCAAATCATATCTCCTTTAAGAGGTCCCTCATTTCTTCCTCCCTTCTGTGTCGCCCTTGCACTTGGATTTCTACCCTTTATTGACCCCACCCTCAGCCCCACGGCATCTATGTACATATCCCTAATTTATATTAATGTTTGTCTCTCCCTCTCGAATGTAAGCGAACTCCTTGTGGGAGGGAAACATGTCAACCACCTCTGTTATATTGTACTCTCCCAAATGCTTAGGACGGTGCTCTGCACATGGTAAGCACTCAATAAATATGCTTGATTGACTGATAGTAATAGTCATACTAATAGTAATAGTTGTAGTTATTAATAGTAGTCCCAGTAGAATTAATAATAATAGTAGTAGTAATAGCTGTAGTAGTAGAAATAGTCCTAGTAATAATAGTAATAGTCCTAGTGGTGATGAGTTGTAGTAATAATAATAAGAAGAAGAATAATTATGGTATTTGTTAAGCACTTACTATGTGCCAAGCACTGTTCTAAGCACTGGGGTAGATATGAGGTAATCAGGTTGCCTCAGGTGGGGCTCACAGTCTCAATCCCCATTTTACAGAAGACATAACCAAGACCCAGAGAAGTGAAATGAAGTAGGATGTGGACGTATTCCTAGTTGCAGCAGTTGTAATAGTTGTTCTAATAATCGTCCCAGTTATAGCCAGAAGCAGCATGCGTCAGTGGAAAGAGCCTGGGCTTGGGAGTCAGAGGTCATGGGTTCAAATCCCAGCTCCACCACTTGTCAGCTGTGTGACTTTGGGCAAGTCACTTCACTTCTCTAGGCCTCAGTTACCTCATCTGTAAAATGGGGATTAAGACTGTGAGCCCCATGTGAGACAACCTGATCACCTTGTATCCTCCCCAGCCCTTTGAACAGTGCTTTGCACATAGTAAGTGCTTAACAAATGCCATTATTATTATTATTATTAATAGCTGTGGTAGTAATAATACTCCTAGCAGTAGTAACTGACTTGGAATGGACATGGATCTTTTGAAGTAGTCAGGGAGCAGTAGTAATAGTAGTAGTAATGGTAGTAGTAATAGTTGTAATAGTAGCTGTAGAAGTTGTAGTAACAGTAATAATCATAGTAAGAGTTATAATACCAGTAGTAGTCTAATGTTAGTAGGTTCTATTGCTAATCTTCTCACTATACCTCGATCTCGTCTTCTGCTCATATCATTTTCCTACAAAAACTAGTAGTAGTAGTTGTAATAATAGTTCAAATAGCAGCACCTTGTAGCATATTAAGAATAATAATAATGGTATTTGTTAAGCACTTACTATGTGCCAAACACTATCCTAAGTGCCGGAGTAGATACAGGGTAATCAGAGTGTCCCATGTGGGGCTCATATTTTTTAATCCCCTTTTTACAGATGAGGTAACTGAGGCACAGAGAAGTGAAGTGAGCCCACTGTTGGGTAGGGACTGTCTCTATATGTTGCCAACTTGTACTTCCCAAGCGCTTAGTACAGTGCTCTGCACACAGTAAGCGCTCAATAAATACGATTGATTGATTGAAGTGGTTTGCCCAAGGTCACACAGCAGACAAATGGCGGAGCTGGGATTAGAACCTACGTCCTCTGACTCCCAAGCCTGGGCTCTTTCCGCTGAGCCACATTGCTTACCTTTTATTTATCCCAGTGCTTAGAACAGTCCTTGGCACATAATAAGCAATTATTATTGTTATACTAGTAGCAGTAACAGTTGTAGTAATAAGAATTATAATAGTTAAGGTATTTGTTAAGCATTTAATATGTGCCAGCCACTGTTCTAAGCACTGGGGTAGATAAAAGATAATTAGGTTGGACACAGTCCCTTTCATTCATTTCATTCATATTTATTGAGTGCTTATTGCATGCAGAGCACTGTAGTAAGCGCTTGGGAGAGTACAATAAGCCATAAACAGTCACATTTCTGTCCCACAAAGGGCTCACAGTCAATCATTATTATCATTATTAATCCCCATTTTACAGAGGAGGAACTGAGGCCCAGAGAAGTGAAGTGCCTCGCCCAAGGTCACACAGCAGACACAAAGTGAAGCTGGGATTAGAACTCATGACCTCTGACTCCCACCAGGCCCGTGATCTATCCACTGGGCCATTCTGCTTGTAGTAGTAGTAGTAGTAGTAGAGCAGAAGCAGCATTCACAGAATTCACTACCCCCTTAATTAAGCATTTTGGAGAAGTACAAAAGAAACTCAGGACATCCTCCCTGACCTTAGGGAGTTTACAATCCAACAGGGGAGACAGAGCGAACATTTTACAAAGAGTAAAATCAGAATAAATAATGGAATGTAGAACCAAGGTCGGGTCTAAATAAACCCATGAATGGTCGAAACGGCGAGATAGATTGAGATGACTTGGGACGCGGGTTCTTAGAGAAGCAGCGTGGCTCAGTGGAAAAGAGCACGGGCTTTGGAGTCAGAGGTCATGGGTTCGAATCCCGGCTCCTCCACATGTCTGCTGTGTGACCTTGGGCAAGTCACTTAACTTCTCTGAGCCTCAGTGACCTCATCTGTAAAACGGGGATTAAGACCGTGAGCCCCTCGTGGGGCAACCTGATCACTTTGTATCCCCCCAAGCGCTTAGAACAGTGCTTTGCACATAGTAAGCGCTTAACAAATGCCAGCATTATTATTATTATTATTAAAATGCCTCCAGTTCAGCCACCCTGCCTGTTTTCACTTTGTATTTTGGCCAGAGCGCCGTTAGAGAGCTGGGGAACTTTCTACCAACAGCGTGAATCCGTCAGGACACAGAGAGACGCAGCGTTGGAAGAAATGGTTTGTGTTACTGGGCACGGTGGGCACGTCAGCGTAAGCTTCGTGTGGGGTTTGAAGAGAATGCGACTGCTGTGTTGGAGAAAACTGGGGCGTAATCAATCTCAGCCCACCACGTTTAAGCTCCCCGATGTTCCCACCCGGCCCCAGAGTCGGAAGAGTTCAAAAGTCTCCGTGAAACTGCTAGAAAAAGCTCACATTGCCGCAGCTGCTTGTGTGGATTACCTAGTCTAGCCATTCTGTCGAGGCCTAATAAACAAAAGGTTCAAAATCCGACTGAACCGCCGAAGGAAAAAGCCACCACGACCGGGACATTTTTTACCAGAGCTGTGACCCACGCCCAGGAACCGGGAAGTTGGCTGAGATTCCAAAGCCTGGAAGTCTTCTTGGAGACTCCGAAAAGAGTTAAGAGAATCGCTATGACTGGATTCTCTGCTTGCCTGGCTTCCATTTCCAGATCGCTCCTTCCCCCGGCTGGCCTGCTTGAAACAACCGCAACTCGGAGTCTGACAAGTGATTCCGTGACGGATCCCTTGCGTACTCTCCTAAGAGCTTAGTAATAATAATAATAATAACGATGATGGCATTTGTTAAGCGCTTACTATGTGCAAAGCACTGTTCTAAGCGCTGGTACAGTTCACTGTACACATTGCGCATAGGTCTCGGAGTCCGAAGGACCTGGGTTCTAATCCTGGCTCCATCGTGCGTCTGCTGGGTCACCCTGAGCAAGTCACTGGCATCGCAGCTTAGTGGAAAGAGCCCGGGCTTGGGAGTCAGAGGTCATGGGTTCGAATCCTGACTCCGCCACAGGTCTGCTGTGTGATCTTGGGCCAGTCATTTAACTTCTCTGGGCCTCAGTTCCCTCATCTGTAAAATGGGGATTAAGACTGTGAGCCTCACGTGGGACAACCTGATCACCCTGTATCATCCCCAGCGCTTAGAACAGTGCTTTGCATGTAGTAAGCGCTTAACAAATGCCTATTATTATTATTATTATTATTATTATTATTATTATTATTATGGGTTCAAATCCCGGCTCCGCCACTTGTCAGCTGTGTGACTTTGGTCAAGTCACTTAACTTCTCTGCGCCTCAGTTACCTCATCTGTAAAATGGGGATTAAGACTGTGACCCCACCCCCACCCGCCGTGGGACAACCTGATCAGCTTGTAACCTTCCCAGCGCTTAGAAAAGTGCTTTGCACATAGTAAGCACTTAATAAATACCATTATTATTATTCTTGATGCCTCAGTTTCCTCATCTGTACAATGGGGATTCAGAGTGTGAGCCCCTTGTGGGGCAGGGACTGTGTCCAACCTGATTAATTCGTATCTCTTCTAGCACTTAGAATAGTGGTTGGCATATAGTAAGCACTTAACAAGTACCTTAATTATAATTCATTATTAATTATGAAGAGTAACGGATCCTTAAAACTTGGTGAAATCAAAACTGAAGCTAAATGTCAGGACTCTTAATCTCGGTGATGCCAACCAGAATCCAAGCCCCAAGGGAAAATGGCAGTGGCCCCCGTCATTAATTTAACATCAACTCCAAAATTCTGCAGATTAGAAAGGCCTGTGACCGCAGCAGAAAACTGCATCAAGCAGGGGATCGATCATTCAATCGATCATGTTTATTGATCGCTTACTTTTTAATGGTGTCTGTGATACACTTATTAAGCGCCAGGCACTGTACTAAGTGCTGGCAGCACATCCTAATGGATAGACAGCATGAACCCAGGAGTCAGAAGGACGTGGGTTCTAATCCCAGCTCTGCCACTTGCCTGCTGTGTAACCTTGGGCAAGTCACTTCACTTCTCTGGGCCTCAGTTACCCCATCTGCAAAATGGGGATTTCCCATATGGGAAAGGGAGTGTGTTCAGCCTGATTAACTTGCATAATAATGATGGAATTTGTTAAGTTCTGAAGCACTGTTCTAAGCTCTGGGGGGTGGGGGGGTGGGGATACAAAGTGATCAGGTTGTCCCACGTGGGGCTCCCAGTCTTCATTCCCATTTTACAGATGCGGTAATTGAGGCTTAGAGAAGTTAAGTGACTTGCCCAAGGTCACACAGTTGACAAGTGGCGGAGCCAGGATTAGAATCCATGACCTCTGAGTCCCAAGCCCATGCTTTTTCAGCTGAGCCACGCTGCTTCTCGTATCTACCCCAGACCTTAGTACAGTATCTGGTACATAGTAAGTGCTTAACAGATACCATTAAAAAATGTGGCGGAGCACTTATGTGGCAAGAATTGTGCTGCATGCTGAGTAATCAGATCAGACACATTTCCTGTCCCACAATGGAGCTTGCAGAGTGAGGGGAGACCAGGTATTGAATCCCCATTTTACGCATGAGGAAGAAATCGAGGCACAGAGAAGTGATTGGCCCAAGGTCACACAGCAGGGAAGGGGTGGCTTCAATTGGATGACACTTGTGGGTGACAGGAAGTCAGTCAGTGGGTCGTACTTATTGAACACTTACTTTGTGCAGAAACACTGTACTAAGCGTACAGGAGAGTAAAATAGAACAATCACAGTAGATCCAAGGACCTTCCCAGACCTGTTCTATGAAACTGTAAAGGAAAAAGGAACCAAACCAGTGACTGCCACTCTCCGTTTTAGCCTCTCAGAATTCAAAAAATGATGTATTTTAGTCCTCATCAGCAGAAATAAAAGCAGATGCATTTTTCTGGGAATCATCTGGACTCTGCTGAGCTCTGCCTTCCAGAATTTCCACTAATCCATCCTCTGACTGTGAGTCAGGAGAGCTGGGTTCTAATCTCTACCATCCAAAAAGAAATGAATCTGTTTTTCTTCACAGAGGTTAATGACTCACTTCCTTCCTCTGGGGTTCAGCTTTAGCGCACAGTTAACCCTGGTTGGGGTCTTGTAGCTGTGTGAAGATGCTGGTTTTGGCCTGGGTTGAAGTCACCACACCTGAAGGATGCCAGAGATCTGATGGAACAAAATTCCTATGAATAAACCTGGGAGTTTTCATCCTTCCACGTGACTCAGTGCCCGAGGAATGCTCTCTGGATTTCAGGCAGGAATGTAGCTCGGGGGATGGTTGGGGACCGTCATCAGGTGAAGGGCTTAATCCTTTCATCCAGTTGGAAACCGTTCAATCTTGTCCCAGGTTCCGCAGTCCTGGCTGCTCAGTTTCTGCTGTGGAGAACCGGATTCATTTCCCATGGATCACGTCTGTGGGGAAAGTGAATAAAGGATAAAGAAATACTCACCTGTTTGGCGTTCTGTTATGAACTCCAACACTGATGAGGCATATTCTGTTTGGAGCAGTTTTGGATGTCCGGCCTTGTTAGGAGATGCCTAACCCTTCAGAGAAGGACTGAAGGCCTATTGATTGATTGATTGATTGATTGATTTCCCTAAACCTAGAGGGGATAGCCTGTGGACCACAGCAATCTGGGTAGCATTAAAGCCTTATTTTTTAAAAAATAGTCTTTATTAAGCACTTACTCTGGGCCAGACACTGTACTAACTGCTGGGGCAGATACAAGGTAATCAGGTTGGACACAGTCCCTGTTCCACATGAGGCTCACAGTCCGAATCCCCATTTTACAGATGAGGGAACTGAGGCCCAGGAAAGTGAAGTGACTTGTCCAAGCTCACATAGCAGACAAGTGGGGGAATTGAGATTAGAACCCAGGCCCTTTTGACTTCCAGGCCGGTGCTGTATCTGCTAGGCCACGCTGCTTCTCGTGGGGATGGGCCAGGTGATGGAAGGCTTGGGCTGGGGAGGGACAGACTGTAAGCTCTAGACTGTAAGCTCATTGTGGGCAGGGAATGTGTCTTTTTATTGTTGTAGTGCATTCTCCCAAGCGCTGAGTACAGTGCTCTGCACACAGTAAGTGCTCAATAAATACAATTGAATGAATTTTACAGATGGGGAAACTGAGGTGCCAAGAGGATAAGTGACTTGTCCAAAGTCACAAAACTGGCAGGTAGCAGAGCTGGGACTTGAAGCCCTGCTCTTTCTTATAATAATGATGGTATTTATTAAGCACTTACTATGTGCAAAGCACTGTTCTAAGCATGCGCTTACTGAATTCTAATCAATCAATCAATCAATCGTATTTATTGAGCACTTACTATGTGCAGAGCACTGTACTAAGCGCTTGGGAAGTACAAATTGGCAACACATAGAGACAGTCCCTACCCAACAGTGGGCTCACAGTCTAAAAGGGGGAGACAGAGAACAGAACCAAACATACCAACAAAATCAAATAAATAGGATAGAAATGTACAAGTAAAATAAATAAATAAATAAATAAATAGAGTAATAAATATGTACAACCATATATACATATATACAGGTGCTGTGGGGAAGGGAAGGAGGTAAGATGGGGGGATGGAGGGGGGACGAGGGGGAGAGGAAGGAAGGGGCTCAGTCTGGGAAGGCCTCCTGGAGGAGGTGAGCTCTCAGCAGGGCCTTGAAGGGAGGAAGAGAGCTAGCTTGGCGGAGGGGCAGAGGGAGGGCATTCCAGGCCCGGGGGATGACGTGGGCCGGGGGGTCGACGGCGGGACAGGCGAGAACGAGGTACAGTGAGGAGATTAGCGGTGGAGGAGCGGAGGGTGTGGGCTGGGCAGTAGAAGGAGAGAAGGGAGGTGAGGTAGGAGGGGGGCGAGGTGATGGACAGCCTTGAAGCCCAGGGTGAGGAGTTTCTGCCTGATGCGCAGATTGATTGGTAGCCACTGGAGATTTTTGAGGAGGGGAGTAATATGCCCAGAGCGTTTCTGGACAAAGATAATCCGGGCAGCAGCATGAAGTATGGATTGAAGTGGAGAGAGACACGAGGATGGGAGATCAGAGAGAAGGCTGGTGCAGTAGTCCAGACGGGATAGGATGAGAGCTTGAATGAGCAGGGTAGCAGTTTGGATGGAGAGGAAAGGGCGGATCTTGGCAATGTTGCGGAGCTGAGACCGGCAGGTTTTGGTGACGGCTTGGATGTGAGGGGTGAATGAGAGAGCGGAGTCAAGGATGACACCAAGGTTGCGGGCTTGTGAGACGGGAAGGATGGTAGTGCCGTCAACAGAGATGGGAAAGTCAGGGAGAGGACAAGGTTTGGGAGGGAAGACAAGGAGCTCAGTCTTCGACATGTTGAGCTTTAGGTGGCGGGCGGACATCCAGATGGAGATGTCCTGAAGGCAGGAGGAGATGCGAGCCTGGAGGGAGGGGGAGAGAGCAGGGGCAGAGATGGAGATCTGGGTGTCATCAGCGTAGAGATGATAGTTGAAGCCGTGGGAGCGAATGAGGTCACCAAGGGAGTGAGTGTAGATTGAGAACAGAAGGGGACCAAGCACTGAACCTTGGGGAACCCCCACAGTGAGAGAATGGGAGGGGGAGGAGGAGCCTGCAAAAGAGACTGAGAAAGAACGACCGGAGAGATAAGAGGAGAACCAGGAGAGGACGGAGTCTGTGAAGCCAAGCTCAGATAGCATGTTGAGGAGAAGGGGGTGGTCCACAGTGTCAAAGGCAGCTGAGAGGTCGAGGAGGATTAGGACAGAATATGAGCCGTCGGATTTGGCAAGCAGGAGGTCATTGGTGACCTTTGAGAGGGCAGTTTCCGTGGATTCTAGATAGGTGGGTGAGAACTGTTCATGTTCCCTGCCCTCCAAAAGGGCTTTCCCACATTAGGAAAGATGGAGCGATAAAAGCACAACAACGTGGAAGACAAGGACATTGATGCATACAGTGACAGCAACAGTGAGCAACAGCATGGCTTAGTGGCCAGAGGACCGGTCTGGAAATCAGAAGGCCCTGGGTTCTAATCCCAGCCCACCCACTTATCTTCTGTGTGACCTTGGGCAAATCACTTCCCTTCTCTGGGCCTCAGTTCCCTCATCTGTAAAATGGAGATTAAGACTGAGCGCCACGTGGGACAGGGACTGTGTCCAATCTGATTAGCTCGTAACAACCCCAGTGTTTAGAACAGTGCCCGGCACATAATAAGCACTTAACAAATACCATTTTAAAAAAATGTGTGACTTTGGGTAAGTCACATCTTCTTTGTGCCTCAATTACCTCATCTATAAAATGGGGGTTAAGAGGGTGAGCCCCATGTGGGACAGGGACTGTGCCCAACCTGATTAGCTATATCAACCACAGTGCTTAGAACAGTGCCCGGCACATAATAAGTGCTTAACAAATGCAAATTAAAAAAAAAAATAAAAAATGGGCAGGGAACACGTGTGACCTTGGGCAAGTCACTTACCTTCTATAAAACGGGGGTTAAGAATGTGAGCTCACTGTGGGCAGGAATGAGACTGTTGTTCTATGGTTCTCCCAAGTGCTCAGTATAGTGTTTTGCATACAATAAGCACTCAATAAATACAATTGAATGAATGAATGCGAGCCCCATGTGGGACAGGGACGGTGTCCAACCTGATTAGCTTGTATCTACCCCAGCGCTTAGAACAGTGCTTGACACATAGTGTTTAACAAATACCATCATTACTATTGTTACCAACTGCTTGTCCCCTGGTGGATTACATACCACATGTGCTTGGTTGTGGTATCTCCTCAGAGAAAGCGTTTGTGGTTGGGTGTGAAATTTGGTGCCAATTTCCCTGAAACTTCTTGGCTAATCAGAGACCCCTTAAGGGTTGCCAGAAAAGCAGACTGAGGGAAAGAAGGGCCATAAATTTCTGGGGATTGTCATTCTTCATCATACCTTGATCTCATCCAGCTCATGCCAACCTCTCGCCCACATCCTACCGCTGGCCTGGTGTGCCCTCCTTCCTCATATCAGGCAGATAATTGTCCTCCCCCACTTCAAATTCTTATTGAAGACACGATGCCTACTTGTTTTGTTTTGTTTTGTTTGGTTTTGTTTTGTTGTCTGTCTCCCCGCTTCTAGACTGTGAGCCCGTTGTTGGGTAGGGATTGTCTCTATTCGTTGCCGAATTGGACTTTCCAAGTGCTTAGCACCATGCTCTGCACACAGTAAGTGCTCAATAAATACAATTGAATGAATTAATGCATTAAAAAAATATGGTATTTGTTGAGCACTTATTATGTGCCAAGCACTGTTCTAAGCACGGGGGAGATACAAGGTAATCAGGTTGTCTCCCGTGGGGCTCACAGTCTTAATCCCCACTTTACAGACAAGGTTACTGAGGCACAGAGAAGTTAAGTGAAGTGACTTGCCCAAGGTCACACAGCAGACAAGTGGCAAAGCCAGGATCAGAACCCATGACTTTGTGATTCCCAGGCCCGGGCTCTTGCCTAGGATCCCACTGTTGGGTAGGGACTGTCTCTATATGTTGCCAACTTGTGCTTCCCAAGCGCTTAGTACAGTGCTCTGCACACAGTAAACACTCAATAAATACGATTGATTGATTGATCATGCAGCGGATGATTGGTGCAGGTAGGATTCGAACCCAGGTCCTTCTGACTTCAAAGCCCGTGCTCTATCCACCAGGCCACACCGCTTCCCTGAATTGGAGCATTTTTAGACCGTGAGCCCGTTGTGGGCAGGGACTGTCTCTCTTTGTTGCCGAATTGTACTTTCAAGCGCCTAGTTCCGTGCTCTGCACACAGTCAGCGCTCAATAAATAGGATTAAATGATTGAATCTGGTCTTTCGTCGGCAGAAGCCCGCTCGCGCTTTCCCTTCTGTTCCTCTCTGCTTGGCGCTCGACCCAACTTGAGCCCTTGGAGTTTGGCAGGGTGGAGCTGGAAGAGACGTGCACAGTGCAGAGGCCAGGAGCCTGACTCCCAAGACCTGTGTTAAAGTTGGGAATGTCCCTCCGTCCCTCCTCTGGAGATTGCCGGAGAAGCCGATCCCTCTCCCTTCCAAACCGCTGAGCCAAAGCCCCAAAGCCCTTTTAGGTCTGAAGGTTGCTTCTCGTCGGCCATCATTTCTGCAAAAAGTCAGGAACTCTTCATTTCTCCTCCCCAGGACAGACACTTATTATTTTTTTTTTGTCGTGTGTGTGTGTGTGAACTTTTGTGTGTGTGTGTGTGCATGTTGTGCTTCTTTGGCAGCTAGCCGTCCTCCAGAGATCCCATCCTGGAACGCGACCAGAAATGAGTTCCGTGCCTGAGGAACATTGTGAAATTGCTAGGAGAGGAACCTCTCTGATTCCAAAGACGAAATCCCGGCTCCGGGTGGCTAGAGTAATAATAATAATAATTAATAATTATGATACTTGTTCAGTGCTTACTATGTGCCAAGCACTGTTCTAAGCTCTGGGGTAGACACAAGTTAATCAGATCGGACACAGATCCGATCCCAGGTGGGGCTCACGGTCTCTACCCCCATTTTACAGATGAAGTAATTGAGGCCCAGAGAAGGGGAGCGACTTGCCCAGGGTCACCCAACAGACAGGTGGTGGAGCCGGGATTAGAACTCAGGTCCTTGTGACTCCCAAGCCTGGGCTGTAACGACTAGGCCATGCTGGTGTTCCTGGGTCCAGATGGAGGGAGCTTGGTTTCTGGGTAGGGAGAGTAGCGAGCAGGAAAGGCCAGGTCCGCCTTCAATCAATCAATCAATCAATCAATCAATCAATCAATCGTATTTATTGAGTGCTTACTATGTGCAGAGCACTGTACTAAGCGCTGGGGAAGTACAAATTGGCAACACATAGAGACAGTCCCTACCCAACAGTGGGCTCACAGTCTAAAAGGGGGAGACAGAGAACAGAACCAAACATACCAACAAAATAAAATAAATAGGATAGAAATGTACAAGTAAAATAAATAAATAAATAAATAAATAAATAAATAAATAGAGTAATAAATATGTACAACCATATATACATATATACAGGTGCTGTGGGGAAGGGAAGGAGGTAAGATGGGGGGATGGAGAGGGGGACGAGGGGGAGAGGAAGGAAGGGGCTCAGTCTGGGAAGGTCTCCTGGAGGAGGTGAGCTCTCAGCAGACTCGCAAACGTCAGTCTTTGCTCCCATCCCTTGGAGGGAGGCCGGAGCGTCTCGCAAACTCCTCCTCTGGGACGTGGCGCTCAATAAATGCTGGAGGCGAGCGTTGGGAGCCGCATTGGAACGGCCTCGTCGCTGAGCATCGGAGCGGAGTTCGTGGAACCACAGACCGGGGCAGAGTCAGGACGCCGCTGAAAATGGCAGCCACCGTGCCGGGGGAGTCTGCAGGATTGCGTCCAGTCTACAGTGCCCTGCACGTAGTAAGCGCTTAATCAATACGATTCAACGAATCCAGAAGCAGCATGGCCTAGTGGAAAGAGCACGGGCC
This sequence comes from Tachyglossus aculeatus, assembly GCF_015852505.1. Lineage (NCBI taxonomy): Eukaryota > Metazoa > Chordata > Mammalia > Monotremata > Tachyglossidae > Tachyglossus > Tachyglossus aculeatus. The sequence continues at coordinate 35,124,393 of NC_052088.1, read as the reverse complement.
TGAGAGGTCAGACTGTGAGCCCACTGTTGGGTAGGGACTGTCTCTATATGTTGCCAACTTGTACTTCCCAAGCGCTTAGTACAGTGCTCTGCACACAGTAAGCGCTCAATAAATACGATTGATGATGATGATGACCTAGGTTCTAATCCCTGCTCCGCTCCTTGTCATAATAATAATAATTAATAATAACGATAGTATTAGTTAAATGCTTACTATGTGCCAAGCACTGTTCTAAGCACTGGAGTAGATAAACGATCATCGGGTTGGACACAGTCTCTGTCCCACATGGGGCTCACAGTCTTCATCCCCATTTTACAGATGAGGTAACTGAGGCCCAGAGAAGTGAAGCGACTTGCCCAAGGTCACACAGCTGACAAGTGGCAGAGCTGGGATTAGAACCCAGGACCTTCTGACTGACTCCAAGGCCCATGGTCTATCCTCTACACCATGCTGCTTCCGTGTGACCTTGGGCAAGTCTCTTCACTTCTCTAGGCCTCAGTTACCTCCTCTGCAAAATGGGGATGAAGACCGTGAGCCCCATGTGGGACAGGGACTGTGTCCAATCTGATTAGTTTATATCTACTCGAGCTCTTAGAAGAGTGGTTGACACAGTGCTAAATGAATAGCACAATTATTATTATTATTATTATTATTATTATTATTATTATTACTATTATCTACCCCAGTGCTTAGTGCAGTGCTTGGCATATAAGAGGGGCTTAACAAACTTATAATAATAAAAATTATTATTAGTTTCTGGGTAGGGAGAGTAGTGAGCAGTCTTCTAGACTGTGAGCCAACCGTTGGGTAGGGACCCTCTCTACATGTTGTACTTCCCAAGCGCTTAGTACAGTGCTCTGCACACAGTAAGCACTCAATAAATACGATTGAATTGAATTGAATCATTGTGGTATTGGTTAAGCGCTTTAGGCACTGTACAAAGCGCTGAGGTGGATACAAGTCATTTGGGGTGGACACAGTTCCTGTCCCACATGGGGCTCACAGTCTTAACCCCATTTTGCAGATGAGGTAACCGAGGCACTGGGAAGTGATTTGCCCAAGGCCACACAGCAGATGAGTGACAGAGGAGGGATAAGAACCCATGCTGCTTCCCCAAAACTTGGTTAGATGCCACAAAGTAGGTGGTAATACCTTAACCAAATATTTGTGGTAAAAGCCACTAGGACCTCTTCCATCCTTCTCAAGGGGAGTGTTAACCTTCCGGGGTATTTATTGAACATCCAATATGTCAGGATGAATTAGCTGTATAATAATTGATTTTACAAGTAAATATGCACATATATGTGCACTGAGAAGCAGTATGGCCTAATGGATAGAACGCAGGCCTAGGAGTCTGAAGGACCTGGGTTCTAATCCCAGCTCCGCCACTTGTCTGCTGTGTGACCTTGGGTAAGTCACTTCACTTCTCTGTGCCCCAGTGACCTCATATGTAAAATGGGGATTAAGACTCTGAGCCCTATGTGGGACAGGGACTCTATCCAACCTGATCGACTTGTATCCACCCCAGCACTTAGTAGAGTGCCTGGCACATAGTAAAAGTTGAACAAATACTATAAAAAGAAAACCAAACAAATACCACTGCTGTTACTATTCTCTTACTTTTCCCTGCAGCTTCTATACCCCACGCTGACCTATCTGGTCATTTTGGGTTCTCTGTAGAGAGAGAAAGTGTGTGTGTGTGTGTGTGTGTGTGTGTGTGTGTGTGTGTGTGTGTGTGTGTCCCCTTAATTAGGCCAATTAAAGATAGTATTTGTTAAGTGTTGACTGTTTTCCAAGCATTGTACTAAAGTAATCAGGTTGGACAAAGTCCCTGTTCCAAATGGGGCTCACAGTCTAAGAGGAAAGGACGACAGGTATTGAATCCCGATGTTACAAATGAGGAAACTGAGGCACAGAGAAATGGCTTGCCTGAGGTCAACCAGCAGGTAAGTGGCAGATCCAGGATTAGAATCCAGGTCCTCTGTTTCCCAGGCGTGGTCATCTATGGGAGAATAAACCATGACAGAATTGATAGTAATAATAATAATAATGATGATGGTATTTGTTAAGCACTTACTCTATGTGCAAAGCACTGTTCTAAGTGCTGAGGCAGATACAATAATAATAATAATAATAATAATAATAATAATAATAATAATGGCATTTATTAAGCGCTTACTATGTGCAAAGCAGTGTTCTAAGCGCTGGGGGGATACAAGGTAATCAAGTTATCCCAAGTGGGGCTTACAGTCTTAATCCCCATTTTACAGATGAGGTAACTGAGGCCCAGGGAAGTGAAGTGATTTGCCCAAAGTCCCACAGCTGACAAATGGCGAAGCTGGGATTAGACCCCACAACCTGACTCCCAAGCCAGGGCTCTTTCCACTGAGCCACACTGCTTCTCCCCGATAGACATGTTCCCTGCCCATGACAAGCTTATAAAATGAGGGTGGGGGGTCTGTTGGGTTGTCAGGGTGAGTGGGAGGGTCGGAGAGCTGATGCGTGCGTGCCTGGCTAAATGTGGGACTTTGAGGGAATATGAGGGAATGTGTATTCGTGTGTCAGTGTGGAGGAGTGGGAGGACAGGTGTCGGCCCGGCTGGAGGAGGTGTAGCAAAATGGAAAGAGCACAGGACCAAGAAGTTGGGAGGCCCAAGTTCGAATTCTGGCTCCCCAGGCTTACTGCATAACCTTTTTTTATGGTATTTGTTAAGCGCTATGTTCCAGGAACTCTACTAAGCGCTGGGGCAGGCACAAGTTAATCACGTTGGCCACAGTCCCTGTCCCACATGGGGCTCACAATCCTAACCCCCAATTTGCAGATGAAGGAACTGAGACCCACAGAAGTGAAGTGACTTTTCTAGGGTCACACAGCAAAGTGGCAGAGCAGGGATTAGAACCTAGGTCCTTCTGGCTCCCAAGTCCGTGCTTTATCCATTAGGCTAAACCTCTCTGGGTCTTAGTTTCCTCATCTGTAAAATGGGGGGTAAGATTGTAAGCCCCATGTGGACTCAGTATCTTCCCCAGCACTAGCACATAGTAAGTGCTTAGGGTTTCCTTCCTTCAAATACACAGAGATTTCAGTCCTGCCCCTGCTCCCCTATGCATTGCAGGACTCATGGACCCTGTGTCTCTGAGATAGACTGGAGGACATTACTACAGCAATTTTCCAGTCATTCTGACGTGAGGGAAAGGGAGTAGAGTAGCCAGTGGACTGAATCCAGGACCATCTGGGATTTCCAGTTTCTAATCTCAGCTTTGCCCCTGACCCAGGGTGATCTTGAAAAGGTTATTTTCCAGAATTACAGAAACGAGGGACTCTAAGGAATGGAATTCAGGAGGGCCTCTTACCTCAGTCATTCCACACAGACGATTGCAAGCCAACTATTTCTCCATTTCTTCACCTGCCCTATTTCTCGGGGTTGTTGAATATGTTGGTTGTCACTGAATCGTAAGAGATTTATTATTACTATTATTATTATTATGGTATTTGTTAAATACTTACTGCATGTCAAACTCTTTACTAAATGCTGGGGAAGATGCGATATAATATGGTCTCAATCTAGACAGGAGGGAGGAGAGGTTTTGAATCCCCATTTTGCCAATGAAGGAACGAAGGCATAGAGAAGTGGCTTGCCCAAGGTCTCAGCAGACAAGTGGCAGAGCCGGGATTAGAACCTACATCCTCGGATTCCCGGGCCTTTGCTTTTTCCACTAGGCCACGCTGCTTTTCTGTTGTTCATTCCTTGGCTTGCTCTCTTGGTGGTCAATTCTAAGGATTCCAGCTGCTCTTTGCGGAGTCAGAGACGATCAAAGCTCAACTGAAACCTCTGTGCCTTCAAGGGAACTCTCTGTGGCTTTGCCCTCCACAAATTTGCCCCGCTTCTTCGATAGTGTAGCGACCTCAAGGCATAATAACACTTAATATAGTAATAATAATACTTTTTAAGCACTGCTACATGCAAACCATTGTACTGAGCACTAGGGAAGATACAAGATAAATAGGTTGGATAAAGTCCCTGTCCCACCCGGATCTCACAGTCTAAGTAGGAAGGCATAAGATTGAATCACTATTTTCCAGTTGAGGAAACAGAGGCATAAAGAAGTTAAGTGACTCTCCCAAGGACCCGCAGTGGGGCCAGAGTAAGAACCCAGGTCTTCTGTTGTCTAGTGCTCTTTCCAACAGGCCATGGTACTTCTATTTTAATAGAACAGGAACTCTTCTGAGGATTTTGAAGAGTTGTAGCCCTTGTGAAGCACCGCGACTTAATCGAAAGGCCACGGAACTGGAAGCCAGAGGACCTGGGTTCTAATTCTGGTTCTAGCCGCTTGCCTGATGAGTGCCCCTGGGCAAGTCATTTAATTTCTCTGAGCCTTAGTTACCTTATCTGTAAAGCAGTGATTAAATCATATTCCCTCCTACTTAGACTGTGAGTCTTATATGGAATAGGGACTGTTTCTCCCAACTCTGTTGGATTGTACTCTCCCAAGAGTTTAGCACAGTACTTTGCACATGGTAAGCATTCGATAAATGCCATTCATTGATTGATTGCAAAATAAGGATTCAATTCCCATTCTCCCTTCTACTTTGACGGTGAGCCCTGTGTGGGACTTGATTACCTTGTATCTACCTCAGCGCTGAGTTCAGGTCTTGGCACTTAACAAATGTCACAATTATTATTATTATTATTAATTCCAACCTATTCACTCGATCTCGTCTATCTTTTCACTGACCTCTCGCCCGCATCCTGCCTCTGGCCCGGAACATCCTCCCTCTTCATATGTGAAAGACGACTACTCTCCTCTCCTTCAAAGCCTTATTGAAGTCAGATCTCCTCCAATAAGCCTTCCCTGACTAAGCCCTCATTTTCTCTTCTCCCACTCCCTTCTGCATAGCTCTGATTTTCTCCCTTTACTCACCCCTCCCTCAGCCCCACAGCACTTGTATACTTACCCATAATTGATTTATTTTTATTAATGTCTGTCTCCCCCTCTAGACTGTCAGCTCACTGTGGGCAGGGAATGTGTTGTATTGTACTCCCAGACTAAGTCCCCATTTTCCTCTGCTCCTCCTTCCCTCCCCATCGCCCCGATTCCCTCCCTCTGTTCTAGCCCCCACCCTGCCCCACAGCCCTTGTGTATAGATGTACATATTTATTATTCTATTTATTTTATTAATGATGTGTATATAGTTATAATTCTATTTATTTTTACTGACGCTATTGATGCCTGTCTATTTTGTTTTGCTTTGTTGTCTGTCTCCCCCCTTCTAGACTGTGAGCCCATTGCTGGGTAGGGATTGTCTCTATTTGTTGCCAAATTGTCTTTTCCAAGTGCTTAGTACAGTGCTCTGCACACAGTAAGCACTCAATAAATACGATTGAATGAATGAATGAATGTCTACCAACCTTGCTGGAAAGTACTCTTCCAAGCCCTTCGTATGGTATTCTGCAGATAATAATAATAACGATGGCATTTATTAAGCACTTACTATAGGCAAAGCACTGTTCTAAGCACTGGGGAGGTTACAAGGTGATCAGGTTGTCCCTTGGGGGGCTCACAGTCTTCATCCCCATTTTGCAGATGAAATAACTGAGGCCCAGAGATGTGAAGTGAGTTGCCCAAAGCCACACAACTGACAATTGGTGGAGCCAGGATTTGAACCCATGACCTCTGACTCCAAAGCCCGTGCTCTTTCCACTGAGCCACGCTGCTTCTCCTAAGTGCTCAATATATAAGTTTGATTGATTTTGATCACTATCATTATTATTATTCAGTCTGGTCGTCTTTGCGATCAGCATTATAACCACATTGAGGTACTCAGACTAACTGGCTTTCACCGCTCTGGATACTTTATCAGTGGCTACTGAGGGAATGAAGAAGCAGAGAAAGAGGAGGAGGCTTGTCTTAAGCATGCAGAGAACTACCTCAGACATAAAGCCCATTTTACCAATGATATTTATTGAGCACTTACTGTGTGCAAAGCACTGTACTAAGCACTTGGGAGAGTTAAGGAAAAATTCACATACACAATTAGCAAGTAGCCCTTGAATTTCCTGACCAGACGTGTGGTTCTGTGTCTGGCAGGGAAACGGATATCGCTAATCCCAGCAGATACTTTCCCCACACATTTCAATCCATCTGTGAGGTTTTACCTTTGCACACATGCCTCGCGGATGAGTGTAAATTACTGTATTCCAATGTTCCAAAAGATTACCAGTATTGCTGATCCCAGGGTCTGTGGAGTAACTTTAGATTTCCCCAATTGGCTTGCATTCAGATAACCCAGGAGCAATGCAAAGTACCCAAGGAGATCCAGCGATATGAGGATTAAATTCCTTGGGCTTTGTTCTGTTGCCGCGGGGAAGTGTTTTGAATAGTGTTTTGTACCGGAGAGATACAGACGGCGCTCGACTGTAGCAATCAATCAACCGATGCTATTTAATGAGCGCTTTCTGTGTGCAGAGCACGGTACGCGATTACTTCTAGACTGTGAGCCCGTTGTTGGGTAGGGACCGTCTCTATACGTTGCCAATTTGTACTTCCCAAGCGCTTAGTACAGTGCTCTGCACACAGTAAGCGCTCAATAAATACAATTGAATGAATGAGTGGATAAGGGCTTGGGAGAGGACAATACAACAGAGTTGATAGATATGTTCTTTGCCCACAAGAAGCTTACAGTCTAGAAGGAGAGATGCCTTCCTGTTTGGATGTTTTCAATAGATCGATCGATCAATCAGTGGTATTGATTGAGTGCTTTCTGTGGGCAGAGCACTGTATTAAGAGCTTAGGAGAGTACAATACAACAGAGTCGATAGACGTGTTCCCTGCCCACGGGGAGCTTACAGTCTAGGAGGAGATCTAGCTTCCTTTTTGGACCCTTTTAATCAATCAGTCAACTAGTGGTATTTACTGAGTGCTTTCTGTGGGCATAGCACTGTACTGAGTGCTTGGGAGAGTACGGTATAACATTCCCTGCTCACAGCGAGTTTACAGTCTAATCCCTTACCAACTCTGCCCTGTCTCGTGGAGAAATACTAACCTTGAATTCGGAGAGCACGGATATTTTTAGAAGAAACACTGTCGCTGGCAATGGCTGTCTAAAGATTCTATCTTCAAGCGCTTAGTACAGTGCTCTACACACAGGAAGCGCTCAATAAATACGATTGAATCTTCAAAAAGGCACCTAAGGACAGAGGAGAGGGAAAGGCAGAGAATCTACCGAGTTTACCGCTCAGCCATTTCCCCACCTGATCGTGCCCTTTCTGGGTTGCAGCATAGTGCCCAAATAACTTAACTCTTGATGTCTCACTTTCCCTCTAGCTAAACGAGGGAAAGGAAGCAAAATCCACGGGTCAAAAATGCGGGTTCTTGCCTTCACTTACCTCACCGTTTGTGTGACCGTGAATACGTCACAATCAGTCAATCAACTGATGTATTTTTGAGGCAATCTGCTACAAGTCAAAACTCACCTGTGCTGGGCAGCAGAAGCCTGGGAGAGAGTCAAGGTCAGAGACTCGTTTAGTGTGAGGAAGGAAACCACTTCCATATTTTTTATCAAGAAAACTCTACAGATCCACTATCAGAATGACTGTAGGTGGAAGTGGGGCGTTCTGGGAGAGATGCGTCCATGGCGTCGTTGTGGGATGGACACGAGTCGACAACATAAGGCAACAACAACAACATCTGTGTGTTTCCTTGGAAGAATATGGTAGCGTTAATAGACATGAAGCCAGCCCTCAAGGAGCTTCCAAACTAAAGGATTGCAATGTATTTATTTCGACCCTCCAAGTAAATCAAATGCTGATGCTCTACTTCCCTATCTACTTACCTACTTCATAGGATGAATAATAAGGTGGAGAGATTTGAAGATTAATCAGAAGGCATTAGGTCCTCTGATAGAGCACGGGCCTGGGCATCAGAAGGTCAAGGGTTCTAATTCTGCCTCTGCCACTTAATTCATTCATTCGATCATATTTACTGAGCACTTACTGTGTGCAGAGCATTGTACTAAGTACTTGAAAAGTACAATTCAGCAATAGAGACAATAATAATAGTAATAATAATTATGGTATTTGTTAAACACTCTGTGCGAGGTACTGTACTAAGCGCTGGGGGGATACAAACAAATTGGACTGGACACAGTCTCTGTCCCACAGGGTGCTCACAGTCTCAATCTCCATTTTCTGGATGAGATACCTGATGACCCGAGAAATGAAGTGACTTGTCCAAGGTCACACAGCAGACAAATGGAGGAACCGGGATTAAAACCCATGACCTTCTGAGTTTTATCCTCTATTTGCTACCTTGGGCAAATCACTTTACTTCTCTGTGCCTCTGTTACCTCCTCTGTAAAATGGGGATTGAGACTGTGAGCCCCACGTGGGACAGGGACTGCATCCAATCTGATTTGCTTGTATCCACCCCAGTGCTTAGTACAGTGCCTGGCATATAGTAAGCGCTTAACACATACCACAATTATTATTATTCTCTGCTCTTGATCCCCATTTCTACCTAAACATATGGTGTAAACATCATTTAGCTCAATCCTCTGGCAATCACTAAAATATTACTTATCAGCAAAGAATTCTGTCCCACCAATATTCAATTCATGATGCCAACCTCAGCAGGCAGGGTGTGAAATAATATAAATGGCTTTGGAAATAGAAGTTCTCTAACTGCTAATTAAGGGAAAGAAAATTCATGGGGCTATGAAGTCATGACCAATCAATCAATTGATCAATGGGTGGTATTTTTTGAGTGCTTACTTTGTGCAGAGTACTGTACTAAGTGCTTGGGAGAGGATAATCCCACAGTACTCACGTACATATCTTTAAATTATATATCATAAATTACTTATTCATTTATATTACTGCCTGTCTCCCCCTCTAGACTGTAGGCTCGTTACAGGTAAGGAACGGATTTGCCAATTCTGTTGTATTGTACTCTTCTGAGCGCTTAGTACAGAGCTCTGCGCATAGTAAATGCTCAATCTATACCGTAGATTGATTGATTGACCACAGAGTTATATGAAGGTCTGCCACCAAAGCTCAGTTGATTGCCCACACCAGATCATAACAAGAAGAAATAAACAACCTCAGTGGTCTTGAAATTATCAGTAGTTTTTACTTTCCCAGAGGAAGAACATTTCATTTTCCAGGATTTCAGTCATGCAATTTCCAGTCAATGTCTTTGTTCCTTTCTCTTTCTGGGCAGATAAGTGGATGTGTTTCTTACACAGCCAGGGTGTGGATGCGGGTTCTGAGAAGAAAACAACCTGGTCTTTGAGAGGATTGTTTGTAAGGGTCAGCGTTTCGCGGCTGTAACAGACCGTGACTGATTAAGACAAATGGTCACCGGGTGACTTGAAGCCGAGAGATGCTCGCTCAGTAATGGAACGGGGAGGATAATAACTCAGAATCTTAGGTTCTGCCAGGTTCCTTCAGCGATCAAACACAATGAGCTCTATTCGCTTTGGGGAAAACTTCTGGTGCACTCCATTTGGATTCTCTTCGCGGGAGGAGAAACATTTTGGAGAAGGCCCATCACGTGCAATTATTGGATGGCTTGGAGTTTCAAAGGGTTACGGTTAAACGGTCACAAGTTGATCGCTCTCTTGGCTAGGGGTCACCGATCCGGTGAACTCCCTGATGAATTTGAGGATTTTCCCGATAATCCACGTTTTTAATTCTAGTGGGGCCCAACGGCCAAAGTTCCCTCTCTTTACACAACAACCCTAACGGGTCTTTTGTGCCATGATCCTTTGTCCTGATCCTTTATCCTGGCTCTGACTGGGAAGAGTCTTGAGTTAATCAGTCCCACACCTTCCGAGAGTCTTCATAATACCTTGAGCTAAATCAGCAGAAATATGTGCAAAATCCCTCGGGGAACTGGGGAAGGCTGACAGAATTCAGTCCATTGGGTTTACCCCTGTAACCTCCTCGGGCTGGTCAAAGAGGCCCCAACCTCGCCAGCCCCACCGGGCATGCCCAAGGGGATAATAATAATAATGTTGGTATTCGTTAAGTGCTTACTATATGCCAAGTACTGTTCTAAGCACTGGGGAGGATACAAGGTAATCAAGGTTGTCCCACATGGGGCTCATAGTCTTAGTCCCCATTTTACAGATGAGGAAACTGAGGCACAGAGAAGTGACTTGCCCAAAGTCACACAGCTAAGTGGCGGAGCTGGGATTAGAACCCACGACCTCTGACTCCCAAGACTGCGCCCTTTCCACTGAGCCACGCCGCTTCAGGAGGGGAGGAGCAGAGATATTCCTTTTAAAACGGAAAGCAGATCAAATCTTTCGGGAAGGGGATTGCCCCTGATTTCCTCAGGGGCAGTCAACGAAGGTGAACAGGCCATTCCCCCTAGGGAACATTTCGCTCGGAGGTCTTTTGCGTTGCGGTGCCTTGGCAGAAGAGTGTGCGCTCCGGGCTCAATGCTACTCTTTGTCCGACACAGAACAGACCCTAACTGTCTATGCACGTTGGAAGGGCGTTCAAACGAACACCACCATCCTACTCGGGTTTGGCACATCTGGCCGGCAGCTTTGGCTGGCAGGCGGAATGCTTGGGGTTTCTAAATTCCAGCGCCTGGTGAGGGGGGGCCAGAAGTTAATATACTTGTTGTTTAAGCCTAACTGAAGAGACACGTGGACCCGTCTGGGTGTGACGGGGTGCACACATACACATACACACAAACACACACACACACAAGCAGATTGGCTGCTATCTTACAGCATGTTTGGGAGACTGTGAGCCCACTGTTCGGTAGGGACTGTCTCTATATGTTGCCAACTTGTACTTCCCAAGCGCTTAGTACAGTGCTCTGCACACAGTAAGCGCTCAATAAATATGATTGATTGATTGACCATAGGCGGGCCTTTGCAGGTCTTTGCCTTCCAGATATCACTGAGCATTAGAGAGACGAGGCATCCGTAGCAGGGAAGGTGCTATTTGGACCCCTCGGCCTTTGGGAGAGTTCCTTGGATCACACTTCTGGTTACATCCTTCTAGACTGTGAGCCCGCTGTTGGGTAGGAACCGTCTCTATATGTTGCCAACTTGTACTTCCCAAGCACTTAGTACAGTGCTCTGCGCACAGTAAGCGCTCAATAAATATGATTGAATGAATGAATCCTCTCTCTGTGAATCTCAGTAGTATTTGTTAAGCGCTTACTATGTGCCAGGCACTGAAATGAGCGCTGGAGTATCAACTTGCATTTACTTGCATCCACCCCAGCGCTTAGCAAAGTGCCTGGTACAAAGTAAGTGCTTAACAAATACCACAATCATAGTTATTATTATCAGGTTCGACACAGATCATGTCCCGCAGTGGGCTTATAGTCTTACCTGTATATATGTATATATGTTTGTACATATTTATTACTCTATTTATTTATTTATTTTACTTGTACATATCTATTCTACTTATTTTATTTTGTTAGTATATTTGGTTTTGTTCTCTGTCTCCCCCTTTTAGACTGTGAGCCCACTGTTGGGTAGGGACTGTCTCTATATGTTGCCGACTTGTCCTTCCCAAGTGCTTAGTACAGTGCTCTACACACAGTAAGAGCTCAATAAATATGATTGATTGATTGATTGATTGATTGATTGATTAATCCCCATTTTACAGATGAGGGGACTGAGGTCCAGAGAACTGAAGTGACTTGCCCAAGGTCACACTGCAAAGAAGTGGCAGAACCAGGTTTGGGACCCAGGTCCTTTTCATTCCCAGGCACATGTACTATCCACTAGGCCATACTGCTTCTCAATCAATGGTATTTACTGAGCACCTATTGAGGGCTGAGCACTGTATTAAACAACAATAATAATGATGATGGCATTTGTTAAGCATTTACTTTCATTCATTCATTCAATCGTATTTATTAAGTGCTTACTTGTTCAGAGCACTGTACTAAGCGCTTGGGAAGTCCAAGTCGGGAATATATAGAGACGGTTCCTACCCAACAATGGGCTCACAGTCTAGAAGGGGGAGACAGACAACAAAACAGAACATGTAGACAGGTATCAAAATTGTCATATCAAATATAATTAAAGCTATGTGCACATCAATGTGCCAAACACTGTTCTAAGCGCTGAGGGGGGGATACAAGGTCAATGTGGCCTAGTGGAAGGAGCATAGAGAAGCAGCGTGCGACCTTGGGCAAGTCATTGAGCTTCTCTATGCCTCAGTTACCTCATCTGTAAAATGGGGATTAAAAGTGTGAGCCCCACGTGGGACAACCTGATTACCTTGTATCCACCCTTGCCCTAGAACAGTGCTTGGCAAATAGTAAGCGCTTAACAAATGCATCCTTATTATGGGCCTAGGAGCTGGGAGATCTGAGTTCTAATCCCGTTTCTGCCACTTACCTGCCATGTGACGTTGGACAAATCACTTCTCTGAGCCTCTGCAAAATGGAGATTAAGTAAATACTTGCTCTCCCACTTAGACTGTGAGCCCTGTGTGGGAAAGGGACTATTTTTGATGAGTTTATATTGTTTTTAACCTCAATTCCCGGCACAGAGCAAGTCCTTATAACATACCCCAATTACTATCATTTGCGAGAGTTCAACTGAAACAAAACACAATCACTCAAGGAGCTTACTATCAGTGGTATTCATTGAGCGCTTACTATGTACTAAGCATTTGGGAGAGTACAACAGACATATTCCCTGTCCACAGTGAGTTTACAGTCTGGAGGAGACAGAAATTAATATAAATAAATGACATATATAATTCATAGATATGTACTTAGGTGTGGTGAGGTTCTACTATAAAAGACAGACAAAAATTATTTACAGTTAGTGGGAGTGGGAGAAAGAGCAAGGATAAAATATGTTGCAGTGCAAATTTGTCAGGATGAAATGTTAGATAAATAATTCTATCGGAATAAATTAAAATCCTGACTGCTAAGGACAGGCAAAAATATGGAAGTACTGAGTGTGGCTGTTGGGTTGAAGTAACTTGGAGTTTTATTTGTAGCAGGGTGAATTAGAGGTGATAAATTGGTAACTTGGTACTCTACACGCCAACGGATGTAGTTTTTAGCAAGTTTTCTGGTTAGAACCTGCCCACCCCAAATTTGATATGGATTTCTCTGTCGATCAGTGGCATTTATTGAGTACTTCCTTTCTGCAGAGTACTATACTGAGTACTCGGGAGAGTACGATAGAGATGGTAGACATGATCCTTGCCCCTAAAGAGCCTATTAGAAGATTGTAATTGGCTTATTGGAAAGAGCCTGGGCTCGGGAGCCAGAGGTCGTGGGTTCTAATCCCGGCTCTTCCACTTGTCAGCTATGTGACTTTGGGCAAGTCACTTCACTTCTCGGGGCCTCATTTACCTCATCTGTAAAATGAAGATTAAGACTGTGAGCTCCACCTGGGACAAGCCGATAACCTTGTATCTCTCCCAGCGCTCAGGTCAGTGCTTGGCACATAGTAGGTGCGTAACAAACACCATCATCTTTATTATGATTAACAGTGGAAAGAGCAGAGGCCTGGGAATCAAAAGACCTGAGTTCTAATCTCTGCTCTGCCACCTGCCTGCCTGATGAGTTGGGTGAGACATTTCACTTCTCTGTATGTGTTTCCTCATCTGTAAACTGGAGAATCCGTAAAAACCTGTTCTCCCTTCTACTCTGACCGTGAGCCCCACCAGAGACAGTGACTCTGTCTGATCAGATTATCTTCCCAGACTGAGCCCCTTCCTTCCTCTCCCCCTCGTCCCCCTCTCCATCCCCCCATCTTACCTCCTTCCCTTCCCCACAGCACTTGTATATATGTATATATGTTTGTACATATTTATTACTCTATTTATTTATTAATTTATTTTACTTATACATATCTATTCTATTTATTTTATTTTGTTGGTATGTTTGGTTTTGTTCTCTGTCTCCCCCTTTTAGACTGTGAGCCCACTGTTGGGTAGGGACTGTCTCTATATGTTGCCAATTTGTACTTCCCAAGCACTTAGTACAGTGCTCTGCACATAGTAAGAGCTCAATAAATATGATTGATGATGATGATGATGATCTGATAGCTACCTCACGAATAACACGGTTATTATTACTGATTCTAGAAAAGGAGTTAAGAGGTCTAGTTTATCCCATCATGTCTCCCCTAGAAAGCAGGAAGAACAAGGTAACTTCTGCACTGAAGTTCATCGACGGAAATGGGGACTACGTCTTTGCTAACCTCCTATGTCCTGGGGTTTCCGAGAGATGTCTTAAAGAACCTGAACCTCTCCGAGAGAAAGATGCCCACAAAGTCAGCGTAAAACCGCAAGATCTTTAGACTTTCATGAACTGAGGTTAAGGAGCGAGGAGGCCATCATGTCCTCTGTCTTGGATCGTGTGCGCCCAAATGTCCGTTTGTATCATTTTGGAAAAAAAAATCACCTCAAGGGAGCATCGAGCCAATTAAGCTGTTCTTTAATTTTGAGATGATTATGATTTCCCTTTGGTAACATGTTTGTAACTCTCCTTGAATGTTGCACTATTAATCACAAGTTATTTGTGTCAAACTAAAGAAGAAAACAAACCACCAAGCCAATCGCATGCTTGATATCCAAACAGGCAAAATCCCTTCACGGATTTAGAAACACGAGCTCCTTCGGGGAGTTTTGGAATTCATGCCAGGCCTCGGAGTGCTGGATTTTGCTTTGTGTCTCTTAGTCAGCAGAAGCAAGCTCACACGAAGCCAGAGGACTGCGCATATCAGAGGAGGGTTGGGACTGTAAGTTGCTCTCCCACTGGGGGTCTGGAATAAATTATCATCCACGTGAAATTCTCGGATCAGGTGATGGGGCATGAATAATCCTAGCAAACCATATTCCATTTTCCGGATTGTTTTACATGTTCTGAACAAGAAGTACGGACTTTATGGCCTAGTGGATAGAGCATAGGCCCGAGAGTCAGAAGGTCATGGGCTCTAATCCCATCTCTGCCCTTTGTCTGCTGGGTGTGATCTTGGGCAAGTCACTTCACTTCTCTGGGCCTCAGTTCCCTCATCTGTAAAATGGGCATTGAAACTGGGACAGAGACTCTGTCCAACCTGATTAGCTTGTGTCTACCCCAGCGCTTAGAACACCTGACATGTAGTAAGCACTTAACAAACCCCACACTTATTATTATTCTCTCCCAAGTGCTTAGTACAGTGGTTGGCACACAGTAAGTGCTCAATAAATACGATTGATTGGTTAATTGATTGACCAAACCTACCATCTGAGGGAATAACACTTTATTCTCCCTCCCTCCTGCCTAAACAGTTGAATAAAGAAGGGTTGACTAAGCTCTTGACCTTGGGGAAGTCGCTTAACTTCTCTGTGCCTCAGATACCTCATCTGTAAAATGGGGATAAATTCAATTCAACTGAAATCAATCGTATTTATTGAGCTCTTAATGTGTGCAGAGCACTGTACAAAGCATTTGGAAAGTACGATTCAGCAATAAAGAGAGACAATCCCTGCCCACAACGGGCTTACGGTCTAGAAGGGGGAAGACAGACATTAAAACAAGTAAACAGGCATCAATAGCATCAATAGCAATAATTATTATTATAGATAAATACACATCAAAACAAGTAAACAGGCAGGTAAGACTGTGAGCCCCACGTGGAACAACCTGATTACCTTGTATCTACCCCAGTGCTTAGAACAGTGCTTGGCATATAATAAGCGCTTAACAAATACCATAATTATTAACTATTATTATACTCAACTCACCCCCAGCCCCACAACATTCATCCTAATACTTTGCGCCATCCCCTAATGCTTTTTTAAGTGGTATTAGTTAAGAACTTACTATACCATCATCATCAATCATATTTATTGAGCGCTTACTATACGTCAATCATCGTTCTGAGCACTGGGGTAGATACAAGTTAATCTAATCAGATACGGTCCCCATTCCACATGGGAACTTGCAGTCTGAGGAGGAAGGAAAAAAGACACTGAATCTCCATTAAAGTTGAGGAAACTGAGGTATAGAGAACTCAAGTGACTTGTCCAAGGGCACACAGCAGGCAAGTGGTAGAACTGGGATTAGAACCCAGGCCATCTGAGTCCCAGGCCCATTTTTTTTTTCATTAGGCTGAGCTGATTCCGGCTGCTATCTGTAATTTATTTTAATGTCAACCTCCCCACTACATCGTGACGACTAGACAGCATAAGACAAGACAAAGCACTTAGTACAGTGTTCTTCCCACAGAAAGTGCTCAATAAATACCATTGACTGGCTGAGTGTTCTGGCAACTGGGCCGGGATTTATCGCAAAGAACACCCACCAGGCCTGGTTTCTGTTTGTCATTTTTAATACATGACATATTCTAAGGTAAACCTTAGGCTACCAGCATTTTACATTTATAGTAACAAATTGCTGTGGATTATCCTTGAGTGATTCGCTAAGCTCTTTCATTGACTTGTGTCATAAGCAACACCGCGTGCTTCATTTTAACTCGGCCAAAAATCCCTCACTGGTTTACGGACAGAATCTCCGTGGGGTCTTTCAGACCCTTGGGTCGCAATCTCGAGAGAGTTGGATTTTGCCACTGGATTGTAGAGTCGATGGAAATCCATATCCATTTTTTTTTCATTTGCTTTTCATCACCCCATCCCTGGAGGGGTAAGCGATTTTCATTTCCAAAATGAGTGCTCTCCCATTATAGTAAAGCCCTGGCAAAACTAAGTTGCGTAGTATAACTGTGCCGGATTGGGTCTGTACCATTTGAGCATTTGCTACTCCACCTCGCCCTCAGCTCCACAGCACTTCTGTACATATCGAGAAGCAGTGTGGTTCAGTGGAAAGAGCCCGGGCTTTGGAGTCAGAGGTCATGGGTTCGAATCCAGGCTCTGCCACATGTCTGCTGTGTGACCTAGGGCAAGTCACTTAACTTCTCTGAGCCTCAGTTCCCTCATCTGTAAAATGGGGATGAAAACTGTGAGCCCCACGTGGGACAACCTGATCACCTTGTATCCCGCCAGCACTTAGAACAGCACTTTGTACATAGTAAGCGCTTAACAAATGCCATCATTATCATCATCATCATCATCATATCTGCAATTTATTCGAATATTTATCTCGCTCTCTAGGCTGTAATCTCACTGTAGACACGGAATGTGTCACCATATCTGTTGTACTGGGCTCTTCCAAGTGCTTAGTACTTCACTTTGCCCAGAGTAACCGCTCGATATCACTAATTGATCCAAAGAACTCTTGAACTCTGCTCCCCAATGAGCCTTTCTTCTAGACTGTGAGCCCATTGTTGGGTAGGGACCATCGCTATATGTTGCCAACTTGTACTTCCCAAGCGCTTAGTATAGTGCTCTGCACACAGTAAGTGCTCAATAAATATGATTGAATGAATGAATGGAAGCACCATGGTCATTTATTTATGAGCCTTCTCTTTCCAGGCTCTTTATTTTCATCAGGGATTCCTTGGGAATTCCTCCTCCAGGAGGCCTTCCCAGACTGAGCCCCCTTTTTCCTCTCCTCCTCCCCATCACCCCCCCCCCCGCCCTATCTCCTTCCCCTCCTCAGAGCACTTGTATATATTTGTACAGATTTATTACTCTTTATTTTCCTGGTACATATTTACTACTCTTTTATTAATGATGCGCATATAGCTATAATTCTATTTATTCTAACAGTTTTGACAGCTGTCTACATGTTTTGTTTTGTTGTCTGTCACCCCCTTCTAGACTGTGAGCCCGTTGTTGGGTAGCGACCGTCTCTATCTGTTGTCGACTTGTACTTCCCAAGTGCTTAGTACAGTGCTCTGCACACAGTAAGTGCTCAATAAATACTATTGATTGATTGAATGAATGAATGAATGAATGAACAAATGGGCAATTTTAAATAGCCAACTCACTTGGATGCAGCTTTCGGTCTTGAATAGGGGTGAGCTAAATTTACTTTGTACACACTGTGCATCACTTGAAATAAAAACAGTGCTTAGGGGCAGTTATACAATTTTACATTTCAAATTTGTAACTGCTTTGAATGCGCAGGGTTATCACTGCCATTATCAACAGAATGACTCCTAATAATAATAATAATAATAATATCAATTCCCAAAGGGCCAGGAGTCTGAACTATCAATTGGCTCTGAGGTACTGGCTCTGAACTTTCATTCAATCATATTTATTGAGCGCTTACTGTGTGCAGAGCACTGTACTAATGACCCAGCGCAGAATTTCCAAGTCTAGAGGATCTGGGGCAGGGCTTCGAACCCCCAGTTCCAGAGTCTGGGGCAGTCAGAAATGTGTTGAAACTATCTATTGTCTCCATTTTGATTTTTCTCTCCTCCTCCCTTTCTGTCTATATAGACTCTACTTACCAATCTGTTGTCGCTGCAGTTTCTACAGAAATTTTGTAGCGTCCTTGTTTGTGGGAGACTTGTTTACAGACTGTGTGTCCAGCGCTTAGAACAGTGCTTTGCACATAGTAAGCGCTTAATAAATGCCATTATTATTATTATTACATTGGCTCAATTCTCCAGAAGACTTTTACCAGGAAGCACTGAGACCTACTTAACTTCTCTGTGCCTCAGTTACCTCATCTGTAAAATGGGTATTAAGATGTGCCCCACAGGGGACACCCCAATCACCTTGCATTATCCCCAGTACTTAGAACAGTGCTTTGCACATAGTAAGTGCTTAACAAATGCCATCATTATTATTATTATTACTGGAAAAAGCTTAGGACTTGGAGTCAGGAAATCTGGGTTCAAATTCTGGATCCACCACTTCCCCGATGCGTGGCTTTAGGCAAGTCTTGCAACTTCTAGATTGTGAGCCCATTGTTGGGTAGGGACCATCTCTATATGTTGCCAACTTGTACTTCCCAAGCACTTAGTGCAGTGCTCTGCACACAGAAAGCGCTCAATAAATACGATTGCATGAATAACTTCTGTAAAACGGGGATTCAATCGTTCTTCTCTTTCCCTGCCTTAGACCGTGAGTCTTGTGTATTGGGGGCACTAGGATTTCCACCCTTTATTCATCCCATCCTCAGCCCCAAAGCATTTATGTACATATCTGCCATTTATGTACTCATATTAATGCCTGTCTCCCCTTCTAGACCACGAGCTCCTTGTGGGGAGGGAACATATCTACCGACTCTGTGCTTAGTACAATGCTGTGCACACAGTAAGTGCTCAGTAATAATTATGGTATTTGTTAAGCTCTTCATATGTGCCAAGCACTGTTCTAAGCAATGGAGTAGATACAAGGTAATCAGGTTGTCCCACGTGGGTCTCACTGTCTTAATCCCCATTTTGCAGATGAGGCAACTGAGGCACAGAGAAGTTAAGTGACTTGCCCAAAGTCCCACAACTGAGAAGAGATGGAGCGGGGATTAGAACCCATTACCTCTGACTCCCAAGCCCGGGCTCTTTCCGCTAAGCCACTCTGCTTCTCTGATTGATGGAGAACAAGGACTGTTTATCTGATGCATCTATCCCAGGTCTAAGTATTATTATTATTATTATTATTATTATTATTAGATATTAAGTGACTATCCTGGCCACTGCTCTTTCTCTGATCTGCCTGGCAAGATGAACAAGGGAGGATAAAACATTCTTTGAGAGTATTATAAGCCAAAGCAGTATGGCCTAGTGGATAGAGCATAGGCCTGGGAGTAAGAAGGACCTGGGTTCCAACTCCACCTCTGCCACTTCTCTGCTGTGTGACCTTGAGTAAGTCACTTCACTTCCCTGCGCTACATTTACCTCATCTGTGAAATTCATTCATTCAATCGTATTTATTGAGCGCTTACTGTGTGCAGAACACTGTACTAAGCGCTTGGGACGTACAAGTTGGCAACATATAGAGACGGTCCCTACCCAACAACGGGCTGGGGAGTAAGACTATGAATCCCACGTGGGACAGGGACTGTGTCCAAACTGATAAGCTTATGTCTACCCCAGCACTTAGTACAGTGCCTGGCACATAGTAAGCGCTTAACAAATACCATTAAAAAAACCCAAACCCACTACAGAAGTGCTTGTCAATTTGTCAGGCTCCTCAGCCCACCCAGCATTTTCCCCTAAAAAGCCTACACCTCTTTTTTTCTCCAGAGAGACTCTTCACTTCATTCATTCAGTCATTCATTCAATCGTATTTATTGAGCACTTTCTGTGCGCAGAGCACTGTACTAAGTGCTTGGAAACTAGAAGTCAGCAACATCTAGAGACGGTCCCTACCCAACAACCGGCTCACAGTCTAGAAGGGGGAGACAGACAACAAAACTAAACAAAACATGTGGACAGGTGTCAAGTCACCAGAATAAATAAAAATAAAGCTAGATACACGTCATACTTGCTGTCACCAGAGAGTCAATATCCTTAGGGAAGCTGATGTCAAATAGCAGAAATAATAATTATGGTAATAATAATTACTAGGTGCTGGGATAGATACAGATTAATCAGGTTGGACACAGTCCCTATCCCACATGGGGCTCACACTCTTGATCCCCATTTTACAGATGAGGGAACTGAGGGCCAGAGAAGTGAAGCGACTCTCCCAAGGTCACTCGGCAGATGTACAACGGAGCCGGGATTAGAACCCAGGTCCTTCTGACTCCCAAGCCAGCCTGGATCACTGCCAGCTCGCGTGAATTTAATGCTATTGATGCCTGTCTACTTATTTTGTTTTGTTGTCTCTCTCCCCCTTCTAGGTTGTGAGCCCATTGTTGGGTACCGGGTTGTCTCTATCTGTTGCCGAATTGGACTTTCAATCAATCAATCATATTTATTGAGCGCTTACTGTGTGCACAGCACTGTACTAAGTGCTTGGGAAGTCCAAGTTAGCAACATATAGAGACGGTCCCTACCCAACAGTGGGCTCACAGTCTAGAAGGGGGAGACAGAGAACAAAACAAAACATATTAATGAAATAAAATAAATAGAATAGATATGTACAAGCAAAATAAATAAATAGAGTAATAAATACGTACAAACATATATACATATATGCAGGTCCTGTGGGGAAGGGAAGGAGGTAAGGCGGAGGGGATGGAGAGGGGGAGGAGGGGGAGAGGAAGGAGGGGGCTCAGTGTGGGAAGGCCTCCTGGAGGAGGTGAGCTCTCAGTAGGGCCTTGAAGGGAGGAAGAGAGCTAGCTTGGCGGATGTGCAGAGGGAGGGCATTCCAGGCCAGGGGGATGACGTGAGCCGGGGGTCGATGGCGGGGCAGGCGAGAACGAGGCCTAACGGTGAGGAGGTTAGCGGCAGAGGAGCGGAGGGTGCGGGGTGGGCTGGAGAAGAAGAGAAGGGAGGTGAGGTAGGAAGGGTCGAGGTGATGGACAGCCTTGAAGCCGAGGGTGAGGAGTTTCTGCCTGATGCGTAGGTTGATTGGTAGCCACTGGAGATTTTTGAGGAGGGGAGTAACATGCCCAGAGCATTTCTGGACAAAGACAATCTGGGCAGCGGTGTGAAGTATGGATTGAATAGGGGAGAGACAAGAGGATGGGAGATCGGAGAGGAGGCTGATACAGTAGTCCAGATGGGATAGGATGAGAGCTTGAACGAGCAGGGTAGCGGTTTGGATGGAGAGGAAAGGGCGGATCTTGGCAACGTTGCGGAGCTGAGACCGGCAGGTTTTGGTGACGGCTTGGATGTGAGGGGTGAACGAGAGAGCGGAGTCGAGGATGACACCAAGGTTGCGGGCTTGTGAGACGGGAAGGATGGTAGTGCCGTCAACAGTGATGGGAAAGTCAGGGAGAGGACAAGGTTTGGGAGGGAAGACAAGGAGTTCAGTTTTGGACATGTTGAGTTTCCAAATGCTTAGTACAGTGCTCTATTTGTTCTGACGATTTTGACACCTGTCTATATTGTTTTGTTTTGTTGTCTGTCTCCCCCTTCTAGACTGTGAGTCCATTGTTGGGTAGGGACTGATTGATTGATTGATTGACTGCCTCTTTATGTTGCCAACTTGTACCTCCCAAGTGCTTAGTACAGTGCTCTGCACACAGTAAGTGCTCAGTAACTATGACTGACTGACTGAATGAATGCTCTGCAAACAGTAAGCTCTCAATCAATATGAATGGATGAATGAATAAATCTTGCATACTGTTCATACTTACATCATTCCCATCCTTCTGGATTTGCTCATACAATTGCCCCAGCACATTTAATAAGGTCACAGGACCTATTCATCTCTGCTCTTAGCTTCTCATGACATTTTTAAACCTCCTGATCTTTTACTGAAACTAGAATTTCATTCTGTGTCCTAGGGCTGATGCGATCTGGGGCAGCCTATTTAATGACTTTGAAGTATGCATTCACGAGGGCCACTAAGTGCATGGCTTGCAGTAGCCCTCACAGGCAGTGGAATTTTCTAAAATCCGACAGTCAGGTTTTTAAGAGTGTTTCTGGACGGTGTTGGCATGCAAAGATAAAAAAAAAGGATTTGCCTTAATTAGGCCTAAGTCTCTGGAGAGTTTGGCAAGATTTATGAATTATTTTCAATTAATTGCCATACTGCATTCAGGTTTATGGCATAATTGGGTGTATCCTGATGCATTCCAGTTTATGGCTGCCTGTAGGGTATTTGGGGAGAAAATTTATGATGTAAAATACATTTGTCATTGGAACATCTTATAAACTTTCCAAGGAAGTAAAGAAGAGCGCAATTCCACCTTTCCCTTTATAGGTAAATGAAGTCTGTTCCTACTAAACTTTGAGTCATTTAGCGGGCCGATTTTCAGACGGGCGTTTTTCCCAGGATGATAATTATTTTTCACTTCCTCTATGAGTCGCTGTCAAGATATGCCGGCATTATTTCCAGGAAAAAACTGCAGGTCTTTGGAGCTGGTATGTTGTCTGACCTCTTTCCTACTGTGAAACCTGGGTCCCACTCCTTGATGGGTCCTAATGCCACTTTTTAAAATGGTATTTATTAAATGCTTACTATGTGCCAGGCACTATTCTAAGCACTGGGGTAATAATAATAATAATAATAATAATAATGGCATTTATTAAGTGCTTACTATGTGCAAAGCACTGTTCAAAGCACTGGGGTGGTTACAAGGTGATAAGGTTGTCCCACAGGGGGCTCACAGCCTTAATCCCCATTTTACAGATGAGGTCACTGAGGCAAAGAGAAGTTAAGTAACTTGCCCAAAGTGACACAGCTGACACAGCGATGGAGCGGGGATTTGAACCCGTGACCTCTGACTCCAAAGCCTGTGCTCTTTCCACTGAGTCACACGATACAAGACAATCAGGTCAGACACAGAACATGTCCCACATGGGGCCTACGGGCCAGACTCATCATCAAATGATGACAAGATCATTAATCCATCTACCCATCACATTTATTGAGTGCCTACTGTGGGAAGACCACTGTACTAAGCGCTTTGGAGAGTACAGAATAACAGAGTTGGTAGACAAGTTCCCTTACCACAACGAGTTTACAGTCTAAGGGGAGACGGACATTAATATAAATTGATTGATCAATCAATCGTAATTCCTGAACACAGAGCATGTACTAAGTGCTTGGGAAAATACGAAATAACAGAATTGGTAGACACATTCCCTGCCCATAACGAACTTATAAATGAATTATTTCCAGTTCGGCTTTGTGGAAAGAGCCCCGGGCCTGGGAGGGCAGAGGTCCTGGGTTCTAATCCCACTCCGCCACTTGTCTGCTGGGAGACTTTGGGCAAGTCGCTTCTCTGGGCCTCAGCTACTTCAACTGTAAAATGGGGGTGAAGACTGTGAGCCCCAGTATGGGAAACGGACTGTGTTCAACCTGATTATCTTATATCTACTCCGGGGTTTAGTATAATGACTGACACATGGTTAGCACTGAACATATACCATTAAAAATAAGAATAAATTAATTAATTAAGGATAGGAACTTAAGGGCTGTGGGGTTGAGGGAGGAGTGGATAAAGTGTGCAAATCGAAGTGCAAATGGGATACAGAAGGGAGTGGGAGAAGAGGAAATGAGGAATCATGAACGATGAAATTCTGGAACATAGCCAGATATTAATAAAAATAATAATGATAGCATTTATTAAGCGCTTACTGGGTCCCACACCTTGATGGGTCCTAATGCCACCTTTTTTAATGGTATTTATTAAGCACTTACTATGTGCCAGGCACTATTCTAAGCACTGGGGTAATAATAGTAATAATAACGATGACATTTATTAAGCGCTTACTATGTGCAAATCACTGTTCTAAGTGCTGGGGAGGTTACAAGGTGATCAGGTTGTCCCATGGGGGGACCTCACAGTCTGAATCCCCATTTGACAGATGAGGTAACTGAGGCGCAGAGAAGTTAAGTGACTTGCCCAAAGTCACACAGCTTTGGGGATTTGAACCCATGACCTCTGAATTCAAAGCCCGGGCTCTTTCCACTGAGCCACACTGCTTCAGATGCCTACAACCGGGTCTAAACTCACCTTAAAACAGACACATTGGATGGGACACGTCAGGAAAATGAACATCAGCAGGGCAACCAAACAGCCGCCATCTGAGAGCCAAAATTGGAAAACTGAGAGCAGAGGAAACGTTCCAAGGACAGAGCCAAGCCAAGGTCAGGGCAGCCCTGCTCGGAACACTGACATTTTATTTTAATTTGTTAAGCACTTACTATATGTCAGGCACTGTACTAAGCTCTGAGGTAGATACAAGCTAATCAGGTTGGACCCAGTCCCTGTCCCACATGGGGCTCACAGTTTTAATCCCCATTTTACAGATGAGGGAACTGAGGCCCAGAGAAGTGAAATGACTTTCCCGAGGCCTCACAGCAGGGAAGTGGTGGAGCTGGGATTAGAACCCAGGTCCTCTGAATCCCAGGCCAGTGCTCTATCCACTAGACTATTCTCCTTCTCTGACATCAAGAAGGAGTGGTTCTTTTTGAGAAAAAAAACTTTGCGAAGAGAGACAGAAGTGAAAATAGGAGATTTGAGGAATAGTGGGGATTTTGTGTGCACAGTATGATCAGGACAGGGATCCTGCATTGATCTCTCCAGACACCCCCACAGTCACTCTAGACTGTAAGTTCCTCGTGGGCAGGGAACGTATCTAATAACTCTAGTACTTTTCTAAGCTCTTAGTTCAGTTCTCTGCCCACAGTAAATCTTCAGTAAACATGATTGATTGATTTACAATCAATCAATTGCATTCAATTGTATTCAATTCAATTTCAGCCCTGGTGAAATTCAGTTTTGAAAGACAACAATATATATGCTTGCTTTAGTGAGCTGTGAATCCCAGAGGCTAAAGGATAATGATGAGCCCTAGCTATTCCAGAAACAACAATAATAATTACAGTATTTCTTAAAGCACTCACTATGCGCAAGACATTGTACTAAGTGATTGGAGAGATTATAATTATGGGATGTGTTAAGTGAAAACTCTGTAGCAGACACTGTACTAAGTGCTGGAATAGATAATAAAAATTAATAATTATGGTATTTGTTTAGCACTTACTACGTGCCAGGCACTGTACTAAGCACTGGGATAGATAATAATAAATAATTATGATATTTCTTAAGTGCTTACTCTGTAACAGACACTGTATTAAGCCCTGGGATAGATAATAATAATGACTAATTATGGTATTTGTTTAGCACTTATGTGCCAGACACTGTACTAAGTGCTGGGCTAGATAAAAGCAAATCATGTTGGACACAGTCCCTGTCCCACATGGGGCTCGCACTCTTTCATTCATTCATTCAATCGTATTTATTGAGCGCTTACTGTATGCACAGCGCTGTACTAAGTGGGAAATACAAGTTGGCCACCTATAGAGACGGTCCCCATTTCACAGATGAAGAAACTGCGGCCCAGAGACGTGAAGTGACTTTCCCCAGGACACACAGCTGACAAGTGGCAGAGCCGGGATTAGAACCCAGGTCCTTCCGACGCCCAGGCTCTAGCCACGAGGCCACACTGGCCAGTATCCAGAGCGGGGACAGTGAAGGAGGGAGAAAATCTAGCTTGGGTGGAGTGGGAGGAGGAGGAGGAGGAGAGGGTATATACTAAGGAATACCATTCTGCCCCAGCACACCCAGTTTCGGGAAGAACTGCCGGCTGGGAAGAAATAGTCAATGGAGGAGGTTTCTTCCCAACATTCCTGGTGAGTCACTGGAGCACAATCTGCTTCTGACCCCCAGCTGGTAGAGGGGACGGGCTGCCCAGCCTCATTCCTTCCCACCTCCAATTTCTAAGATGGAATCATGAGTTTGCTCCCTGAATCATCATCATCATCATCAATCGTATTTATTGAGCGCTTACTATGTGCAGAGCACTGTACTAAGCGCTCGGGAAGTACAAATTGGCAACGTATAGAGACAGTCCCTACCCAACAGTGGGCTCACGGTCTAAAAGGGGGAGACAGAGAACAAAACCAAACATACTAACAAAATAGAATAAATAGAATAGATTTGTACAAGTAAAATAAATAAATAAATAGAGTAATAAATATGTACAAACATATATACATATATGCAGGTGCTGTGGGGAAGGGAAGGAGGTAAGATGGGGGGGATGGAGAGGGGGACGAGGGGGAGAGGAAGGAAGGGGCTAATCACTAATTTGATCACTTTTTCTGAAGAAAAACTAGTCTGAGACTACTCATTACCCACCCCCCGCCCCCAAAAGAACCTTCTAAGTTCGGTTACATTTTTTAATGGCATTTGTAAAGTGCTTACTATGTGCACATTATTTTAAGTGCATTTGTTAAGCGCTTACTATGTGCACATTTTTAATGGCATTTGTTAAGCGCTTACTATGTGCAAACCACTGTTCTAAGCACCAGGGGGGATACAAGGTGATCGGTTGTCCCACGAGGGGCTTACAATCTTAATCCCCATTTTACAGATGAGGGAACTGAGGCTCAGAGAATCAATCAATCAATCAATCGTATTTATTGAGCGCTTACTGTGTGCAGAGCACTGTACTAAGTACTTGGGAAGTACAAGTTGGCAACATATAGAGACAGTCCCTACCCAACAGTGGGCTCACAGTCTAAAAGGGGGAGTTAAGTGAAGTGACTTGCCCAAGGTCACACAACAGACATGTGGCAGAGCTGGGATTCGAACCCATGACCTCTGACTCCCAAGCCCGGGCTCCTTCCACTGAGCCACGCTGCTTCTCCATCCATTTGGTTTATAAAGAGATAAACAGCTGACCCTTTTTCCCTTTCTAGATATCCTCTTTGGCCCAAAGTTTTGCAGAGAAAGAATCAGGGAGGATCGTGAACTGATGAACGTTTTCAGAAATGGGATGCTGCTTGGGTTATCTGTTATTACAAAATGAGACTCTGGACAAACCTCTTCATTAAAGGTGGAATCCAATACGAAAAATCAAGATTTATCAATTCATTCAATCATATTTAGCGAGCGCTTACTGTGTGCAGAGCACACTTCTAAGTGCTTATCCCAGTGAGAAGTAACGTGGATTAGTGGATAGAGTGTGGGCCTGGGCGTCAAAAGGACCTGGGTTCTAATCCCGGCTCTGTCACTTCTCTGCTGTGTGACCTTGGGCAAGACACTTCACTTCTTTGGGCTTCAGTTACCTCATCTGTGCAATGGGGATTAAGACTGGGAGTCCCATTTGGGACAGGGACTGTGTCCAAGCCGATTAAATTGTATCTACTCTAGTGCTTAGTACAGTGTCTGTGACATAGTAAGCAGTTAACAAATACCAAGGAGAGAGAGAGAGATGCGAGAGAGGGAGAGAGAATTGAAATATTCTTGCCATCTTTATGGAATTTCCTTCTTTCATTCATTCATTCATTCAATCGTATTTATTGAGCACTTACTGTGTGCAGAGCACTGTACTAAGCGCTTGGGAAGTGCAAGTTGGCAACATATAGAGACGGTCCCTACCCAACAACAGGCTCACAGTCTAGCAGGGGGAGAGAGACAACAAAACAAAACATGTGGACAGGCGATGGCCTGTAAGATAAGAGAGACGTTAACAATCAACATTTGATGGGAATAATAAAATAAGCAGATGATGACATCACAGAGAGCAGTTAACAATTAACATGCAGAAGTGACCATAAAATAGGCAGAAGAATGAATTGTCCATAGGTCTCTGTTGAATGGGGAGTGGTCTTTCTGCCTCAGATTTTATGTGATGATTCTGTGGCATTGATAGGTTATATTGTGTGTGTGTGTATGTGTGTGTATGCATATATATATATATATATATATATATATATATATATACAGTAAGCACTCTATAAATATGATTGAATGAATTGAATGAATCCTGATTTTTCATATTGGATTCCACCTGTAATGAAGAGTTTTGTCCAGAGTCTCTATCTGTCTGTCTGTCCCTCTCTCTCTCTCTCTCTCTCTACCATATATATAATGGTATTTGTTAAATGCTTACTATGTGTCAAACACTGTACTAAGCACTGGGGTGTTTACAAGCAAATTGGATTAGACACAATCCCTGTCTCCTGTGGGGCTCACAGCCTCCATCCCCATTTTACAGATGGGGTAACTGAGGCACAGAGAAGGGCCCAAAGTCCCACAGCAGAAATGTGGCAGAGCCGGAATTAGAACCCATGACCTTTTGACTCCTAGGCCCCCACTGTACCCACTACTCCATGCCGCTTCTCGCGCAGTAAAGCACTGAATAAATACAATTGAATGAATGGCTTCATGGCTTCAGCATCAGAGCATCTTTAATGGAGACACTCATGACCTCTGAGAATAAAACAGAACCGAGATTTGAAGCAAAACATCCAAACCCAAGAATCCAAGATGCATCTGCCTCTCAGCCAAACCTGCAGCCATACCTCCAAGGTGCATCCTTAAGGGGATTGGGAACCAGGTGTTTGGGGAAAAAAGAAAAAAAAGCACCAACACCCAAGCAGCAAGTTGGAGCAGAGTAGAAAACATACCACGAGACGCTTGGTTGGGAGAAACAGACCCAGCAGACCGTGCCAGGCGATTCAGTTGGCTGCAACTCAAAGACTGCACTTGCCAAGATTCCCTGTGCACACCTTTTTTGAATGAGGAACTAAAAAAGAAATTGGCAGCACCTGGGGAAAGAAAGCAGCGTTTGAATCTTAATTTAGAAATATCAATCTAATGCATCATTCTGTGGAACACGGTTACTTGGCAAAATGTGTCCTGAAAAATGTTTTGCTAGGAAGACGAGCAATCAGAGTCCAAATATTGAGGAGGCCAGGGTTGTCCTTATTTAGGAATCACCGGAGACAGGATAACGCTGGATAATTAGGATAGTCTCCAACGGGACCGCTCAAAGGTTCAGTCGATTTGATCAATGGGGCAGTGGGGAAGGAGGGAATTATGTGGTCCCACAGGATGTTCCTGAGCTGCGGTCAGCGAGATATTTCTTTGCAGAAGAGCCAAAGGAAATTCCACCTTCGAGCAGTCGATGGTTCCCCGGGTGACAGGTGACAACATTTGCATCACACTGCTCATGACACAATCGGTCCATCGATTGTATTTGTTGAGCTCTTACTCTGTGCAGAGCACTGTACTAAGATCTTGGGAGAGCTCATTGCAGAGCACTGTATTAAGTCCTCGGGAGAGTACAACACAACAACATAACAGATACGTTCCCTGCCCACAACAAGTTTACAGTCTAGAAGACTGTAAGCTCTAGAGGGTCAATATTTGCTTTCACTATTCCAGCCATTTCTCATTTTCTCATTTTCAAACCTCAGAGAAAAAAACTTGATGCATAGTAAGCACTTAACAAACACCACAGCTATGAATATCCCCTGGACCTCAGTTAAAGATAACAAAGATCATGACAACTGGAAGTTTTAACACATTTGTAGTGGACGGAGAGAAGATTGAAACCGTCGACAATTTTTCTCTCTTGGGATCGGTAATCAATAAGCCAAGAAATACGCCGAAGATCGATGTTGGGAGGACTAGCTATGAAGAGCCTGGAAAAAGTCATGAAATGTGGTGATGTAACAATTGCAATAAAAATACAGACTGTCAACTCCATGGTGTTTCCAGTGGCAATGTAAGGATCTGAAAGCTGGACAGTGAAAAAACAGGATAGGGAGAATATCGATTCTTTTGAAATATGCTGCTGGAGAAGGCTTTTGCGAATACCGTGGACTGCCTGAAAAAAATAAATGGATTTTGGAGCAAATAAAACGAAAGTAGTCTGTGGAAGGCCAAATGACTCGACTTAAATTAGCACGTAATCAGGAGGAATGATTCTCTGGAGAAAACACTGATGCTAGGAAAAGTCCAGGGAAAAGGAGGCAGAGGCAGACTGGCAGCTAGATGGACAGAGACTGTAATAATGATAATAATAATAATAATAATAATAATAATAGCATTTATTAAGTGCTTACTATGTGCAAAGCACTATTCTAAGCACTGGGGAGGTTACAAGGTGATCAGGTTGTCCCACGGGGGGCTCACAGTCTTAATCCCCATTTTACAGATGAGGTAACTGAGGCTCAGAGAAGTTGTGACGCCCAAAGTCACACAGCTGACAAGTGGCTGAGCCAGGATTTGAACCCATGACCTCTGACTCCCAAGCCCGTGCTCTTTCCACTGAGCCACACTGTAACAACAATAACAGAAGAACCATTAGAAAGACTGTGGATTATGGCAGAGGACGGGACGGTCTGGAGAAAGTATATCCACAGAGTCGCTATGAATCGGAAATGACTCGATGGCCCTTAATAATAAAAAAATGGGGATTAAATACTTGCTCTCCTTCCACCCCTCAGACTTTGAGCCACAGCAAGGCTTAGTGGAAAGAGCCCGGGCTTGGGAGTCCGAGGTCGTGGGTTCAAATCCCGGCTCCGCCACTTGTCAGCTGTGTGACTTTGGGCAAGTAACTTAACTTCTCTGGGCTTCAGTTACCTCATCTGTAAAATGGGGATCAAGACTGTGAGCCCCAAGTGGGACAACCTGATAATCTTGTATCTAACCCAGTGCTTAGAACAGTGCTTGAAACATAGTAAGCGCTTAACAAATACCATCATTATTATTATTATTTAAGCAAGGGATTGTGATCTGATCGAAGTATCTTGTATCTACCTTAGCACAGTGCCAGGAGCATTGTAAGCACTTAACTAATGCTCATGATTCTTCTTCCTATTATTATCCTCCCAAAATCCCTTTGAGATTAGCACTGCCATACGTAGGGGCTTTGTAGAGTGCTTTGCACACTAAGCGCTCAATAAAAACAATTTAATGCGTCTATGAATCCATACTCGCAGAGGAGGAAATGAAGTTCTAGAGAAGCAGCGTGGCTCAGTGGAAAGAGCCCGCACTTTGAAGTCAGCTGTGTGACTTTGGGCAAGTCACTTAACTTCTCTGTGCCTCAATTACCTCATCTGTAAAATGGGGATTAAAACTGTGAGCCCCCCATGGGACAACCTGATCACCTTCATTCAATTCAATCGTATTTATTGAGCGCTTACTGTGTGCAGAGCAATGTACTAAGTGCTTGGGAAGTACAAGTTGGCAACGTATAGAGACAGTCCCTACCCAAAAGTGGGCTCACAGCCTAGAATCAATCAATCAATCGTATTTATTGAGCGCTTACTGTGTGCAGAGCACAGTACTAAGCGCTTGGGAAGTACAAGTTGGCAACATATAGAGACGGTCCCTACCCAAAAGTGGGCTCACAGCCTAGAAGGGGGCTCACAGTCTAGAAGGGGATCACCTTGTAACTTCCCCAGTGCTGAGAACAGTGCTTTGCACATAGTAAGCGCTTAACAAATACCATCATCATTATTAGAGAAGTTAAGCATTATCAAAGTCACATCTCCTCCATGAGACTCTCATTTCCCCTACTCCCTCTCCCTTCGGTGTCATCTTCACACATGGATCTGTGACCTTCGGGCATTTGACTGTCCCCCCTTCTAGACTGTGAGCTTGTTGTTGGGTAAGGATTGTCTCTGCTGCCGAATTGTACTTTCCAAGCGCTTAGTACAGTGCTCCACATACAGTAAGCGCTCAATAAATACGATTGAATGAACGAATGAATGATATCCACCCCACCCTGAACCACACAGCACTTATGTACATATGCATTCGTTCAATTCATTCAATCATGTTAATTGAGCGCTTACTGTGTGCAGAGCACTGTACTGAGCGTTTGTCTTTAACTTATCTTTAGTAGCAGCATGGCTGACTGGATAGAGCTCACACCTAGGACTCAGAAGGTCATGGGTTCTAATCCTGGCTCCGCCACTTGCCTGCTGTGTGACCTTGGGCAAGTCGCTTCGCTCCCCTGGGCTTCCCTTCCCTCATTTGTAAAATAGGGATGAAGAGTGTGAGCCCTATGGGGGCTTTGGAGCTCCAAAGCAAGGGCTTTGGAGTCAAGGGTCATGGGTTCGAATCCCGGCTCTGCCAATTGTCAGCTGTGTGACCTTGGGCAAGTCACTTAAATTCTCTGTGCCTCAGTTCCCTCATCTGTAAAATGGGGATACAGACTGTGAGCCCCTCGTAGGACAACCTGATCACCTTGTAACCTCCCCAGAGCTTAGAACAGTGCTTTGCACATAGTAAGTGCTTAATAAATGCTATCATTATCATTATTCCAGGCTAAGTGATGCGAAGAATGGACGGATCATGTCATTGAAAAAGTCTTGGTCACACACTGCGTCTAGTCCCTCGGCATTCAGATTAAATATCGCTCAGACACCAGAGGCGAAGAAGAGAAAGGCATGTTTCACTTCCAATAGAACAAACAGTTATTGAAGTCTTCCTTTCCATTATCAACTATATTAAGGGCTTAATAAATGCCATCATCATTATTATTATTACTGGGGACAGGGACTGTGTCCAACCTAATTACCTTGCATCTACCCCAGCGCTTAGAACAGTGCTGGGTGCATAGTAAGTGCTTAAAAAGCACCATTATTTAACTTAATACTATACATTACTTATATATTCATTCATTCAATCGTATTTATTGAGCGCTTACTGTGTGCAGAGCACTGTACTAAGCACTTGGGAAGTACAAGTTGGCAACATATAGAGATGGTCCCTACCCAACAATGGGCTCAATATCTTAATCAATCAATCAATCAATCGTATTTATTGAGCGCTTACTGTGTGCAGAGCAGTGTACTAAGTGCTTGGGAAGTACAAGTTGGCAACATATAACGTTGTCATATGTCTTAATGTCTGTGTCCCCCTCTAAACTGTAATCTCGTTATGGGCAGGGAATACCTGCTCACTCTACACTCAATAAATAACGTCGACCTTCTCTCTGATCTCCCATCCTCTTGTCTCTCTCCACTTCAATCCATACTTCATGCTGCTGCCCGGATTATCTTTGTCCAGAAATGCTCTGGGCATATCACTCCCCTCCTCAAAAATCTCCAGTGGCTACCAATCAATCTGCGCATCAGGCAGAAACTCCTCACCCCGGGCTTCAAGGCTGTCCATCCCCTCGCCCCCTCCTACCTCACCTCCCTTCTCTCCATCTCCAGCCCAGCCCGCACCCTCCGCTCCTCCACCGCTGATCTCCTCACCGTTAGGCCTCGCTCTCGCCTGTCCCGCCATTGACCCCCGGCCCACGTCATCCCCCGGGCCTGGAATGCCCCCAATCCCTCTGTCCACCCGCCAAGCTAGCTCTCTTCCTCCCTTCAAGGCCCTGCTGAGAGCTCACCTCCTCCAGGAGGCCTTCCCAGACTGAGCCCCTTCCTTCCTCTCCCCCTCGTCCCCCTCTCCATCCCCCCCATCTTACCTCCTTCCCTTCCCCACAGCACCTGTATATATGTTTGTACATATTTTTTACTCTATTTATTTATTTATTTTAATTGTACATATCTATTCTATTTATTTTATTTTGTTAGTATGTTTGGTTTTGTTCTCTGTCTCCCCCTTTTAGACTGTGAGCCCACTGTTGGGTAGGGACTGTCTCTAGATGTTGCCAATTTGTACTTCCCAAGCGCTTAGTACAGTGCTCTGCACATAGTAAGCGCTCAATAAATACGATTGATGATGATGATGATGACCTTTTGATTGATGGATTAAGCAATTTTGTCCAGGTCAATAGACAGATTTGTTCAGTGCAGGACCTGGGAGCTTGCTTTCCTGAACTCTTAACCCTGCGCTCTTTCCTCTGGACTATGTTGGCTCTCAGAAACTATTTTAAAGGACTATAGCAGGAAATGGGTTCTAATCCATTAGAGAAGCTGCGTGGCTCAGTGGAAAGAGCCCGGGCTTTGGAGTCAGAGGTCATGGGTTCCAATCCTGGCTCCGCCAATTGTCAGCTGTGTGATTTTGGGCCAGTCACTTAACTTCTCTGTGCCTCAGTTACCTCACCTGTAAAGTGGGGATTAAAACTGTGAGCCCCCCCCCCGGGACAACCTGATCACTTTAGAACCTCCCCAATGCTTAGAACAGTGCTTTGCGCATAGTAAGCACATCATCATCATCATCATCATCAATCGTATTTATTGAGCGCTTACTGTGTGCAGAGCACTGTACTAAGCACTTGGGAAGTACAAGTTGGCAACATATAGAGACAGTCCCTACCCACCAGTGGGCTCACAGTCTAAAAGGGGGAGACAGAGAACAAAACCAAACATACTAACAAAATAAAATAAATAGAATAGATATGTACAAGTAAAATAAATAAATAGAGTAATAGATATGTACAAACATATATACATATATACAGGTGCTGTGGGGAAGGGAAGGAGGTAAGATGGGGGCGATGGAGACGGGGACGAGGGGGAGAGGAAGAAAGGGGCTTATTATCATTAATCCCTGCTCCACCACTTGTCTGCTTTGTCGCCTTGGGCAACTTAACTTCTCTCTACCTCAGTTACCTCACCTGGAAAATGGAGATTCAAGCTCTGAGCCCCATGTGGGACATGGACTGGGTCAATCAATCAATCAATCGTATTTATTGAGTGCTTACTGTGTGCAGAGCACTGTACTAAGCACTTGGGAAGTCCAAGTTGGCAACATATAGAGACAGTCCTTACCCAGCAGTGGGCTCACAGTCTAAAAGACTGTGGGTCCAACCTGATTGTCCCTCTAGACTGTAAGCTCGTTACGGGCAGGGAACATGACTGCTAATTCTGTTGCGTTATACTCTCCCAAGTGTTTAGTACAAGTCTCCACTCAGCAAAAACTCAATAAATATCACTGACAGATTGATAGCCGATGTGAGTATCCTAGCCGAGTCCACGACAGCATGATTCCCTGTGGGCAGAGAGGCAAATGTGTATTTTTCTTACTAATGTTTATTGAGTTTTTTATGACATTTGCTAAGTGCTTACTATGTGCCAGTCACTGTAATCATCATCATCATCATCATCATATTTGTTAAGCACTTAGTATGTGCCAAGCACTGTTCTAAGCGCTATTGGGGGGGGGATACAAGGTAATCAGGTTGTCCCACGTAGGGCTCACAGTCTTAATCCCCATTTTACAGGTGATGGAACTGAGGCCCAGAAAACATAAGTGAGTTCCCCAAAGTCACACAGCTGACAAGTGGCAGAGCCGGGACTATTGAACCCATGACCTCTGACTCCCAAGCCCGTGCTTTTTCCGCTGAGCCACGCTGCTTCTCTATTATGGTATATATTAAGCACTTACTATGTGCCAGGCACTGTACTAAGTGCTGGGTGGATACAAATAAATCAGGTTGGATACAGTCCCTGTCCAGTATAGGATTCACGGTCTTAATCCCATTTTGCAAATTGTCACATTCCCTGTCCACAGTGAGTTTACAGTCTAGAAGGGGAGACTGTAAATCATTCCTCAACCAGTCTGCTTCTATCTCCCTTCTTCCCCACAAGATGCTAACACTACTACTACTACCACTACTATCGTCACATTCCCTGTCCTCAACTTGTTTACAGTCTAGAAGGGGAGACTGTAAATCATTCCTCAACCAGTCTGCTTCTATCTCCCTTCTTCCCCACAAGATGCTAACACTACTACTACTACCACTACTACTACTACTACTACTACTACTACTACTACTAATAATAATAATTGTAGTATTTTTTAAGCCTTACTATGTGTCAAGCACTATACTATGAACTGGGGAAAATACAGGATCATCAGATCAGATACAGTCCCTGTCACCCAAGAGGCTCTGGGTACAATTGGGAGGGAGAAATCACACTGAATCTCCATTTTACAGAGGAGGAAACTGAGGCACAGAGAAGTTAAGTGGTTTGACCGAGGTCACACTTCAGGTAAGTGGCAAAGCCAGGATGCCCAGTCAACAGGGCATCTCTACCACTCTGGAACCCTCATGGCACCTTTCCTCTTCCATAGTGGAAACAGCGGGGGCTTGGGAGTCAGAAGGTTGTGGGTTCTAATCCTGACTCTGCCACTTGTCTGCTGTGTGGCCTTGGGCAAGTTACTTTGCTTCTCTGGGCCTCAGTTCCCTCATCTGTCAAATGGGGATTAAGACCGTCAGCCCCGTGTGGGTCAGGGATTGTGTCCAACCCAATTAGCTTGTATCTACTTCAGTGTTTAGAACAGAGCCTGGCACATAGTAAGCATTTAACAAATATCACAATTATTATTATCACTATTATTATTATTATTATTCTCACCTCTGCTCCCGGGGAATGGGATTAGCACCCCAGGTTTGGGAAGACGATCAATAGCCTCTGAACAGCTCAAACATGGAAAACAATCTCTTCACATATGCAACTTGCGATTATGAGCAAGATTCTCATGATTGCAAGCAGAGGCCCCGGGTTCTATTCCTAGCCCTGCTACTGGGCTGCTGTTTGACCTTGGGCAAGTCACTTAACTTCTCTGGGTCTGTTACCTCATCTGTAAATGGAGATTAAAGCTGTGAATCCCATGAACTAGGTCCAACCTGATTGTCTTGTACCTACCTCAGAGCGAAGTACAGGGCCCGGCACATTGTAAGCGCTTAATAGATGGCACAAAAAAAGATGCTCGTCAATTCATGAATGGTAAAGACCCAAGAAAAGTCAGAGTAAAGGGCTAGTGGGAAACAAATCAGCATTTTATCCATTAAGAGAAGCAGTGTGGCTTAGCGGAAAGAGTCCAGGCTTGGGAGTCAGAGGTCGTGGGTTCTAATTCTGGCTCTGCCACTCTTCAGCTGTTTGATTTTGGGCAAGTCACTTAACTGCTCTGGGCCTCAGTTCCCTCATCTGTAAAATGGGGATGAAGTCTGTGAGTCCCAGGTGGGACAACCTGATCTCCTTGTACCTACTCCAGCACTTAGAACAGTGCTTTGCACATAGTAAGTGCTTAATAAATGCCATCATTATTATTATTATTAGATGCCTGGCAGAAGGAGCTAGTTAAACTCAGAGTTGAAGTTGGAAATGTTGGCTACATCTGTCTCAATCTCATCTCTATCTGTTGCCAAATTGTACTTTCCAAGTGCTTAGTATAGTGCTGTGCACACAGTAAGCGCTCAATAAGTATGACAATGAATGAATAAATCGCAACATATGAGTCGGCTCTATTTCCCTTATTCCACTAATTATTTCATTGAAGAGTTCATCGGTGGTATCTTCAATGGTATTTATTGAGCGTGTACTGAGAGCAGAGCACTGTACTAAGCGCTGGGGAGAGTCCAGTACAAAAGAGTTGGCAGACATATTCCCTGCCCACAGTGAGCTTCTAGTTCAGAGTTGACAGCATCAGTATTCCCAGCTCTGCTAAAGGACACCCAAAGAAACTCTGCCAATTGATTTCTTCTTTTTCTTCTTCTTTATTTTTTTTTTATAATGGCATTTGTTAAGCGCTTACTATGTGCAAAGCACTGTTCTAAGCACTGAGCACTGTTCTTCTTCTTCTTCTTTTTCTTTTATTTGTTAAGCACTTGCTCTGTGCCAGCCACTGTACTAAGCGCTGGTGTATTCAATAAATACGATTGAATGAATGAATGAATGGGGTAGATACAAGTAAACTGGGTTTGACACTATGTCCCTGTCCCACGTGGGGCTCACAGTCTCAACTCTCCATTTTACGGATCATCATCATCATCATCAATCATATTTATTGAGCGCTTACTGTGTGCAGAGCACTGTACTAAGCGCTTGGGAAGTACAAATTGGCAACATACAGAGACAGTCCCTACCCAACAGTGGGCTCACAGTCTAAAAGGGGGAGACAGAGAACAAAACCAAACATACTAACAAAATAAAATAAATAGAATAGATATGTACAAGTAAAATAAATAAATAAATAAATACAGTAATAAATATGTACAAACATATATACATATATACAGGTGCTGTGGGGAAGGGAAGGAGGTAAGGTACGGATGAGGTAACTGAGGCCCAGAGAAGTGAAGTGAGCTACCCAAGGTCACACAGCAGACAAGTGGCAGAGCTGGGATTAGAACCCATGACCTTTGACTCTTAGGCTCATGCCGTATCCACTCTGCCATGCTGCTTCTCTTGGACTGATCCCAGCATTGAAGGCCCTGGACAGCGAATCCCATCAAGAAATGGAATAAAGGCCCACTGTTGGGTAGGGACTGTCTCTATATGTTGCCAATTTGTACTTCCCAAGCGCTTAGTACAGTGCTCTGCACATAGTAAGCGCTCAATAAATACGATCGATGATGATGATGATGATGATAAAGGGAACGACGGATACAGTCCCGAAGAAAGGGTCAAGAGGAGAATGCGGGGAGAGTGGTGTGTTGGGGGAGGGATGGGGGGGACTATCGCGGAGGGGCCTGAGGGAGAGGAAAAGGAGATCTGGGAGAGGAATGCGGCAGGTTTGCTGTAAAGAGGTCAAAGAGGGATGGCGCAAATGAAATCAATGCTTTGCTGGGTGCCACTTTCAGTCTACCCGCCATTGTTAGAAGCAGATTTCATCTGGAGAGCGCCTTATGGGCTTCTGAGCTGCTCTTTGAAATCTTATCTCCGCCAGCAAGATTTCACTCTCTGCAGATTCCCGGCAAAGGCCTCCTTGGCTATACTATTTCCTGCTTGCCAGTTCTCACAGGTTTGAGAGACAAAGTTGATTTCCCAGGGGGGTCCCTGGGGTAGGTTTTCCCTATCTGTTACAGGACGATGCAGATAACCCAGATCCTCCATTCTCAGTCACTGAGTGCGGATTGTCGGTTTGGAACCTCTACCGAAATAGATTGAGGCTGACGATAGGGAAACTTAGAAAAGCTGGGGGTCTGCCCCACCACTTAAGACTGGGGATGCTTCTCCAGACTAAATAATTCTTTTTACCTTAACCAATCGGGACAGGAAATCTCCCAATGATGATGATGACATTTGTTAAGCACTTACTAAGTGTGAAGCACTGTTCTAAGCGCTGGGGGATGCAAGGTGATCAGGTTGTCCCACGTGGGGCTCACAGTCTTAATCCCCATTTTACAGATGAGGGAACTGAGGCACAGAGAAGTTAAGTGACTTGCCCCAAATCACACAGCAGAGGAGTGGCGGAGCTAGGATTAGAACCCAAGACCTCTGACTCCCAAGTCCGGGCTCTTTCCACAGAGCCACCCCGCTTCTCACAAGAAGAGGATTCCCATGAAATTTCCAGGACTTCTTTCCCATCGGGATGTGCACGCCATGAGAACGGCATTTTTTTCTGCCCCAACTATCATCCCCAATTATACAGGTCTGGTCCTGGTCTCGCACCAAAAATGTAGAAGGGGAACGAGGGATTGAAGAAAAGAATTGGGAAGCCGCACGGTCTACTGGATAGAGTCCTGGATTCTAATCCCGGCTCCGCCACTTGTCTGCTGTGCAACCTGGGGCAAGTCGCTTCACTTCTCCGTGCCTCAGTTCCCTCATCTGTAAAATGAGGATTAAGACTGTGAGCCCCATGTGGGACAGGGACTGTGTCCAACACAATTCCCTTGTATCTACCTCAGCACTGAGTACAGCGCCTGACACATATTAAGCCCTTAGAAATACCTCAATTATTATTATTATTATTAATAAGCATGGGCGGTCTTCTTGAGGAAATCTCATCTTGGGGAGATGTTAGAAGGCACCCTTATTTTTCCTAGCCGAAGCCCTCGTTCCTTCTTTAAAACCAAAGATGTGCATATATGTACTTAGGTGCTCTGCACACAGTAAGCGCTCAATAAATGCGATTGATTGATATCTGTTGCTTCTGAAGGCCTTGGCAGTGTGATAGTAGATACCGTCTTTTAGGGTAAGAGCCATCCGGCTGTCGAGAAGCGTTTTCTAAAGTCAACAATTTCGGGGCTGTAATAGAGGACTCTCGATCGGCTGGTATAGGTTAGACTCACAAATTGCTAGACAACTGCATGCAGAGTGCCAAAACACACACTCAGCCAGGAGATTTAATTAGCGTTCTGGAATGTGAAGAATCACCGGGCTTGCCGTGAAGGACGGAGGAGAGTCGGAACAAGGGGCAGAGCTAGGGAGAGGTTGGAAACTGCGATGCCAAGGGGAAAAATAAAAGGGTGCTGACAACAAAAGGAGAAGGGAAATCCCTTTTTCCTAAAGGTCGCAAATTTTCCCCACTCTAAGCTGTGAGCTCCTACATTCGTTCATTCAATTGTATTTACTGAGCACTTACTGTGTGCAGAGCACTGTACTAAGCTCTTGGTAGAGGAGCAGCATGGCCTAGTGGCTAGAGCACAGGCTCGGGAGTCAGAGGTCATGGGTTCTAATCCCGGCTCCACCACTCGCCTGCTGTGTGACCTTGGGCAAGTCACTTAAGTTCTCTGGGCCTCAGCTGCCTCAACTGTAAAATGGGAATTGAGACTGTGAGCCCCACCTGGGACAACCTGATCACCTTGTATTTACCCCAGCGCTTAGAACAG
Source organism: Tachyglossus aculeatus (assembly GCF_015852505.1). Classification (NCBI taxonomy): domain Eukaryota; kingdom Metazoa; phylum Chordata; class Mammalia; order Monotremata; family Tachyglossidae; genus Tachyglossus; species Tachyglossus aculeatus. Next base: position 35,083,671 of record NC_052088.1, on the reverse strand, counting down.
TGCTTGGCACATAGTAAGCGCTTAACAAATACCATCATTTTTTCTAGACTGTGAGCCTGTTGTTGGGTAGGGATTGTCTCTACCTGTTGCCAAATGGTGCTCTCCAAGCGCTTAGTACTGTGTTCTAGGGGAACATGGTAAGCATTCAATAAATATGTTGAATGAATTTGTTAAGTGCTTACTTTGTGTTGGGCACTGTACTAAGCGCTGGGGTGCATTAAAGCAAATCGGGTTGGGGAAAGTCCCTGTCCCACATGGGACTCACAGTCTCAATCACCATTTTACAGACTGAGGCCCAGAGAAGTGAAGTGACTTGACCGAGACCACACAGCAGACAAGTGGAAGAGCCGGATTTAGAACTCATGACCTTCTGACTTCTAGGCCTGGGCTCTATAATAATAATAATAACAATGGCACTTATTAAGCGCTTACTATGTGTGAAGCACTGTTCTAAGTATATGTTACACCATGCTGCAGCTCCCTATGATGAGGGGCCTTGTCTACCAATTCTGTTATATTGGACTCTCCCAAGAACTTAGTGTGTGCTCTGCACATTGTAAGCGCTCAATAAGTACGATGGAATGATGGAGCTGGACAGAACTGGACCGTTTTTTTTTCCAAGTGGTATTTGGTAAGCGCTCACTATGTGCCAAACACTGCCCGATGCTCTGGAGTAGGTACAGGATAATTGGGTTGGACACACTCCCTCTCTCACACGGGGCTCACAGTCTTAATCGCCATTTCACATATAATATTAATAAAAATAATCTTATTATGACAGAAGATTGGACACTCTGAAGAAGAAGAACAGATATTGAATCCCTGTTTTAAAGGGAAGGATATTGAGGACAATATTAATAATAGTAATCTTATTATGACAGAAGATTGGACACTCTGAAGAAGGAGAACAGATATTGAGTCCCTGTTTTAAAGGGAAGGAAATTGAGGCACAGAGAAGTTAAGTGATTTGCCCAAGGTCACACAGCAGAGACGTAGCAGAGCTGGGTCCTCTGCCTCCCAAACCCGGGCTCTTTCCAATAGCCCACACTGCTTCCCCTGGCCCACAGCCTTCCTGGATCTCCCTGGTTAGGAATTTCCAGTTGTGTGGATGGTGGTTAGTGGATGGTGATCCCTCACACCCACAAAAGTCGAGCCCAAAATGGACAGGGCCCCCGTGGCCTTTCAACCCAACTAAATGAAGTGGATCTGGGGTGAAAAGCATCGTGTCAAGTTGTGTCAAAACACTGAAACACTGTCCATTCCCCCCTTCTAAAAGCTCTTATTTAGAAGGATTTCCATAGAAGTGACTACAATAATAATAATAATAATGGTATTTCTTAAGCGCTTACTATGTGCAAAGCACCATTCTAAGCACGGGGAGGTTACAAGGTGATCAGTTTGGCCCGTGGTGGGCTCACAGTCTTAATCCCTATTTTGCAGAGGAGGTAACTGGGGCCCAGAGGAGTTAAGTGACTTGCCCAAAGTCACACAGCTGACAATTGGTGGAGCTGGGATCTGAACCCATGACCTCTGACTCCAAAGTCCGTGCTCTTTCCACTGAGCCACGCTGCTTCTCCTAACCTCCTTGTGGACAGGGAACGTGTCTACCGACTCTGCTGTATTGTACCCTCCCAAGCACTTAGTACAGTGGTCTGCACACAGAAACTCCTCACCATTGGCTTTAAAGCTGTCCATCACCTCATCCCCTCCTACCTCAGCTCGCTTCTCTCCTTCTCCAGCCCAGCCCGCGCACTCCGCTCCTCTGCCACCGCTAACCTCCTCACTGGGCCTCCATCTCACGTGTCTCGCCACCGACCCCGGCCCACGTCCTACCTCTAGCCCGGAACACCCTCCCTCCTCTAATCCAACATGCAATGACTCTCCCCAGCCCCTCAGAGCCTTACTGAAGCTCCATCTCCTCCATGAAGTCTTCCCAGCCTTCCCTCTGTGTCTCCTGGACTTGCTCCCCTTGTTCTTCCCTGCTCCCAACCGCACACCACTTATGCACACATTTATCATTTCTTTATTTAGAGCTAATGTCTGTGTCCCCCGTTCTAGATTGTAAACTCGTTATAGGCAGCGCATTGTACTCTCCCAAGAGTAGAGTGCTCGGCATCCAGTAAGCACTCGATAAATACGATTGACTGAAAGAATTGAATGGCCCAAGCGAAGAGTTGGTCAAGCGAGGGCTCTCGGAGATGAAGAAGGGGAATCAGGGAAGACCTCCAATAGAGATGATCTTTGTGTTGCAGAGAAAGGGAGGGAAGCAGCATGGCCTAGTGGATAAAGCCCGGGCCTGAGAGTCAGAAGAGCCTGGGATTTAATCCCGGCTCTGTCACTTGTCTGCTGTGTGACCTTGGACAAGCCACTTCACTTCTCTGAGCCTGTAAAATGGGGACTAAGAGTGTGGGATAAGGGCTGTGTCCAACCTGATTAGCTTGTATCTACCCCAGTGCTAAGAACAGTGTTTGGAACATAGTAAGCACTTAACAAACACCATTATTATTATTGTTATTATTATTATTATTACCTGAAAAATGGGGATTCGATACTTGTTCTCCTTCCTGCTTATATTTCCAGCTCCATGTGGGACAAGGACTGTGTCTGACCTGATCATCTTGTATCCACTCCAGGGCTTAGTTCGGTGCATGGCACATAGTAAGTGCTTAACAGTCTTTTAGACTGTGAGCCCACTGTTGGGTAGGGACTGTCTCTATATGTTGCCAACTTGTACTTCCCAAGCACTTAGTACAGTGCTCTGCACACAGCGCTCAATAAATACGATTGATTGATTGATTGATTGATTAACAAATACCACCCTTATTGTTAGTATTAGTAGAAGGAGGCAGAGAAGTGCGAAAGAGGGAAAGAGAAAAAGTGAGAGACAGAGGAGACAGAGGCAGAAAAGGGGGAGAAACAGGGAAGAGAGGGAGAGAGAAAAGGAAAGGGAGAAGGAGAGAATATAATTTTTGCATTTCATTTTATAAAACCATGTTTAGGGATGACAGCAGGCTGGGTAAGTGCTGGAAAGCTCGGGAATTGGATAGGCTCCGAGATGGTTGGAGACAGGGTGTGTGACGGATCCTGAAAGATATGAGTGTGTTTTTGAGGGTGGAATGAAGGGAAAGGAAAGAGAGGATAAAGAATGGGACACAGAGGAATAAAGACAGTATTGTATATATTCGGATACTGTAATATAATAGTTTAATATTTTTGCAGTACTCTAATTGTGCCTCAGCCCCTTAGCAAGTCCTTAACAATAGCCTTGTGTCTTCTAGCCAAATGGGTTTTTGAGGAACCATTTAAATGTCACAGTTCAAGGATGGAATACTCCATTTTTTTTTTTCCATTTCCCTCCCCAAATATTTTCCCTGTTAAGAAGGTTTTAGTAACGGGTCCCTCTGAAAACACTTTAAAAGGGTTTCAAAGATAATATTGGTCGGCGTTATCTAAAATGAGCGAGAACATTTTTGAAGGACTAAATGAATTAACAGTGCATCATGCAGACAGAAAGTTACAAGGCAAGGTTTTGCATGGGAGACATTTGATCTCGAAGTGTTGGATGAAGGAATTTCGAAGGGAACCCTGCCAATATTTACCTTTCTTTCTTCAGTCGTCCCAGGTAAGGACCTGGGAATCAGAGTTGCGTGAATAAATAATGGTTGAAATCATTTTTGATGAGAAAGGAATAGGGAGGTAGAAACAGAGAAATCCCTCTAGACTGTGAGCTCTTTTTGGACATTCGTTCGTTCATTCAGTCGTATTTACTAAGCGCTTACTGTGTGCAGAGCGCTGTACTAAGCGCTTGGGAAAGTATAATGCAACAATAAACAGTGACACTGTGTTGGCCAGATTTGTTAGAGCGTACTCTTCCAAGTGCTCAGGTCAGTGCTCTGCGCCCAGTAAGTGCTCAATAAATACGATCGATCGATCAATTGATTGATTGAGAAAAAGTGAGAGAAGCCAAGTGGCAGCACGCCTCTCCTCTCTCCCACCTCCTCTGTTATCATCATCGCCATATCCCCTCCACAATCACACCTGACTCAGAGAAGCAGCGTGGCTCAGCTCGTGGAACGAGCCCGGGCTTGGGAGTCAGAGGTCATGGGTTCTAATCCCGGCTCCGCCACTTGTCGGCTGTGTGACTTTGGGCAAATCACTTAACGTCTCTGTGCCTCAGTTCCCTCAGCTGTAAAATGGGGATTAAGACTGTGAGCCCCTCGTGGGACAACGTGATCAACTTGTATCCCCCCAGTGCTAAGAACAGTGCTTGGTGCATAGTAAGCGCTTAACAAATACAACCATCATCATCTGATGCTCTCCTATGCAAGTTAAACTGAGAGGATCCCGATTGATTAGAATTTTAACAATCTCAAAAAGATGAACACACCCTCCCCATCCCTCCCACCCTACCTCCTTCCCCTCCCCACAGCACCTGTATATATGTTCGTACAGATTTATTACTCTATTTATTTTACTTGTACATATTTACTATTCTATTTATTTTGTTAATATGTTTTGTTGTCTGCCTCCCCCTTCTAGACTGCGAGCCCGTTGTTGGGTAGGGACCGTCTCTATATGTTGCCAACTTGTACTTCCCAAGCGCTTAGTCCAGTGCTCTGCACACAGTAAGCGCTCAATAAATACGATTGAATGAATGAATGAGCACGGAGAAGAACGGCCAAACACCAGGATCACGGTACACTAAACCAAAAGGTGATGTGATAACTAGAACCTCGCTTTTGGCTACATCAGTAAATATTGAACAGTGTCTGTGGGTTTTTTTTTGTTCCTGAGTAGGTAATGATGAGTGATGCCTTGTCACTCCTTTGCCGCCTTGTCGGGGAACCTTTCAGGGAGATAAAACATGTCAAGGTGAAGGATTGAAATGGGGAAGCAAATACATTTGGCAAAATTAGCCAAGACATGAGGACAGGGATTCACGGGCATGAAGCGGCCTGGCTTAGAGGATAGAGCACGTGCCTGGGAGTCGGAAGGAACTGGCTTCTAATCCCAGCTCTGCCGCTTTCCTGCTGTGTGACCTTGGGCAAGTCACTTCTCTGGGCCTCAGTTACCTCACATGTAAAATGGGGATGAAGACTGTGAGTCCCTCGTGGGACATGAACTCTGTCCAACCCGATTAGTTTGTATCTTCCCCAGCGCTTAATACAGTGCCTGGCACAGAGTAAGTGCTTAGCAAATGCCTTAAGAATTCAAAAAAATGAAGGCGTGAGTTGGGAAAGGCAAACCCAGGGAGCATTGAAATGGTGACTGGGAGTGGAGTGGAGGCAGGAGAAGGAAGAGGAGTGAGACATTAAACGTCTGATGAGGCTAGGGGGTGGCCTCTAGAGGAACTTAATCCCTAGGTAATAATAATAATCACCGTAGTATTTGCTAAGTGCTTACTATGTTGCCATCCACCTAACTGCTAGGGTAGATATAAGAAAATAAGCAAATAATAATAATAATGATGCTGGTAATTCTATTTGTTCTGACGACTTGACACCTGTCCACATGTTCTGTTTTGCTGTCTTTCTCCCCCTTCTAGACTGTGAGCCCATTGTTGGGTTGGGACCGTCTCTTTACGTTGCCAACTTGTACTTCCCAAGCGCTTAGTACAGTGCTCTGCACACAGTAAGCACTCAATAAATACTATTGAATGAATGAATGAATGAATGAATGTGCCAAGCACCGTTCTAAGCACTGGAGTAGATACAAGAGAATCAGGTACTCCCACGTGGGGCTCACAGTCTTCATCCCCGTTTTACAGATGAGAGAACTGAGGCCCAGAGAAGTGAAGTGACTTGCCCAAGGTCACACAGCAGACAAGCGAGAAGCAGCGTGGCTCAGTGGAAAGAGCACGGGCTTTGGAGTCAGTGGTCATGGGTTCAGATTCCAGCTCCACCAGTTGTTAACCGTGTGACTTTGGGCAAGTCACTTAACTTCTCTGTGCCTCGGTTACCTCATCTGTAAAATGGGGATTAAGACTGTGAGCCCCCCGTGGGACAACCTGATCACTCTGTAGCCTCCCCAGTGATTAGAACAGTGTTTTGCACATAGTAAGTGCTTAATAAATGCCATCATTCATTATTATTAAGTGGCAGAGCTGGGATTAGAAAGCACAACCTCTGACTCCCAAGCAAATCAGACGTAATCGCTCTTCCACAAGGGGCTCACAGCTTAAGTGGGAGGGAGAACAGATATTTTACCCCATTTTACAGAGGAAATCACTGAGGCAGGGGGAAGTGAAGTGACTTCCCCAATGTCACACAGTAGGCAAGTGTGTGAAGCAGCGTGGCCTACTGGATAGAGCACAGGCCTGTGAGTCAGAAGGACCCGGGTTCTAGTCCTGGGTCTGGCACCTGACTGCTGTGTGACTTGGAACAGGTCACTTCACTTCTCTGTGCCTTGGTTACCTCACCTGGAAAATGGGGAATAAGACTGTGAGCTTCATGTGGGACAGGAACCGTGTCCTACCTGATGACCCTGTATCTACTCCAGCACCTAGAACGGTGCCTGTCACATACTAAGCGTTTAACAAATGCAATTTTTTTAAAAAAGTGCAGGACTCAAGATTAGAACCCAGGTCTTGGCTCTGAGACCTGTGTTCTGTCCATTAGAAAACAATGGAAGGTGATTGTACCATCGTAGCTTTCTTAATCATCCTCGTTTATCTAGAATCCTTATAACTGTGGCCCTCAGATCCTTTGGGATTTAATCCACTAGACTAATAATAATAATAATGATAATAATAATAATAATAATGGCATTTGTTAAGCTCTTACTATGTTTGAAGCACTGTTCTAAACGCTGGGGGGGGGATACAAGGTGACCAGGTTGTCCCACCTGGGGCTCACAGTCTTAATCCCCATTTTCCAGATGAGGGAACTGAGGCCCAGAGACATTAAGTGACTTGCCCAAGGTCACACAGCAGACAAGTGGTGGAGGCGGGATTAGAACCCATGTCCTTTGACTCCCAAGTATGTGCTCTTTCCACTTAGCCATGCTACTTCTCAGATGTAGGAATGGGAATGAAGATAAATTGTTCAAGGTTGAATGTCATCTTTTTGGGGTTTTCTGTCTTGGCTTCTTCTTCCTAGAATTTGGTTTGCTATGGTATATCTCTTTGCTAAGAAGCAGCGTCGTTTAGTGGAAAGAGCCCGGGCTTGGGAGTCAGAGGTCATGGGTTCTAATCCCCACTCTGCCACTTGTCTGCTGTGTGACTTTGGGCAAGTCACTGGACTTCTCTGTGCCTCAGTTACCTCATCTGTAAAATGGGGATGAAGACTGTGAGCCCTACGAGGGACAACCTGATTACCTTGGATCTACCCCAGTACTTAGAACAGTGCTTGGCACATAGTAAGCACTTAACAAATACCATCATTATTATTATTATTATTTGAAGAAGACATCACTCATAGTTAAGTTCACCAGGAGTGTCCATGGCATAGTGGATAGTGCAATAATAATAATAATTATGGTGTTTGTTAAATGCTTACTCTGTGCCAGGCACCGTTCTAAGCGCTGGGGTGGATACAAGCAAATCAAGTTGGACGCAGTCCCTGTCCCACATCAGGCTCGCAGTCTCAATCTCCATTTTTCAGATGAGGTGACTGAGGCACAAAGAAGGGAAATGACTTGCTCACAGTCACGTAGCAGACAACTGGCAGAGCCATGAATAAAACCCATGACCTTCTGATTCACAGGTCTGTGCTTTATCCACTATGCAATGGAGCGTGGGGCTTCCCGGAAGGAATATTTGCAGTTAATTCCTGTGTGGACGCCATAAAACAAGGGATGTTCCTGCAGGATTCTTGGGGAATAATACAAATTAATTCTAAAATAAAAGAATCTTTCATAGTTTTCAGTTTTGAATAGGTCTAGAGCTGATCGTTCCCCAAAACCACCCTTCAACTGAAGACTTGTTTGGTGTTGTATGGTGAAGAATGCAATTGATGGGTGAATATTTGTTTTCACTGTCTACTACAGTAATTTCCTATTTTCAAGCCTCAGAGATGAAAACAGCAGTGGTGAATCTTAGGTTTGTGGAGTTGATACAAGCAATCAATCAATCGATCTCGTATTTTGAGCGCTTACTTTGCGCAGTGCACTGTCCTAAGCGCTTGGGAGAGGACAATATATCAGAGCTGGTAGACATGTTCAGCGATACCATTTGTTAGACACTAAAAAAGGATTTCTGTGGGATTTTGCTCTTCAAAACCTGGCCCTGTAGGCAGAGATTAGGGCAGAACAAAAGAGGGGGGAAAAAAAGGATTCTCTTGTTCAGCTTATGTTTTGTGTGGTTGAGCGATTCTTGGCAGGAAGTTTGGTCTGCCGAGGTGGGCTAGGTACTTTTTCCTACACATCTAGAACAAGCAGGGTCTAAATCAGGATTTTCTGGCCGAGGTTAAAGGGTCTTTGAACGCGTTTCGTCCTGTCGGACCCTAATGCTTTGACCTCTCGCAGTGATGCAATGACATTGTAAGGAAAGGTTATGACACGCATGATTACTGCATCCCGCAAGACAAAGTTGAAAAGGTGGTTGGTCTGACATGTTTGGAGGCTTCTGTTGGAAGACTGCAGAATATTTTTGGACTGAATTTGGACCGTGGAAATCTCGCCGCCTTCTCAGTCGACCTCTTCCGGGCCAGCCGAACCGAGTTTTTTTCTGCCTCAGCCCGTTAATTCGTTCATTCGTTAACTTAATGGGGAAGCAAAAGGCCACCGGACGATCCGAATATTAGTTTCCTTAGTATCGCTGGAATGAAATCGGCTTCCTCAGTGGACGGACCAATGGAATCATGACCAACTATGCTAGATTCTCAGTTGGAACTTTTTGCTATTGAGACCCTTTCCCTACTTTTCCCTACTTTCCCAAGCCTTCCCTACTGAGAAACCTCAGGAGGACCTCTACAGATCAAATACGATTGAATGAATGAGTGAATTTTGCTTCTCCCTTTTGGTTACAGTGTAAGGCACCCTGTTAGCCCTGCTGAGAGCTCACCTCCTCCAGGAGGCCTTCCCAGACTGAGCCCCTTCCTTCCTCTCCCCCTCGTCCCCCTCTCCATCCCCCCATCTTACCTCCTTCCCTTCCCCACAGCACCTGTATATATGTATATATGGTTGTACATATTTATTACTCTATTTATTTATTTATTTATTTATTTTACTTGTACATTTCTATCCTATTTATTTGATTTTGTTGGTATGTTTGGTTCTGTTCTCTGTCTCCCCCTTTTAGACTGTGAGCCCACTGTTGGGTAGGGACTGTCTCTATGTGTTGCCAATTTGTACTTCCCAAGCGCTTAGTACAGTGCTCTGCACATAGTAAGCGCTCAATAAATACGATTGATTGATTGATTGATTGATTGTTAGTTCACTCACCGAGTACCTACGTCGTATCCACCTCCTCCCTGCCCACGTCAGTCGTATAAACCCATTTACAACCCAAGATTTCAGCCACAGGCCAAGGAAGAGAGGTGTACAGTAATCACAGACGCAGGCCAAGAGGATGACCCTCAGCCATCTTCGTAAAAGGCAGTGATACGTTAGAAACATTTAAAATTCAAACTCACACTTCCCTCAAGAGGACAGGATGTTCACTGTGTCAGGCGTAACTGCTAATTATTTAATCGCCTTTAAACATTTATATAAAGTCACAAAGTCAGTAAAGTACGGGAAGCAGAGTGGTCTAGTGAAAAGGGGGCTGGTTTAAGGATCCGAGGACGTAGGTTCTAATCCCGGCTTCGCCACCTGTCCGCTTGGGCAAGTCACTTCGCTTCTCTGGGCCTCAGTTATCTCGTCTGTAAAATGGGAATTAAGACTCTGAGCCCTATGTGGGACTGTCTGTGTCCAACCCGATCATCTTGTATCTACCCCAGTGCTTAGTACAGTGCCTGGGACCTAGTAAGAGCTGAACAAATACCATTTTTTTAAAAAGGAGTTTAAGTTCACTGTGGGCAGGGAATGTGTCTGTTTATTGTGAGAAGCAGTGTGGCTTAGTGGAAAGAGCCAGAGATCATGAGTTCGAATCCCGGCTCAGCCCCGTCATTCAATCTATCATTCATTCAATCGTATTTATTGAGTGCTTACTGTGTGCAGAGCACTGTACTAAGCGCTTGGGAAGTACAAGTTGGCAACATATAGAGATGGTCCCCTTGTCAGCTGGGTGACTTTGGGCAAGTCACTCCACTTCTCTTTGCCTCAGTTACCTCATCTGTAAAATGGGGACTAAGACCGGGAGCCCCAACCTGATTACCTTGTATCTATCCCAGCGCTTACAACAGTGCTTGGCACATAGTAAGCACTTAACAAATGCCATTAGTATTATTATTATTGTTCTATTGTACTCTCCCAAATGCTTGGTAGGGTGCTCTGCACACACTCAATAAGTACGACTGACTGGCTTAAATGGTCGGCGAGACAGATGTTAAATGGCGACTGTGCTTTGAAATATAAATGAAGTCGAAGGTCTTCATTAGCTTCTGAGGAAGACGGGCTGACTGGAAAGTAAAGCAATTTAAATGAGAAACATTCTCGTCTATTGTGTTTCCTCACCCATTTGCTATCAGCCGAGCCAGTTCCATCTCCCGTACTCAATTAGCAGAAAATCCTAAGAGCCAGGAAATGAAGCTAGGACCATACCAAGAATTGTCGGAGTTGCATGGCATTGCCTCGTGGCTTCCCCAAATGCGATGCCCCGGGGGAAATAAGACTATTGAACTCATTTGAAGAACATGAGCTAAGGAGCCGCCATAAAATATTGACTGCTCTAATAAGAAACAGATTCCCAACCGTGAACTCAACAAATGTCAAAAGTGCTTAGTAGCTGTTTCCTTCATTTTGTCCAGCAAAGTCCCCCAAGATTAACCTTAATAGACAGACTTGAATTTTCCCAACGAAATGTAGGAGGAGACGAGAGGTAAGCCTAGCGCTCGGGAATACAAGGGGATGAAGGTGGGCACTGCCAGTAGCAGAGGGAGTCTCCATGAACAAACAGAGCCAGCTGGAGGAAAGGGGGCAAGACCACGACTCCAGCTTTAGACGACCCAGTTTGCCGAAGAAGCCACACCGAAGCACCGTGGCCTAGTGGATAGAGAACGGGCCTGGGCGTCAGAAGGACCTGGGTTCTAATCCTGCTCCATCACTCATCTGCTGTGAGTGACCTTGGGCAAATCACTTCACGTCTCTGGGCCTCAGTTCCCTCATCTGTCAAATGGAGATTAAGACTGGAAGCCCCATGTGGGACATGGACTGTGTCCAACCTGATTAATTTGTGTCTTCCCCAGTGTTTAGTACAGTGCCCGGCACGTAGGAAGCGCTTAACAAATACCATTAAAACAAAATCCCTTCCTGAGGTGGGGGAAACCTTGCTGGTCAGAGTCCTGCAGAGGCAATAGGGGTATGGAGTTCAAGACAATTGCATCTGGTTTCATGGTGGAGGAGGGGGATTTCCACAAGACAACTGCTTCGATGGCTAAGTGCTTAGCACAGTGCTCTGCCCATAGTAGGCACTCAATAAATACATCTGAATGGCTCCCTACAAACTCTTGCCCAGGGAGTAGTTTTGGACCCTGGAGTTCCCCTTCAAGAAACGCTGAATTACATCACCTGAGGACCAGAGCATCTCTCAGTATGGTGTATGTCTCTTAGTACATAATAATAATAATGATGGCACTTATTAAGCACTTACTATGTGCAAAACACTTTTCTAAGCGCTGGGGAGATTACAGGGTGATCAGGTTGTCCCACGGGAGGCTCACAGTCTTAATCCCCATTTTACAGATGAGGCAACTGGGGCACAGAGCAGTTAAGTGACTTGCCCAAAGTCACACAGCTGACAATTGGCGGAGCCAGGATTTGAACCCATGATCTCTGACTCTAAAGCCCACACTCTTACCACCGAGTCACGCTGCTCCTCACTGAGCCACACCGCATCTCTTAATACATCTTAGTACATCTCTTAATAGCACTTAGTACAGTGTATATATGTATATCCTGCATATATGTATATATGTTTGTACATATTTATTACTCTATTTATTTATTTATTTTACTTGTACATATCTATTCTATTTATTTTATTTTGTTAGTATGTTTGGTTTTGTTCTCTGTCTCCCCCTTTTAGACTGTGAGCCCACTATTGGGTAGAGACTGTCTCCATATGTCGCCAACTTGTACTTCCCAAGCGCTTAGTACAGTGCTCTGCACACAGTAATTGCTCAGTAAATACGATTGATGACGATGATGATGGTTTGCACCAGTAAGCGCCCAATAAGTACATTGAATGAATGGTTTGGCTTCAGGGGGCTCCAGTAATAATAAATATAATGATCATGATGGTATTCGTTAAGCAGTCTGTGTGCCAGGCACTGTACTAAGCGCTGGGGTGGCTGCAAGCAAATTGGGTTGGACACAGTTCCTGTCCCGTGTGGGGCTCCCAATCCCAATCCCAATCCCCACTGAGGCAAAGTGAAGCAAAGTGACTTGCCCATGGTCACACAGCAGACGAGTGGTGGAGCCCGGATTAAAACCCATGATCTTCTGATTCCCATGCCCAGGTTCTTTCCACTACACCACGCTGCTTCTCTGATTCCTTCTGTGGCCCTTTTTCTGAGGTAATAGAGACGGTGGAATACAGTCGCCAAAGAGCAGGTCTGCCTCCCTACCTGATAATAATAATAATAATGGCATTTATTAATCAATCAGTCAATAAGTCGTATTTCTTGAGCACTTACTGTGTGCAGAGAACTGTACCAAGCGCTTGGGAAGTCCAAGTTGGCAACATATAGAGAGGGTCCCTACCCAACAGTGGGCTCACAGTCTAGAAGGGGGAGACAGAGAACAAAACCAAACATATTAACAAAATAAAATAAATAGAATAGATATGTACAAGTAAAATAAATAAATAAATAAATAAATAAATAGAGTAATAAATATGTACAAACATATATACGGATGCTGTGGGGAAGGGAAGGAGGTAAGGCGGGGGAGAGGAAAGAGGGGGCTCAGTCTGGGAAGGCCTACTATGTGCAAAGCACTGTTCTAAGCGCTGGGGAGGTCACAAGGAGATCAGGTTGCCCCAGGGGGGCTCACAGTTTTAATCCCATTTTACAGATGAGGGAACTGAGGCCCAGAGATGTGAAGTGACTTGCCCAAAGTCACACAGCTGACAAGTGGCAGAGCCGGGATTTGAACCGATGACCCCTGACTCCAAAGCCTGGGCTCGTTCCACTGAGCCACGCTGATAATCATCATCATCAATCGTATTTATTGAGCGCTTACTATGTGCAGAGCACTGTACTAAGCGCTTAGCACTGTACTAATGTGAAATCATTCACCACAGAATGTATCCGCTGTCACCAAACCCTTTTCAGGGAGTGGAAGGCTCTTCGCTAAGATCAATCAATCGTATTTATTGAGCGCTTACTGTGTGCAGAGAACTGTACTAAGCACTTATGCCACAAGCCACCTCATGGCTTCTGAAGCAAGAGATGGCCTCTTTATAGGATTAAACCACCTTCAATTGAACCAATCGCGGGTTCGGTTCTGCTGCCTGGATTCTCGGCCCTTTATTTCCCGTGTCCCTCTGTGAGATCCTGTCTATTAAAGGCACACCAGTTGCCGTTCATTTTTCCCACAGGAAGGGTGATGGTAAAGCGTGGAATTGGCATTAAAACAGCTCAGGAAAATGATCGAACTGATTGAAGTTCACATGTGAGCCCACTGTTGGGTAGGGTCCGTCTCTATGCCAACTTGTACTTCCCAAGCGCTTAGTACAGTGCTCTGCACACAGTAAGCACTCAATAAATACGACTGAATGAATGAATGTCCTCAGAAACAGAGAGGATACTTTTTATGCAAGTCTCCCGTATATTTCTTGAAAAATCATCTTAGGTGATCACTGACTGCAATGCTAAAATGCCAAATGCAGTGATTAGTCAATCAATCAATGGTATTTATAGACCGCTTACTAAGTAAGCGCTCAATAAATCAATTGAATGAATGGATGAATACTGTGTGCAGAGTACTGTTCTATTCCAGTGCTTAGCATAGCAGTTGGCTCATAGTAAGTGCCTAATAAATGTTATTATTATAGCTCTTTTGTATGGTATTTCTTAAGCTCTTGCTAATTGCCAGGGCCTCATCTGTAAAATAGGGATTAAGATCATCATCAATCGTATTTATTGAGCGCTTACTATGTGCAGAGCACTGTACTAAGCGCTTGGGAAGTACAAATTGGCAACATATAGAGACAGTCCCTACCCAATAGTGGGCTCACAGTCTAAATTGTGAGCCCCATGTGGGACAAGGCACTGTGTCCAACACGATTTGCTTGTATCCATTCCAGAGCTTAGTACAGTGCCTGGCACATAGTACGTGCTCAACAACTACCATAATTATTGTTATTATTATTATTTATTGAGCATGTATTGTGTGCAGAGCACTGTACTACGCTCTTAGGATAGCTCAATCCCTGCCCACAATGAGCTCACAATCTAGAAGACTGAAACAATTCTAAAGGCTCCTTTCGGGTCTCTGGGATTCTAATTCAATCAATCACATTTATTGAGCACTTACTGTGTTCTGAACACTGTTCTAAGCACTTGAGAGGATACCATAATAATAATAACGATAACAATAATAATTATGGTATTTGTTAAGCGCTTACTATATGCCAAGCACTGTTCTAAGCACTGGGGTAGATCCAAGGTAATCAGATTGTCCCACGTGGGACTCGCAGTCTTAATAGAGAAGCAGCATGGCTTAGCAGAAAAAACCCAGGCTTGGGAGTCCGAGGTCATGGGTTCTAATCCCCGCTCCATCACTTGTCAGCTGTGTGACTTTGGGCAAGTCACTTAACGTCTCGGTGCCTCAGTTGTCTCATCTACAAAATGGGGATTAAGACTGTGAGCCCTACTGGGGACAACCTGATTACCTTGTATCTATCCCAGTGCTTAGAACAGGGCTTGGCACATAGTAAGCGCTTAACAAATACCATAATTATTATCATTATCCCCATTTTACGGATGAGGTAAGTGAGGCAGAGAGAAGTTAAGTGGCTTGCCCAAGGTTACAGAACAGACAAGTGGCAGAGGCAGGATTAGAACCCACAGCCTCTGGCTCCCAAGCTTGGGCTCTTTCCACTAAGGCACACAGCTTCTATGAGGGAGAAGACATCTTCTCTAACCACCAGGAGCTGAATTAATAAATTTCCACTGTTATCACCATCACTATCAACTGCCACCCCCTAAATGTACGTGCCAATATAGATGACCCTCTGATTAACACTAGAACTAATAGCAATGGTATTTATTGTGTGCTTTCTGTGTACAGAGCACTGTACTAAGGACTGAGAAAGAGTACACGGGGGGATTACACTGAAGATTGTGGGGAGGGATTGCCTTCATCTGCTGTTGAATTGTACTTCCCAAACGCTTAGTACAGTGCTCTGCACACAGTAAGTGCTCCATAAATACGATTGAATGAATGAATGTCAGGGTCTCTGACCTCAGGAAACAGGTATAACAGGTGACAACTGGGGAGAACCGAACTGGGGAGATGTGGACAGAACCTTAAAAAAAATGATTGAGGCAGCAGAGAGATGGATGACCTAGAGAGCGGAGAAATTGGAAGCAGGGAGGTCCGAGAGGAGGCTCAGCGCAGTGGTAAATCTGGGATATGACCAGTGCAGACACCATTTGGATGGAGAGGAAGAGGCGGATTCTGGCGATGCTGTGGAGAAAGAATCGATGGGATTTGATGACAGAATGAGTAGGGGGCTTGAAAGGGAGGGAAGAGTCAAAGATAATGCCATGGTTATGGGCTGGAGGGATGGGGAGAGTGGTAGCTTTATCAACAGTGATGGGAAAGTTAGGTGGAGGAGAGGATTTGGGAAAGAAGATGAGGAGTTTCATTTTGAACATATCAAGCTAGCCACAGGACAGCCATGGGGGGCCTGGAGGTAGGAAGTAGTGCAGTGTGGCCTAGTGGATCGAACACGACCCTGGGAGTCAAGAGGACCTGCGTTCTAATCCCACTCTGCCACTCGTCTGCTGTGTGACCTTGGGCAAATCACTCCACTTCTCTGGGCCTCAGTTACCCATCTGAAAAATGGGGATTAAAACCGTGAACCCCATGTGGGATGTGTCCAACCTGACTAGCTTGCATCTACCCCAGCGCTTACTACGGTGCCCGGCACATAGTAAGAACTTAACAGATAGCATTTAAGAAAAAAAAAAGGAGAGAGATGGGGACTAGTGAGGTAGTTATTGGAGTCCCCTGCTTAGAGATGGAAGTTAAAGATGTGGGAGCGAATGAGTTCTCCAGGGAGTGTGTGCAAATTGAAGAGAGGGAGGGAATCCAGAACGAAGCCCTGAGAACATCCATGGTTAAGGAGTGAGAAGTAGAGGAAGAGGCAAAGACCATAAACCAAAGTGTTGGAAGGAGAAGCAGGAGAGAGTCTTGCCAGAAAAGAAAAAAAGCAAGGTTGGGTAGCGTTTCTGGAAAGGAGTGGCACTCCCTGCTGAGAGTTTGAGGAGAATTAAGATGAAGATTAGATTATTACATGGTCAGAAGGAGGTCACTGATGACTTTGGAGAGAGTGCTCTCAGTAGAATGAAAGTGGCCAAGATTAGGTCAGAGAGGGTCAAGAAGAAAGTTGGAGGAGAAGAAGAGGTAACCCCTATTACTTTCTTTTCAATCTATTGTTATTTTCGTTTGCCTGCATTATGTTTCTGTATTTGGTCCACCTCAACCAAATATTGGCCCACTCCAACACTATAATATTGCCTTCTGCTATTTCCCATCGATTGATTTTTTTATGGTATATAAGCATTTACTATGTGTTGGGCAGTGTTCTATCAATCAGTGAACACAGTTTGTTGTTTCGTTTTAAGGTATTTGTTAAACGGTTACTATGAAACTGTAGAGAAGCAGCGTGGCTCAGTGGAAAAGAGCCCGGGCTTTGGAGTCAGAGGTCTTGGGTTCATATCCCGGCTCTGCCACTTAGCTGTGTGACTTTGGGCAAGTCACTTAACTTCTCTGGGCCTCAATTACCTCATCTGTAAAATGGGGATGGAGACTGTGAGCCCCACGTGGGACACCCTGATCACTTTGTAACCTCCCCAATCAATCAATCAATCAATCGTATTTATTGAGCGCTTACTGTGTGCAGAGCACTGTACTAAGCGCTTGGGAAGTACAAGCTGACAACATATAGAGACAGTCCCTACCCAACAGTGGGCTCACAGTCTAGAAGGGGGAGACAGCGAACAAAACCAAACATACTAACAAAATAAAATAAAATAAAATAAGCTCCCCAGAGCTTAGACCAGTGATTTGCACATAGTATGTGCTTAATAAATGCCATCGTTATTATTATTAGCGACTCGTCCAGTTTGCGCTCATCAAGGAGCAGGGAGTGCGGAGAGCAATGGGATGAGAGATGTTCTCACTTTGTTTCAGCCTCCCGGACATGTATGTCCCAGGGAGTCATATACCCACCTCTCTCTTATGCTTTTAGCTCGGCCTAGCCCATCCACCCAAAACAGTCCGAGTCATTGGAGAAACAGAGACTGGCTCTAACCTCCAACACTCCCTCAGCCCCCGCTCTCTGATTCCTCCCCAACCCCAGTCTTCCCTCCCTTCCCCCCGCGGCTTCTGTTTTTTCTGGAACCCTCCCATCCATGGGTCGACCAGATGCGACCTCCCTTCACCGATACGGTCTGAGGAAATCACAGCCTCAGGTACTAGGGGGGCCAGCCAAGGTAGAACGAAATCTAATCCTGGAATACCGTGTTTTTAGTGTGTCCGGAGATTCTGCACTGCGGTTACCTCCAGACCTGGCGGGGATGTTTGGGGGAGCGAAGGGGCGGGGAGGGGGAGAGGGGGACATCATCTCTTCGGCCCCACTCTCCGAAAGACTTCCTGCGCTCAGTCTCTCCCTCGAGTGTCATCAGGATCGCTCCCAACAGCCCAGGCGTTGGACGGTCTCTGTGTGGATCGGTCTTTTGATCCACACCTGGGCATGTGCCATCCTCTCTCTCTCTCTCCGTGGGCTGCCCGATGGCACCAGTTGTCTGCTCTGGGGGCTACAGGTGCACACATGCATGTGCGGTTGAGGGCGGGAGGAGAAGGAAGGTTCTGTTCTGTTATTCCCTTTCACGCGGAGTCCTCCCATCCCCGCCTAAAACCAGTGCAGAAGCTTGCCATAATGGAAAGGTTTCAGACACGAAGCTAGGCCCCTCCCTAGGTAAGCTCCCTACACGAACAACCTAATTTATTTGGCATCTAGAGTGTTTCACAACTTCTCGTGTGGTGCTGGAGGAGCGTCAGGACTCTAGGCCAACCTTATTTGTTGTTTACGCCGAAGTTCAATAGCTCGGAGGCTAGAAGACACTCACGCCAAGGTTAAAATTTCAAGAACGGGAGAGCGGAGGGGAAGCAATGTGGAAAGAGCACGGTCCCGAGGAATCAGGGGACCTGGGTTCTAATCCCTGCTCTGCCATCTGCCTGCTGTGTGACCTTGGGCAAGCCGTTTTACCTCTCTGGGCTCCGGTCTCCCCTTCTATAATATTGATTATTCAATACCTGCTTTCCCTTCCCCTTAGACTGTGAGCCCTATGTGAGACAAAGATTGTATTCTATCTGGTTATCTTGCATCTACTCCATTGCTTGGCTCAGAACAAGAACTTGGCGAATACCACAGTTGTTGTGGTGAGCTCCTCTTTAAACTGTAAGCTCGTTGTGGGCAGGGAATGTGTCTATTGTATTGTTATATTGTACTCTCCCAAGCGCTTAGTACAGTGCTCTGCAGACAGTAAGTGCTCAATAAGTAGGACTGTATGGATAAATATGATTAAGCAGAGTCAGTTCAGAATTGACCCAAGCCCGTACCCAAAATTTGCAGGCAAAATTGTAACTCTTCTTAAAGTTTATCACCATGATTATTTGTTAATTGTTGAAAATCCTGAGACCGTCTATACGTATGGCTTCAATGTGGTAGGTCAATAGGGAGGATGTAGTTGATTCAGAGAAGCAGCGTGGCTCAGTGGAAATAGCATACTTGGGAGTCAGGGGTTCAAATGCCGGCTCTGCCACTTGTCAGCTGTGTGACTTTGGGCCATCACTTAACTTCTCTGTGCCTCAGTTACCTATCTGTGAAATGGGGATTAAGACTGCAAGTCCCACGTGGGATAACCTGGTAATGTTGTATCTTTCCCAGTGCTTGACACATAGTAAGGGCTTAACAAATTCCATCATCATTATTATTACTGTTATCCCAGCACTTAGAACAGTGCTTGGAACATAGTAAGCTCTTAACAAATACCATTCTTATTATTATTACCAGTTGATTTGTATTAATGGGACTGGAAAATTTCAAATAAATCCAGATCCTTATAGCCCCCCAATTTTATTATAGCTGATATGTTTCCTCTCCTTTCCCCACAGAATCTCTCACCAGGGTTTCCCAATAGCTGGCCAATTATGGTTCTATCTTTTCTTCGTGACTGTAAGCTCACTGTGGGCAGCAAAAGTGCTTAGTACTATACTTTAAGCACTCAATAAATACCATTCATTGATTCTTTTTCCTTAGCCACCATTGGAGGGAGGGAAAGGACTGAGTACTTACAGTCCAAGGAGGAGAAAGAGAACTGGAGAAGATACAAACTGATACAATGATGCACCTAGACTATTAGAGAGTTGATGGCAGGTTAGGGGAAAATTCTAGGATTTGATTTTGCTATTAAGTGCCTAAAATTATGCAGAAGTCTGGTTGGCGGCTATTTCCACTGATTGCCCGACTTTGAAAATGGAATCTTGCAGGTTCCCTGCCTGCTAGGAAATAACATTTCCCATTACAGTCGATTAATGGTATTTATTGAGCGCTTACTGTGGGCAGGACACTGCCCTCCTCCCCTCCCCATCGCCCCGACTCCCTCCCTCTGCTCTACCTCCGTCCCCGCCCCACAGCACTTGTGTATAGTTGTACACATTTATGATTCTATTTATTTTATTAATGATGTGTATAGATCTATAATTTTATTTATCTATTTCGATGCTATTAATGTCTGTCTACTTGTTTTATTTTGTTGTCTGTCTCCCCCTTCTAGACCATAAGCCCGTTGTTGGGTAGGGATTGTCTCTATCTGTTGCCGAAGTGTACTTTCCAAGCACCTAGTACAGTGCTCTGCATACAGTAAGCGCTCAATAAATACGATTGAATGAATGAATGAATGAATGAATGAATACTAAGCGCTTGGGGGAGCACAAAACAACAACCTGTCTTAATGAAGATGTGAATAAGGATCTCCTTTTCAGGGCAGAAATGGTTCCCTCATTAGGCTCAAACTTGGCAGTGGGTTTTATGAGGACAAAGAGCAAGTGTGGCCTAGTGGAAAGAGCCCGGGCCTGGGCGTCAGAGGACGTGGGTTCTAATCCCGGCTCGGTCACATGTCTGCTGTGTGACCTTGGACAAGTCACTTCGCTTCTCCGGGCCTCAGTTACCTCATCTGTAAAATGACAATTAAGACTCTGAGCCCCCGTGGGATGGAGACTGTGTCCAACCTGATTAGTGTGTATCTACCCCGGTGCTCAGAACAGTGCTTGGCACATAGTAAGTGCTTAACTTGCATAGAAGCAGTATGGCTTAGTGGCAAGAGCAGGAGCTTGGGAATCAGAGGAAGTGGGTTCTAATCCCGACTCCGCCACTTACCAGCTGTGTGACTTTGGGTAAGACACTTAACTTCTCTGTGCCTCAGTGACCTCATCAGTAAAATGGGGATGAAGACTGCAAGCCCCATGTGAAATAACCTGATTACCTTGTATCTACCCCTGCGTTTAGAACTGTTCTTGGCACATAGTAAGCACTTAACAAACACCATTATTATTATTATTATTATGAACAAATACCACAGTTATTGTCAATTATTATTAAGTGCCACCATTATCCAGAGTTCACTGCCATATTAGCTGGCAAAAGAGCCGTGGCAAAGATGTCATATCTCTCTTCATTCCATCAAAGAGTTCCTTGGGTAGAGGGAAACATGAAACACAAAGCCCAAGGTCTCATTAGCATCTTCAATCAATCAGTGGTATTTATTGAGTGCTTAAATAGGTGCAGCACACTATACTAAGTGCTTGGGAGAGTTCAATACACCAGGATTAGCAGACACGTTCCCTGCCCATGATGAGCTTACAGTTATAACAATATTTGTTATTGTTATTGTTTGTTATTGTTACTGTGTGCCAGGCACTGTACTAAGCACTGGGGTGGCTATAAGCAAATCAGGTTGAACTAAGTCCCCGTCCCACATGGGGCTCCCAGTATTAATCCCCACTTTCCAGATGTGGAAACTGAGGCTCAGAGAAGTTTGGTAACTTGCCCAAGGTTACATGGCAGGCAAGTGGCTGAGTCAGGATTAGAACTCGGGTCCTTCTGACTCCTAAGCCCGTGCTCTAACCACTAAATCATGCTGCAAGTACAGAATGCTGGGAAAGTCTTGACCTTGATGAAATATAAAGACCCATGTTAAATAATAGCACTTAGTACAGCGCTCTGCCCTCAGTACTAAGATACCACTGGTTGATTGATTGATAAAGAATTGACTGATTAAGAAGCGGTGTGGCTCAGTGGAAAGAGCACGGGCTTTGGAGTCAGAGGTCATGGGTTCAAATCCAGGCTCCACCAATTGCCAGCTATGTGACCTTGGGTAAGTCACTTAAATTCTCTGTGCCTCAGTTACCTCATCTGTAAAATGGGGAGGAAGACTGTGAGCCCCACATGGGACAACCTGATCACCTTGTAACCTCCCCAGCGCTTAGAACAGCACTTTGCACATAGTAAGCGCTTAATAAATGCCATTATTATTATTATTACTATTAAATACCATGACATAACAGACACATTCCCCGCCCACAACGAGGGAGTGGCGCGTTTTTCTTCCGGAACGAAATCGATATTAGATTTCAAGCCGGCATTCGCTGAATCGGTAGGTAATCCTCCTCTCCCGTGGAGAGCGCGGCGTGTAATTATTGTTTTAAACCTCTTGAGGGTTTTTGCATGAAATCCCTCTTTATGCGAGACAGGAATGCTTAGGCCAGTGTAGACTAGTAAGGCTCATGACACACACGTTGGCTCTTCTAAAGTCAATTGGACGGTGCTCTGATCCAGCCACCAAATTGCCAACATCCTTATTAGGAGAGCCGTTCGAGTCGGCGGGGGCTGAGATTCCCACATCATCAAAGCCGCCCTAACGACACCAAGGGCTCCTTGCTCTTGAACTGGGCCGAAGCGTTGCCCGTACTCAACCTGGAAAATAACCGGGAGTTTCGATGGGATCGAGGCCACCGGCAGATTTCCTGGCTCCGTTGTCGGGAGACTGAAAAACACAGAGCCTGAAGGGCCCGGGAGGAGGAAGACGACCCCGTCCCCCCGCTATCGTGTTATCCTTTCTCTTCCCCCCCTTTCACCTTCCTTTTTCATACATGTTTCTTCAACAGCCTTTAGAATTTTTGTTGTTGTTCTAAAAACCCAAACATTAGATCATAAGTTCTAGTTTATATAATCTGCGAGTTACCCTTCAGGCAAAACCTCGGAGACTGCCAAATACAATGAGGCCCCGCCACTATCCACAGTTGATTTGAAATGCTCTCCCCGACTGCATCTCCTTTTAACTCAAGTAACCTTTTTATTTTTCAAATATTTAGTAATTTGCTCGGGTTTCCAAATAGTCTCCCGAACTTTGTAATCACTAACAAAGTTAACGTCAGCAGCGGTATGCTCGATTTCATTAAACAACATGTAAATCAGAACAAAAAAGAATTCATTAGGCATTCATTTCCCTCAGACTTCGGGACATTCTCGGTCAAAGGCGTTTTACCCTGACGTGATCCCCTGACCATCGGCGGATCCTCAGAATCTACTTAATTCATTTCCAAAGACAAAAGCCGTTGCCCGAAGTTGGAATTCTAATTAATTCAAGCCTGTGGAAAAATTCTGTTAGTAACATGGGGCCTACATGTGCCGCCTTCCCTGGAAGATGGAAGTGGAAGGCTGAGGTAATTATTAGGAGAATTCAGGCCAAAAGAAAATGGCTAATGAGGAAAAAAAAGCTTTTGGTGTGTATGTGGGTTGAGGGGAGGTGATGGGGAGATGTTGGACGGGATGATTTAGATTGGCTGTCTCCGTTGATTGGACTCATTAGCTAATTGCTACGACTCCTCCTAGGCAAGCACATCCTAACTGGTTGAGAGACTACTGGGTTAGCTGGAGGCCATTCCGCCTCTTGGCTTCCCAAAAGGGGAGAGTGTGGGCGCCGTGTGCCTGTCCCCCCCGATGGTAGCGAATAAACCTCGTGAATCAATCAATCAATCGTATTTATTGCGCGCTTACTGTGTGCAGAGCACTGTACTAAGCGCTTGGGAAGTACAAGTTGGCAACATAAACTTGTGAAGAAGCCAGGTGTGCACCGCTCTGGGGTTAGACAGGCCTGTGGAGGAGCTGGGTGGGCCTTACCGGAATCTGTGGCCTTTGAAAACTGACATTCAGCCTTTGTGTCTATAAACAATGGGGCTTTGGAAGGCTTTGTCGAGGCTGTTGACACCCTTTGATCTGGCGGACCACAGACCAGTGTGTTTTTCTTCAGTGAATTTTTCAGTAGTAAACTCTGCCCACAAGGAGCAAGCGAGATAGCCCAAGGCCTAATAGAAGTTGAGTAGGCTTTGGAGAATTGGGGATCCGCAGAAGCAGAGAGGGTGGTGTCATCTACAGCGTCAACCCCTGGCCCACGTCCTCCCCCTGGCCTGGAATGCCCTCCCTCCGCACATCCGCCAAGTTAGCTCTCTCCCTCCCTTCAAAGCCCTTCTGAGAGCTCACCTCCTCCAAGAGGCCTTCCCAGACTGAGCCCCCTTTTTCCTCTCCTCCTCCCCATCCCCTATGCCCTACCTCCTTCCCCTCCCCACAGCACCTGTGTATATGTTTGTACAGATTTATTACTCTGTTTATTTTACTTGTGCATATTTACTATTCTATTTATTTCATTAATGATGTGCATCTAGCTTTATTTCTATTTATTCTGATGCCTTGACACCTGTCCATATGGTTTTTTTTTGTTGTCTGTCTCCCCCTTCTAGACTGTGAGCCCTTTGTTGGGTAGGGACTATACGTTGCCAACTTGTACTTCCCAAGTGCTTAGTACAGTGCTCTGCACATAGTAAGTGCTCAATAAATACAACTGAATGAATGAATGAATCTAGAGACACCGAGAAGAGAAGCAGGATGGTCTAGTGGCTAGAGCCCAAGCCTGAGAGTCAGGAGGACCTGGGTTCTAATCCCGGCTCTGCCACTTATGTCCTTGGGCAACCCCCTTCACTTCTCCGGGCCTCAGTTATCTCATCTGTCAAATGGGGATTAAAATTGTGAGCTCCGTGTAGGACAGGGACTGTGTCTAATTTGATTCCCTTATAATAATAATAATAATAATAATAATAGCATTTGTTAAGCGCTTACTATGTGCGAAGCACTGTTCTAAGCATTGGGGGGAATACAAGGTGATCAGGTTGTCCCATTTAATAATAATAATGTTGGCATTTATTAAGCGCTTACTATGTGCAAAGCACTGTTCTAAGTGCTGGGGAGGTTACAAGGTGATTAGGTTGTCCCACGGGGGGCTCACATTCTTAATCCCCATTTTACAGATAAGGTAACTGAGGCCCAGAGAAGTGAAGTGACTTGCCCAAAGTCACACAGCTGACAAGCAGCAGAGCTGGGATTAGAACCCACGTCCTCTGACTCCCAAGCCTGTGCTCTTTCCACTGAGCCATGCTGCTTCTCTTTTATATCTACCCCAGTGCTTAGTATAGTGCCTGGCACACAGTAAGCACTTAAGAAATACCACAATTATCATTATTACCTAGAGGTGACCGATGCAAAACTCCAACCAGTGCTTCTGCTCCCAACTGGCGAGCTTTGAGCAGATCAACTGATAATAATAATAATAATAATGATAATAATAATAATAATAATAATAATGGTACTTGTTCATGAATACAAGCAAATCAGGTTGGACACAGTCCCTGTCCCACGTGAGGCTCATAGTCTTAATCTCCATTTGACAGATGAGGTAACTGAGGCCCAGAGAAGTGAAGTGACTTTCCCAAGGTCACACAGCAGACAAGTGGCAGAGCTGGGATTAGAACCCAGATCCTTCTGACTTCCACGCCCAAGCTGTATCCACTAGGCTATGCTACTTCTCAGTAGAGGTAGAAAGCATGATCCCTCTACTCGAGAAGCTTACACTCTAATGAGGGATAAGGACACAGATGACCTGGGTTCTAATCCCAGCTCCGCCACTTGTCTGCTGTGTGACCTTGGGCAAGTCACTTCACTTCTCTGGGCCTCAGTTACCTCATCTGTCAAGTGGAGATTAAGACTGTGAGCCTCACCTCGTGGATTCTGTCCAACTTGATTAGCTTGATTAGCTGGCAAACAGTAAGTACTTACCGAATACCATTTAAAAAGTAGTATTCATTGAGTGCTTAGTTTGTTCAGGGAGCATTGTCCCAAGCCCTTCGGAGAGAAAAACTGATTTAGAAGACAAGTTCTCTGTTCTTCATGGGGTCAACAATCCAGCAGTGGAGATTTAATATTCACCCCAACTCCAAGGCACTTGGATTCACATCGCACTTGGATTCATATCCTTATATTCTCTTCCGTTCCCCTATCAATAATTTATTTTAATGCCTGTCCCTGCTTCAAGACTGGAAGCTCTTTGCAGGCAGGGAATGCATCTACCAACTCTATTGTATTTTTAATGATGACATTTATAAAGCACTTACTATGTGCACTGTTCTAAGCGCTGGGGAGGTTACAAGGTGATCAGGTTGTCAAACAGGGGGCTTACAGTCTTAATCCCCATTTTACAGATGAGGTAACTGAGGCCCAGAGAAGTTAAGTGACTTGCCTAAAGTCACACAGCCGACAATTGGCGGAGCCGGGATTTGAACCCCTGACCTCCGACTCCAAAGCCCATGCTCTTTCCACTGAGCCATGTTGCTTCTTTTTCTCACCCAAGGACCTAGTACAGTCGTCGACTCCCAGTAAGGGCTTGATAAATCCCATCGATGAATGGATTGATTGGCAGACCCGAAAATAATTGACAGAACGAAGTGCAGGAGTCAGTGCCGAATAACAGGGTATGTCAGATATAGCGATACGTGCTAAGGGAAATTGAGTGTACACAAGGGCTCCTGTGGCGTGCAAGTGCTGAAGTGGAATTTGCGGGAGGTATAACCCGGGAAGACATGTGCCAGGGAAGGCTTCTTGAAGAACGTGGGATTTCAGGAGGGCTTTAAAGCTCTCCCCATCTTTAAAGGCCATCTGAAAGCTCAGCTCCTCCGGGAGACCCTCCTAAATTGATTTTACTGCGCTCCGGATCATAACCTCCCAGTGAGCACATAAAACACTTCTGTTCTCCCAGCATATTTATGCACTCAAAGGCACTTCTGAACATATCGACTTACATATTCTACGGTCTCGGCATGTACTTAACCACATAATCATCTTTCCACTACCTACTTCCTTCTATCTGTAATGAATTGGGCCTGCCCTCTCTCTCCTAGATCCTTCTTGAGGGCAAGGATCTTGTTTGCTAACTCTCTTGCATACTTTCAATCACCGTCACTCATTCATTCATTCAATCATATTTATTGAGCGCTTATGATGTGCAGAGCACTGTACTAAGCACTTGAGAGAGTACAATACAACAATAAACAGACATTCCCTCAACAGAACTCTGCACCCAGTGAGTTCTTGATGAACACTATTAGTTCATCTATTGATTGTCTGAGTTTTCCCTTTCACTCATCAATTGCTAGGCCTTAGGAATGAGAACAATTTTTTTTCTTCAGGTTCCCATCTTCCAAATGTGATGGTGAATAGGACAGAGATTTTTCATACTCTTTTGCTTTCCTGGTTTTGAATTTCAAATGGAATATTTCATTTACTTTTGTAAGTGGAGAATAGCTCATCAGCCTCCAGTAACTGCTTTGCGTGGAACTGCTTTAGCTGGTTTAGAAATATAATGGCTAAACTGTTCTCTTTGGAATTTTGGATCTTTTGACAAGACATTGTAGAATGTAGAAGACATTGACTGTCTGTTCGGGGTAAACAATGCTCATTTTAAATAAAGACCGCATTCTGATGTTTCTGGTGTGACACCTCAACCAAAAGGCAAGTGGGAAACCTGGGAAGCTGCAGTAAAATTTCAGGATTGGATTGAAAAAGATGAAAATAAGTTTCGGACTACATACCGGGATCCTCCTCCAAGCTTAAAGTACCTTACATCAATCAATCCATCAATCATATTTATTGAGTATTTCTTTGGTAGAGATCACTGTACTAAGCACTGTACCTTGTTCTCACCTGTCCCACCGTCGACCCCCGGTCCACGTCCTTCCCCTGGCCTGGAATGCCCTCCCTCCACACATCCGCCAAACTAGCTCCCTTCCTCCCTTCAAAGCCCTACTGAGAGCTCACCACCTCCAAGAGGCCTTCCTAGACTGAGCCCCCTTTTTCCTCTCCTCCTTCCCATCCCCCCCGCCTTACCTCCATCCCCTCCCCACAGCACTTGTATATATATATTTGTACAGATTTATTACTCTATTTATTTTACTTGTACTTATTTACTATTCTATTTATTTTGTTAAAGATGTGCATATAGCTTTAATTCTATTTGTTCTGACGACTTGACACCTGTCCACATGTTTTGTTTTGTTGTCTGTCTCTCCCTTCTAGACTGTGAGCCCATTGTTGGGTAGGGACCGTCTCTATATATTGCCAAATTGTACTTCCCAAGTGCTTAGTACAGTGCTCTGCACACAGTAAGCGCTCAATAAATATGATTGAATG
The DNA here is from genome assembly GCF_015852505.1 of Tachyglossus aculeatus. NCBI lineage: Eukaryota > Metazoa > Chordata > Mammalia > Monotremata > Tachyglossidae > Tachyglossus > Tachyglossus aculeatus. The sequence goes on along the minus strand of NC_052088.1, from coordinate 35,055,764 downwards.
AATGAATGAATAAGCACCAATCAGTGGTATCTACTGAGTTCTTTCTGTGTGCAGAGCACTGAACTGTTTGGGAGAATACAATGTATTGTATGAGTTGGCAGGTACAATCCATTTCCTCAAAAAGTTTACATCCCGCTGACATCATAACTATATCTATATCTATAACTACATCTATATAGATATATATATTAACTATATATAATATTGACACCTGTCCACATGTTTGTTTTGTTGTCTGTCTCCTCCTTCTAGACTGTGAGCCCATTGTTGGCTAGGGACCATCTCTATATGTTGCCAACTTGTACTTCCCAAGCACTTAGTACAGTGCTCTGCACACAGTAAGTGCTCATAAATATGATTGAATGAGTGAATGAATATCTATCTATATATCTATACATAGCTATCTATACATCTATATATATATATCTATAAATTAACTATGCATACAGATTGATCGATAGATATAGTTATAGCCCCATGTGGGGTATGGACTTTGTCCACCTGATTAACAAATACCATCAAAAAAAAATCCAGATGAGAAAGTATTTGCAGGAAAAAGGATTCATCTGCAGGAGTGGGTGACGAGAAATAGGAGGAGTACAAGAAATAGCAATAGTATTTACCAAGTGCTGTGTGCCGAGCACTGTACTAAGCTCTGGGAAAGACGTGTGCGGCTCCCAGTTCTTGACTCCTAGAAGGTCGCAATCTGAGAATGGAGGATTAGGGTGTAGGCAACAGACAATTAAGGATAAGTGACCAAAAATATAAAAGACAATGACAATGTACTTGAAAGAACCAGCAGTATTTCCATTAGGACAGAGTCAGCTAGATTGGGCAAGAAGGAGGTTATTGGTGACCTCCTCTAGACTGTAAGCTTGCTGAGGACAGGGAATGTCTCTGTTTATTATTCTGTTGGACTCTCCCAAGTGTTTAGTACAGTGCCCTGCACACAGTAAGTGCTCAATAAATACAATTCACTGACTGAAGACCAAAAACCCTACTGCAGAAGAGCAAGAAGGGAGTTGCAGGAGAGGAAGTGGAGGCCGTGGAGGAAGAAAACCTGCTAGAGGAGTTTGGACAGGAATGGGAGAGGGAAGCTGGGGAAACAGCAGGAGGATACAGGAAGACAGGGGTGACACAGACAGGTTTCAACCCCCTGGGGAAGGAGCTATCGGAGAGTGAGTCATTGAAGAGAGGGGTCTGAGAGGAGTGAATGCAACTTAAATAATAATAATTATTGTTATAGTACTTGATAAGTGCTCACTATGTGCCAAGCACTGTTCTAAGCACTGTCCATGTTGATCAGGTTGGACACAGTCCCTATCCCACTTAGGGATCACAGTCTTCATCCTCATTTTGCAGATGAGGTAACTGAGGCCCAGAAAAGTTGGGTGGCTTGCCTAAGGTCACACAGCAGACATGTGGCGGAGCCGGAATTAGAACCCAAGTCTTTCTGACTCCCAAGCCCTTGTTCTACCCACTAAGCCACGCTGCTTCTCAACTGCCCCTAACCCTCCATTTGTTTTATTGGCTGCCCTTTGTTTGAAAGGAGTCTTCCTCTCAGGGGCGCTGGCATCCCAGTAAGAAAGAAGCAGCGTGGCTCAGTGGAAAGAGCCCGGGCTTTGGAGTCAGAGGTCATGGGTTCGAACCCCGGCTCCGCCAATAGTCAGCTGTGTGACTTTGGGCAAGTCACTTCACTTCTCTGGGCCTCAGTTACCTCATCTGGAAATTGGGGGTGAAGACTGTGAGCCCCCCGTGGGACAACCTGATCACTTTGTAAACCTCCCCAGCGCTTAGAACAGTGCTTTGCACATAGTAAGCGCTTAATAAATGCCGTTATAAAAATAAAGACACCCAGTTCTCCCTCTGGGTGATGCCTGAGTTTTCTTGGGCAAGGGGGAAAGTAGTCCCTCTCTCTTCCCTAAGAGTGTCGCCTGAAGGTAACAATCAATCAATCAATCAATCAGTCGTATTTATTGAGCGCTTACTATGTGCAGAGCACTGTACTAAGCGCTTGGGAAGTACAAATTGGCAACACATAGAGACAGGCCCTACCCAACAGTGGGCTCACAGTCTAAAAGGGGGAGACAGAGAACAGAACCAAACAGACCAACAAAATAAAATAAATAGGATAGAAATGTACAAGTAAAATAAATAAATAAATAGAGTAATAAATATGTACAACCATATATACAGGTGCTGTGGGGAAGGGAAGGAGGTAAGATGGGGGGATGGAGAGGGGGACGAGGGGGAGAGGAAAGAAGGGGCTCAGCCTCTATTGCTTCTGGAAAAGTTGCTATCTGGGGCTATTTCAGTTGTGGGCAGCATAGGGGGCAGACAGAGTGGCATGAGATAATAATAATAATGAATAATTGTGGTATTTATTAAGCACTAACTATGTGCCAGGCACTGCACTAAGCACTGGGGTGGATACAAGCAAATCGGGTTGGACACAGTCCCTGTCCCACGTGGGGCTCACAGTCTCCACCCCCATTTTAAAGATGAGGTCACTGAGGCCCAGAGAAGTGAAGCGACTAGCCCAGGGTCACACAGCAGACAAGTGGCGGAGCTGGGATTAGAACCCATGACCTTCTGACTCCCCAGGCTGGGGTCTAGCCACTAACATGCTTTTTTTCTAACAGGATCTGAAAGCGGATGCAGCTAATACCATAAGGGGACTAATTAATAAACGCCCAGTCTCAGGAGCAGTGAGGTGGAAATGAAGAATTCTCTTCTCTCCACCTTTTTTTTAATGGTGTTTTATTGAGTGCTTATTCGGTGCCAAGTACTGTATTAAGCACTGGGGTAGATCAATTAATCAATCAATCATATTTATTGAGCGCTTACTGTATGCAGAGCACTGTACTAAGCGCTTGGGAAGTACGAGTTGGCAACATATAGAGACAGTCCCTACCCAACAGTGGGCTCACAGTCTAGAAGAGAGAGACAGAGTACAAAACCAAACATATTAACAAAATCAAATAAATAGATGTAAGATAATGAGACTGAACAAAATTCTTGTCCCACATGGGACTCACAAGTCTAAATTGAAGGGCAGACGATTCAATTCCCCTTTTACAGATGAAGTAACTGGAGGCACAGAGAATCAACTACTTGTAATTAATAATAATAATAATTAATTCATTCAATCATATTTATTGAGTGCTTACTGTGTGCAGAGCACTGTACTGATAATAATAATAATGATGATGTATTTGTTAGGCGCTTACTTTATGCCAAGCACTATTCTAAGCGCTGGGATAGATACAAGGTTATCAAGTTGTCCCACATGGGGCTCACAGTCTCAGTCCCCATTTTACAGATGAGGGAACTGAGGCCCAGCGAAGCAAAGTGACTTGCCCAACATCATGCAGCAGACAAGTGGTGGAGGAGGGATTAGAACCCATAGCCTTCTGATTCCCAGGCCCCGGGCTGTAGAGCACTTAATGAATGGAAGAGCACTGTACTAAGCGCTTGGGAGAGTACCGATATGATGGAGTTGGTAGAAACGTTCATGAGTGATTTGCCCAAGGTCTCACAGCAGACAAATAAGTGAGAGTTGCACAGTAGATGTGAGATTAGCAGATAAATACGATTAAATGAATGAATGACAAGCAGCGGAGATTAATTAATTAATTAATGATGGCATTTATTAAGCGCTTACTATGTGCAAAGCACTGTTCTAAGCGCTGGGGAGGTTACAAGGTGATCAGGTTGTCCCACGTGGGGCTCACAGTCTTAATCCCCATTTTCCAGATGAGGTAACTGAGGCACAGAGAAGTGAAGTGACTTGCCCAAAGTCACACAGCTGACAATTGGCGGAGCCGGGATTTGAACCCATGACCTCTGACTCCAAAGCCCGGGCTTTTTCCTACTGAGCAACGCTGCTTCTCTATCCCCATCTTCAAAGCCCTTCTGAAATGGGATTAGAACCCAGAACCTCTGAATCCCAGACCTCTACTCTCTCCACGAGGCCATACTGCTTTCTTTAATTTCCAGTTGTTTCTTCAGGGAGGGTGGTGTAGCCCAGCTCCAATTAATTCAATCGTATTTACTGAGCACTTACTGTGTGCAAAGCACTGTACTAAGCACTTGGGAAGTAAAATATAGTAATAAAGAGAGACAATCCCTGCCCACCTAGGAAGGAGAATTGTTTTTTGGGAATATTTGGTTGAAAGAACCCAGGGACGAATGAAGGCAAGAATGAGTCAATTTATGACTCATCGACAAATTATCTTCTATTACCAAATCATTGAGAAAATATTTCACTTTCAGGAATGTCGAAATACAAAGACTATTTATCTATCACTGATGACTAAATAGCCGCAGAAAGGACTAAGGTGGATAAGAAAGAAGAATGACACAGAAACTGTTAATAAAGCTTTGCACCTATATGGCAGTTTTGTTTCCCAAAGGTCTTTCAAGTGTGATTAAAGCACTCTGAGTAGGGAAAGGCAAGTATTAGTATACCCAATTTACAGATGAGGAAACTCTCTCGGATTTGTCCAAGAACCCAAACGGGAAAAGATAATTGAGAAAATATGAAATAATTGAGGAAAAAAAATGATCTGGGCAGCAGAGGAAAGTGTGGACTTGGAAGGGGGAGAGGTTGGAAACAGTGAAGTCAGCGGGAAGGCTGATAATAATAACAATAACTGTGGTATTTGTTAAGCGCTTACTATGTGCTAGGCACCGTACTATCATACCGGGGTGGATACAAGCAAATTGGATTGAACACATCCCCTGTCCCACGTTGGGCTCACAGTCTAGGTCCCCATTTTACAGACATAAGTGGGGCACAAAGAATTGAAATGACTTTTCCAAGGTCACACAGCAGACAAGTGGCAGAGCTGGGATTAGAACCCACAACCTTCTGATTCCCAAGCCCGTCCTCTATCCACTACACCATGCTGCTTCTCAGTGGTTCAGAAGTCGAGGCAGGATATGTACATATTTATACTTATAATTCTACTTATTTTTTATTAATGATGTGTATACATCTACAATTCTATTTCTTTATACTGATGCTACTGATGCCTATTTACTTGTTTTAATGTTTGTCTCCCCCCTTCTAGACTGTAAGCCCGTTGTGGGCAGGGATTGTCTCTGTTGCCGAATTGTACTTCCCAAGCGCTGAGTACAGTGCTCTGCACACAGTAAGCGCTCAATAAATACGAATGAATGAATGTGACAAGTGCTTGGATGAGCAGGGAAGCCATTTGGAGCCCGTTGTTGGGTAGGGACAGTCTCTATTTGTTGCCGCTTTGTACTTCCCGAGTGCTTAGTACAGTGCTCTGCATACAGTAGGTGCTCAATAAGTACGATTGAATGAATGGAGAGAAAGGGGTGGGCTTTAGGAAAGTTGTGAAAATAGAACCACAGGACTGTAGACAGACTACGTGGATCGAATGAGAGTGATGTGTCGAGGATAATGCCAAGGTTACTAGACTGTAAACTCATTGTGAACAGTGCTTTGCACATAGTAAGCGCTTAATAAATACCATTATTATTATTATTATTGTTATTGTTATTATTATTATTATTATCATTATTATTATTATTATTATTATTGGCAGGGAAGATGCCTGCCAACTCCATTCTATTGTACTCTCCAAAGTGCCTAGTTCTGCGCGCTGCATGCCATGCAATGAATGTGATTGACTGATTGAAGCTTGAGAGACAAAGAAAATCATGGTGTTGTCAATCAAACAATCATATTCGTTGAGCACTTACTGTGTGCAGAGCACTGTTCTAAGTGCTCAGAGATTACAGTAGAATCGAGTTGGTTGACACCATCATCATCAATCGTATTTATTGAGCGTTTACTATGTGCAGAGCACTGTACTAAGCGCTTGGGAAGTACAAATTGGCAACATATAGAGACAGTCCCTACCCAACAGTGGGCTCACAGTCTAAAAGACACGTTCCCTAGTTGGTTTCCCGTGTCTCAGTAGGCCTTTCTTGACTTTGACTTTAATGTCCTGTAATAATGATGGTATTTATTAAGCGCTTACTAGGTTCAAGGCACTCTTCTAAGCACTGGGGTAGATACAAGGTCATCAGGTAGGGCATGATCCCACAGTCTTAATCCCCATTTTATAGATGAGGTAACTGAGGCCCAGAGAAGTGAAGTAATAATAATGGTATTTGTTAAGCGCTTATTATATGCCAAGCATTGTTTTAAGCACTGCGGTAGATATAAGGAAATCAGGTTGTCCCACATGGGGTTCACAGCCTTAATGCCCATTTTATAGATGAGGTAACTGAGGCCCAGAGAAGTGAAGTAATAATAATGGTATTCGTTAAGCGCTTACTATGTGCCAAGCACTGTTTTAAGCACTGCGGTAGATATAAGGAAATCAGGTTGTCCCACATGGGGTTCACAGCCTTAATCCCCATTTTATAGATGAGGTAACTGAGGCCCAGAGAAGTGAAGTAATAATACTGGTAGTTGTTAAGCGCTTACTATGTGCCAAGCACTGTTTTAAGAACCGTGGTAGATACAAGGCGATCAGGTTGTCCCACGTGGGGCTCACAGTCTTAATCCCTATTTTACAGGTAATAATAATGGTATTTGTTAAGCGCTTACTATGTGAGAAGCGCTGGGGGATACAAGGTGGTGAGGTTGTCCCACGTGGGGCTCACAGTCTTAATTCCCATTTTACAGATGAGGGAACTGAGGCACAGAGAAGTAAAGTGGCTTGCCCAAGGTCACACAGCTGAAAGTGGCAGAGCCGGCATTAGAACCCACGTCCTCTGACTCTCAAGCCTGGGTTCTTTCCACGAAGCCTGGCTGCTCCTCTCCGTGGGATAGATATTGTCATTCCATTTAATGTGGTGGAATTCTTGAAAATTATCCCTTTCTGTTCTACCAATCCCTTGAATTTGAATCACTTGTACATTCCCCAGGTACTTACTAGAGCACTGACTAAGCAGAGAGTAAGCACTCAATAAATATTATTAATTGATCACATCTCATTCCTGTGAGCATTACTGTAAGAAGGGAGAGGCTGGTATCATTTTCCTCACTTTCAGATGAGGAAAATGGAGCCCAGAGAAGTTGATAATAATAATAATAATGGTATTTGTCATGCGCTCACTATGCGCCAGGTACTGTATTAAGGGCTGAGGTAGATAAAAGGTAATTGGGTTGGCAGGTAGGGCTCATAGTCCTAATAACTCATTTTCCAGATGAGGTAATTGGGGCCCAGAGAAGTTAAGACACTTGTCGAAGCCCACACAGCAGGCAAGTGACAGAGCTAGGATGAGAACCCGGGTATATAATGAACTGATAACACTTTTTTATGGTATTTGTTAGCTCTTAATATGTGCCAGGCACTGTTCTAAACGCTGGGGTAAAATACAAGATAATCAAGGTGGATACAGTCCCTGTCCCATGAGGCGCTCAAAGCCTTAATCCCCATTTTAACTGAGATATAGAGTCAGACAGCTGTCTTTTAGACTGTGAGCCCACTGTTGGGTAGGGACTGTCTCTATATGTTGCCAACTTGTACTTCCCAAGCGCTTAGTACAGTGCTCGGCACACAGTAAGCGCTCAATAAATACGATTGATTGATTGATTGATATTTGTCAAGCACTTACTGTGTGCAGACCACTGTATTGAACGCTTGGGAGATACAATATAACAATATAACAGTCATGTTTCCTGCTCAACACAAGTTGACAATCTAGAGGACGAATTTACAGTCTAGAGGACTGTAAGAATTCCACTGTGTAGATCAATCAATCAATCAATCAATCGTATTTATTGAGCGCTTACTGTGTGCAGAGCACTGTACTAAGCGCTTGGGAAGTACAAGTTGGCAACATATAGAAGTGACTTGCCCAGGGTCAAACAGCAGACAACTGGCAGAGTGGGGATTAGAACCCATTTTCTCTGACTCACAGAGGCTTATCACTTAGAGAAGTAGCATGCCACTAGTCTGCTGTGTGACCTTGGGCAAGTCGCTTTGCTTCTCTGTGCCTCAGTTACCTCATCTGGAAAATATGGATTGAGACTGTGAGCCCCACAAGGGACAGGGACTGTGTCCAACCCGATTTGTTAGTATCCACCCCAGCGCTTAGTACGGAGCCTGGTACATAGCAAACACTTAAAATATACCATAATAATCATTATTATTGATGGTGATTCCGGCGATCCCTTTTCCGTTAACACGGAGCCCTCATCCCTCTCGTTACCTATCCCGCAGTTGGAATCCGGGATATCGGGAATGGGGACCGTGCGTTCACCACAGAAAAATCCATTGTTTACTCTTGGAGATTGAAAACAAGACTCGAGTTCAAACAAAAAACAGCCTCCCAAAGTTCGAAGGCTGTTTCTCCTTTCATCTGTGTATCTCCCGAAAAGCCTCTGTTTCCACTTACTCTGTAAAAACTTGTGAACCAATTAAAAACAACTAAAAGTGTAGCACATGCAAAATGGAGAGTCACCCACATGGTTCACATTAGACTGAATCCTCCATCGCTGAGTGACAAAGCAGTCGACTCGGGGACCAGGGAGCTCGCCAACCTGAGCCCGTTGTTGGGTAGGGACCGTCTCTATATGTTGCCGACGTACTTCCCAAGCGCTTAGTACAGTGCTCTGCACCCAGTAAACGCTCGACAAATACGATTGAACGAATGAGAGAGATGGATCTCAAACGAAGAGCCAGTTGCCATGGCCTTCCCAGAAACTTGGTTTTCTGATGCCCTCGACCACGGAGACGTTCTCCGTTTTGTCGGGAAGCCAACGTCCCAGCTGTCGGTTCCAGGGCGAATGCCGCGGATTGGCGCTGGATTTCTCCACATCCCAATCATCATCATCATCATCAATCGTATTTATTGAGCGCTTACTATGTGCAGAGCACTGTACTAAGTGCTTAGGAAGTACAAATTGGCAACATATAGAGACAGTCCCTACCCCACAGTGGGCTCACAGTCTAAAAGATCTCTCGGAGGGTAGAGCTCGGTCTGAACGCCGAGGTCGACGTCATCTTGGAAGGGATTCCCTCGCCTTTTTCGCTTTTCCTCCCAAACTTCCTTTCAGAAACCCCTGGGTTGACCTGCCACGTGGATTGTCACGGGATCGTGGCGGGTGTGGGGTGTGATCACTTGGTCTCCACATTCTGTTTCCAGGATCTTGCGTTTCAATCAATCAATCAATCAATCGTATTTATTGAGCGCTTACTATGTGCGGAGCACTGTACTAAGCGCTTGGGAAGTACAAATTGGCATCACATAGAGACAGTCCCTACCCAACAGTGGGCTCACAGTCTAAAAGGGGGAGACAGAGAACAGAACCAAACATACCAACAAAATAAAATAAGTAGGATAGAAATGTACAAGTAAAATAAATAAATAAATAAATAAATAATAAATAAATAAATAACGGCTGGCCACATCCGTGCACTTCGGGGACTGCAGGGCTGGCCCTCATTCATTCATTCAATCGCATTTATTGAGCGCTTACTGTGTGCAGAGCACTGTACTAAGCGCTTGGGTATTTTATTTTGTTAGTATGTTTGGTTTTGTTCTCTGTCTCCCCCTTTTAGACTGTGAGCCCGCTGTTGGGTAGGGACTGTCTCTATATGTTGCCAATTTGTACTTCCCAAGCGCTTAGTACAGTGCTCTGCACATAGTAAGCGCTCAATAAATACGATTGATGATGAAGTTGGCAACATATAGAGACGGTCCCTACCCAACAGTGGGCTCACAGTCTAGAAGGGGGAGACAGACAACAAAACAAAACATATTAACAAAATAAAATTTACCAAACAGAAGTGAGTCCTTCGAGGGAAATGTGCCAAGCCCCCAGGGGGTAGAGCTGTTGGAGAAGCAGCATGGTGTAATAATAATAATGGCATTTATTAAGCACGCAGTATGTGCAAAGCACTGTTCTAAGCGCTGGGGAGGTTACAAGGTGATCAGGTTGTCCCACAGGAGGCTCACAGTCTTAATCCCCATTTTACAGATGAGGTAACTGAGGCCCAGAGAAGTGAAGTGACTTGCCCAAAGTCACACAGCTGACAATAGGCGGAGCTGGGATTTGAACCCATGACCTCTGACTCCAAAGCCTGTGCTCTTTCCACTGATCCACGCTGCTTCTCTGTGTAGCAGACAGAGCACGGGCCCGAGAGTCCGGAGGTCATGGGTTCTCATTCCGACTCCTCCACTTGTCTGCTGTGTGACCTTCGGCAAGTCATTTCACTTCTCTGGGCCTCACTTCTCTCATCTGTAAAATGGGGATTAAGACTGTGAGCCCCATGCGGGGCAGAGACTGTGCCCAACCCGATTTGCTTGTATCCACCCCAGAGCATATTACGGTGTCTGACACATAGTTAGCACTTAACAAATACCATCATTATTACTAAGTGTTTGGGAGAAGCAGCGTGACTTAGTGGCAAGAGCACAGGCTTTGGGGTCAGAGGACGTGGGTTCTAATTCCAGCTCTGCCACTTGTCTGTTGTGTGACCCTGGGCAAGTCACTTGACTTCTCTGTACTTCCTTTACTTCAACTGTAAAATAGGGATTAAGACTGTGAGCCCCACATGGAACTGGGACTGTGTCCAACCTGATTACCTTGTATCTACCCCAGCACTTAAAACAGTGCTTGGCACAGACTTAGCACTTAACAATACCATCATTATTATTATTACAATATAACAATAGAACAGACACAGCCCCTGCCCACAAATGAGCTTTCAGTCTAGAAGGGCAGAAAGACATTAATAGAAATAAATTGCGGATTTGTGCAGAAGTGCTGTGGGGCTGGGATGGGGATGAATAAAGGGAGCAAGTCAGGGGGACTCAGAAGGGAATTGAAGAAAAGGAAAAGATGGTTTAGTCAGGGAAGGCTTAGTCAGGGAAGGGAACCCAGAGGACATGGGTTCCTCGCTTCTAGACTGTGAACCCATAGTTGGGTAGGGATTGTCTCTATTTGTTGCCAAATTCGACTCTCCAAGCGCTTAGTATAGTGCTCTGCATGCAGTTGGCACTCCCAGCGTGGCTCAGTGGAAAGATCCCGGGCTTGGGAGTCAGGGGCCATGGGTTCGAATCCCGGCTCTGCCACATGTCTGCTGTGTCATCTTGGGCAAGTCACTTCACTTCTCTGAGCCTCAGTTACCTCATCTGTAAAATGGCGATTAAGATTGTGAGCCCCATGTGGGACAACCTGATCACCTTGTGTCCCCCCCAGCGCTTAGAACATTTGCCCATAGTAAGCACTTAACAAATGCCATTATTATTCCCCCCATCTTACCTCCTTCCCTTCCCCACAGCACATGTATATATGTTTGTACATATTTATTACTCTATTTATTTATTTATTTATTTATTTTGCTTGTACATATCTATTCTATTTATTTTATTTTGTTAGTCTGTTTGGTTTTGTTCTCTGTCTCCCCCTTTTAGACTGTGAGCCCACTGCTGGGTAGGGACTGTCTCTATATGTTGCCAACTTGTACTTCCCAAGCGCTTAGTACAGTGCTCTGCACACAGTAAGCGCTCAATAAATACAATTGATGATGATGATAAATACGATTGAATGAATGAATGAATGAATAATCTCCATTCCGCCACTTGCCTGTTGGGTGACCTTGGGCAAGTCATTTAACTTCTCTGGGCCTCTGTTTCCTCAACTGTAAAATATGGATTCAATACCTTTTCTCCCTCCTATTTAGACTTTGAGCCACGTGAGGAACAGGGACTGCATCCGGCCTGATTAACTTATATCTATTCCAGCACTTAGAACAGTGTTGGACACGGAAAGAGTGCTTAATAAATAACATAATTTTCAAAAAAAAAGGGCTGGGAGACCTCAAAGTACAGAAGAGGGATTAGATCCCCCAAATGCAAAAGGTTTGATGGGTTTAACTTTGCTGAGGAAGTCATGGCTAGTTGGAGTCTTCATATCAGACACGTATTTCACTTCCACAGTTGAGTTTTCCCTCACGGGAACGAGGTCTCCGTAATGATTCAGGTTTATATTAAGACCCATCTCACCCTCTAGACTGTCAGTTGTGGGCAGGGAACATGTCTAACAGTTCTCATACTCTCCCAAATGCTTAGTGCAGTGCTCTACATTCAGTAAACTCTCCCTAACTACCACTGATCGATTGATTGATTTAGGACACTCTCTGAAGACGAAGACGCTGAAGTAGATCCAAGATAATCGGGTTGGACGCAGTCCCTGTCTCACATGGGGCTCATAGTTTTAATCCCCATTATACAGATGAGATAACCGAGGCACAGAGAAGGTAAGTGAGTTGCCCAAGGTCACAGAGCAGTTAAGTGGCGGGCTCGTGCGCTATCCATTAGGCCACGCTACTTCATCCTCTATCATTCCAGTGGTTCCTCCCTCTTTTTCACAGCAGAATGGATGATTGAATGGTATTCAATCAAATACCATTGATTGAATGAAAGAGGGAAAGGGAGGTGGAGGAGGATAAAAAGGGAAAGAAAAAACAAATAATAATAATAATAATGGCATTTATTAAGTGCTTACTATGTGCAAAGTACTGTTCGAAGCGCTGGGGAGGTTACAAGGTGATCAGGTTGTCCCACAGAGGGCTCACAGTCTTAATTCCCATTTTACAGATGAGGTAACTGGGGCCCAGAGAAGTTAAGTGACTTGCCCAAAGTCACATACCTGACAATTGGCGGAGCCGAGATTTGCACCCATGACCTCTGACTCCCAAGCCCGTGCTCTTTCCACTGAGACACGCTGCTTTTTTAATAGCTTCTAATAACAACAACTTCTGAGGTTGCAAATGATTAGTACGCAAATTTCCAGGCGAATTGAATTCATTAGAAGTGGTGTCATTCCTTCACATAGATGACCAAGTGATTATTGTTTTTACGCAGGACACATCAGGGGGAGAAATTAATTTTCAGAACTGGAAATTGAGGTCACATGCCAGGAACGTCTTCCAGCCGCGAGACTTGTTTATTTATTGAATTTACCGGAATCGCTATGTCTTATTGGTCTCTGGAGTCATTTGCGAGTATCACAAGGAGACGCCAGGATTGTCTTTACGGCCCGTAGTCTGCAGTAGACAATAACGACAGAGAAGCAAAGCCAGGTCCCGTACGTGTTTCAGAGAGTCAGATCAAGGACGGGAAAAGCGCTTAGTACAGTGCTCAAGCGCTTAGTACAGTGCTCTGCACACAGTAAGCGCTCAGTAAATACGATTGATTGATTGGAAAGAGGCCGTGTCCGCTGAAGAGGTGGTTTGAAAAGCTGCAAAAATGAAAAACCCTCCAGTTATTTCAACACTCTTCTGCTGGTCTTGCAAATGACCTGGACGCAGACTCACAGGACGGGAAAAGCGCTTAGTACAGTGCTCAAGCGCTTAGTACAGTGCTCTGCACACAGTAAGCACTCAATAAATACGATTGATTGGAAAGAGGCCATGTCCGCTGAAGAGGTGGTTTGAAAAGCTGCAAAACTGAAAAACCCTCCAGTTATTTCAACACTCTTCTGCTGGTCTTGCAAATGACCTGGACGCAGACTCACAGGACGGGAAAAGCGCTTAGTACAGTGCTCAAGCGCTTAGTACAGTGCTCTGCACACAGTAAGCACTCAATAAATACGATCGATTGATTGGAAAGAGGCCGTGTCCGCTGAAGAGGTGGTTTGAAAAGCTGCAAAAATGAGAAACCCTCCAGTTATTTCAACACTCTTCCGCTGGTCTTGCAAATGACCTGGACGCAGACTCACAGGACGGGAAAAGCGCTTAGTACAGTGCTCAAGCGCTTAGTACAGTGCTCTGCACACAGTAAGCGCTCAATAAATACGATTGATCGATTGGAAAGAGGCCGTGTCCACTGAAGAGGTGGTTAGAAAAGCTGCAAAAATGAAAAACCCTCCAGTTATTTCAACACTCTTCTGCTGGTCTTGCAAATGACCTGGACGCAGACTCACAGGATGGGAAAAGCGCTTAGTACAGTGCTCAAGCGCTTAGTACAGTGCTCTGCACACAGTAAGCGCTCAATAAATACGATTGATTGATTGGAAAGAGGCCGTGTCCACTGACGAGGTGGTTTGAAAAGCTGCAAAAATGAAAAACCCTCCAGTTATTTCAACACTCTTCTGCTGGTCTTGCAAATGACCTGGACGCAGACTCACAGGACGGGAAAAGCGCTTAGTACAGTGCTCAAGCGCTTAGTACAGTGCTCAGCACACAGTAAGCACTCAATAAATACGATTGATTGGAAAGAGGCCATGTCCGCTGAAGAGGTGGTTTGAAAAGCTGCAAAACTGAAAAACCCTCCAGTTATTTCAACACTCTTCTGCTGGTCTTGCAAATGACCTGGACGCAGACTCACAGGACGGGAAAAGCGCTTAGTACAGTGCTCAAGCGCTTAGTACAGTGCTCTGCACACAGTAAGCGCTCAATAAATACGATCGATTGATTGGAAAGAGGCCGTGTCCGCTGAAGAGGTGGTTTGAAAAGCTACAAAACTGAAAAACCCTCCAGTTATTTCAACACTCTTCTGCTGGTCTTGCAAATGACCTGGACGCAGACTCACAGGATGGGAAAAGCGCTTAGTACAGTGCTCAAGCTCTTTGTACAGTGCTCTGCACACAGTAAGCACTCAATAAATATGATTGATTGATTGGAAAGAGGCCGTGTCCACTGAAGAGGTGGTTTGAAAAGCTGCAAAACTGAAAAACCCTCCAGTTATTTCAACACTCTTCTGCTGGTCTTGCAAATGACCTGGACGCAGACTCACAGGACGGGAAAAGCGCTTAGTACAGTGCTCAAGCGCTTAGTACAGTGCTCTGCACACAGTAAGCGCTCAATAAATACGATCGATTGATTGGAAAGAGTCCGTGTCCGCTGAAGAGGTGGTTTGCAAAGCTACAAAACTGAAAAACCCTCCAGTTATTTCAACACTCTTCAGCTGGTCTTGCAAATGACCTGGACGCAGACTCACAGGATGGGAAAAGTGCTTAGTACAGTGCTCAAGCGCTTAGTACAGTGCTCTGCACACAGTAAGCACTCAATAAATACGATCGATTGATTGGAAAGAGGCCGTGTCCGCTGAAGAGGTGGTTTGAAAAGCTGCAAAAATGAAAAACCCTCCAGTTATTTCAACACTCTTCTGCTGGTCTTGCAAATGACCTGGACGCAGACTCACAGGATGGGAAAAGCGCTTAGTACAGTGCTCAAGCTCTTTGTACAGTGCTCTGCACACAGTAAGCACTCAATAAATATGATTGATTGATTGGAAAGAGGCCGTGTCCACTGAAGAGGTGGTTTGAAAAGCTGCAAAAATGAAAAACCCTCCAGTTATTTCAACACTCTTCTGCTGGTCTTGCAAATGACCTGGACGCAGACTCACAGGATGGGAAAAGCGCTTAGTACAGTGCTCAAGCGCTTAGTACAGTGCTCTGCACACAGTAAGCACTCAATAAATATGATTGATTGATTGGAAAGAGGCCGTGTCCGCTGAAGAGGTGGTTTGAAAAGCTGCAAAAATGAAAAACCCTCCAGTTATTTCAACACTCTTCTGCTGGTCTTGCAAATGACCTGGACGCAAACTCACAGGATGGGAAAAGCGCTTAGTACAGTGCTCAAGCGCTTAGTACAGTGCTCTGCACACAGTAAGCGCTCAATAAATATGATTGATTGATTGGAAAGAGGCCGTGTCCACTGAAGAGGTGGTTTGAAAAGCTGCAAAACTGAAAAACCCTCCAGTAATTTCAACACTCTTCTGCTGGTCTTGCAAATGACCTGGACGCAGACTCACAGGACGGGAAAAGCGCTTAGTACAGTGCTCAAGCGCTTAGTACAGTGCTCTGCACACAGTAAGCACTCAATAAATATGATTGATTGGAAAGAGGCCATGTCCGCTGAAGAGGTGGTTTGAAAAGCTGCAAAAATGAAAAACCCTCCAGTTATTTCAACACTCTTCTGCTGGTCTTGCAAATGACCTGGACGCAGACTCACAGGATGGGAAAAGCGCTTAGTACAGTGCTCAAGCGCTTAGTACAGTGCTCTGCACACAGTAAGCACTCAATAAATACAATCGATTGATTAGAAAGAGGCCGTGTCTGCTGAAGAGGTGGTTTGAAAAGCTGCAAAAATGAAAAACCCTCCAGTAATTTCAACACTCTTCTGCTGGTCTTGCAAATGACCTGGACGCAGACTCACAGGATGGGAAAAGCGCTTAGTACAGTGCTCAAGCGCTTAGTACAGTGCTCTGCACACAGTAAGCGCTCAATAAATACGATTGATTGATTGGAAAGAGGCCGTGTCCACTGAAGAGGTGGTTTGAAAAGCTGCAAAACTGAAAAACCCTCCAGTAATTTCAACACTCTTCTGCTGGTCTTGCAAATGACCTGGACGCAGACTCACAGGACGGGAAAAGCGCTTAGTACAGTGCTCAAGAGCTTAGTACAGTGCTCTGCACACAGTAAGCACTCAATAAATATGATTGATTGGAAAGAGGCCATGTCCGCTGAAGAGGTGGTTTGAAAAGCTGCAAAAACCCTCCAGTAATTTCAACACTCTTCTGCTGGTCTTGCAAATGACCTGGACGCAGACTCACAGGATGGGAAAAGCGCTTAGTACAGTGCTCAAGCGCTTAGTACAGTGCTCTGCACACAGTAAGCACTCAATAAATACGATTGATTGGAAAGAGGCCATGTCCGCTGAAGAGGTGGTTTGAAAAGCTGCAAAACTGAAAAACCCTCCAGTTATTTCAACACTCTTCTGCTGGTCTTGCAAATGACCTGGACGCAGACTCATAGGAGACAGAAAGGCCAAAAAAAAAAAAAAAGATAGGTTCCCATCCTTTAAATATTTACACAATTTTTCTCCTGAAGATCTTTAAACTCTCTTTCAAGAAAGTCTACGATTTCCTTCTGTGGTTTCCTGGAAATCCCATGCTGTCCCTGCGAATGGCTCTAAGGACAATTCGAGAGGGCCTCTTTCGGCGCCGACCGCGCTTCGAAGAAATACCATGGTCCTTTTGGCTCCCAAGTCTCTGTTTTTGGCCACGCTGACCTGAAAGCCCGATTGCCAAGCAGAAGGGGGTCTCTAGAAAAGGGTCACCTCCTCGCTGAACCACAGCCGCTGCTCTGTGTGTGTCTCCACGTCACATCTGTTTGCTGAGCGACAGCCAAGCTCTGCCCTCAGAAGCTCACACGCACCATCACGGGGCGAGGCACGTGTGCTTGACGGTATAATCTGGCCACCGAACGAGCTTGCCCCATGGTTAGTTATGCAGCCCTGTTCATCATCAGGAACAATTTCAGCTCCTTTTTGCCCGCAGAGCCTTTCCATATCAGAAAAGGAATCAATCAATCGATCAATCAATCGTATTTATTGAGCGCTTACTATGTGCAGAGCACTGTACTAAGCGCTTGGGAAGTCCAAATTGGCAACACATAGAGACAGTCCCTACCCAACAGTGGGCTCACAGTCTAAAAGGGGGAGACAGAGAACAGAAGGAAAGAGAGAGGAAAGGAAGAGAGAGGACAGAAGAAAGAACCGTCAAGGTGGATTGGATTTGAAGATTCACTCGTTCGATCGTAATTATTGAATGCTTACCGTGTGCAGAGCACTGTACTAAGCGCTTGGGAGGGTACCGTATAACGATAAGCAGCACATTCCCTGCCCACAACGAGCTTACAGTCTAGAGGGTTCTGGCTGACATGATACGCTTTCCTTTCCTCGTAAAGCCGGACTTTTTGACGTGGAAAAAGAAGGCCCGTGGCTAAAAGCAAATGCATCGCGGACTTCCTGCCATATGTGTTCCAATGAATGTCTCTTCTTCTACCCTGCAATAAAAAAAAAAAAAGGACGCGTCCTAAGAAAACCGTGATATCGGATCTAGGGGAACAGTTTGGGTCTTAGGCAGCTGTGAGCTTATGCATCACTTAAGATTGATGAGTGGATGTTTTCCCTGGAGAGAGAGATTGAGAAAGGGGGAGAGGAGAAAGAGGGAGGGAGAGAAAAGAATATTCTTGAGGCCCAGGCTCATTGCAGAGTGGGTAGAGTTCAGGTGTGAGAGTCAGAAGGTCATGGGTTCTAATCCCGACTCCGCCACTTTCTCTGGGCCTCAGTTACCTCATCTGGAAAATGGGAATTGGGGCTGCAAGCCCCGCATGGGACAGGGACTGTGTTCAACCCAACTGGCAGGGTGTGAGCCCGTTGTTGTGCAGGGATTGTCTCTATTTGTTGCTGAATTGTACTTTCTATGCGCTGAGTACGGTGCTCTGCACACAGGAAGCGCTCAATGAATTATTACTCTATTTATTTATTTTACTTGTACATATCTATTCTATTTATTTTATTTTGTTAATATGTTTGGTTTTGTTCTCTGTCTCCCCCTTCTAGACTGTGAGCCCACTGTTCATAGGGACCGTCTCTATATGTTGCCGACTTGTACTTCCCAAGCGCTTAGTACAGTGCTCTGCACACAGTAAGCGCTCAATAAATACGATTGATGATTGATTGATAATAAATGCGATTGAATGAATAAATGAATGAATATCCACCCCCACGCTTTGTACAGTGCCGCCCATATGTTAAGTGCTTAACAAGTATCACACATTATTAGTATTATTATTTTATCCTAGAAGGAGAAATCCCCACATTGTTCTTTTTTTTTTCTAAGAACATGGCGCTTTCTAAAATTGCAAGAGTAATAATAATAATAATAATAATGGCATTTGTTAAGTGCTTACTATGTGCAAAGCACTGTTCTAAGCGCTGGGGAGGTTACAAGGTGATCAGTTCTTTTAGACTGTGAGCCCACTGTTGGGTAGGGACCGTCTCTATATGTTGCCAACTTGTACTTCCCAAGCGCTTAGTACAGTGCTCTGCACACAGTAAGCGCTCAATAAATACGATCGATTGATTGATTGATCAGGTTGTCCCACGGGGGGCTCACAGTCTTAATCCCCATTTTACAGATGAGGTCCCTAAGGCCCAGAGAAGTGAAGTGGCCCGGCCAAAGTCACCCAGCTGCCAAGTGGCGGAGCTGGGATTTGAACCCATGACCTCTGACTCCAAAGCCCGGGCTCTTTCCACTGAGCCACGCTGTTTCTCTGAGGGTACTTGAAGAAGGGTGGCGGATATGACTCAGAACACGTCAGAGTCACCAGAAGCGGATCGTTCGAAAACACTTTCCTACCGTGGAGAGGAAAAGGTTGCCCGTGGGATTGAGATGGGTGGTAGTGGCGAGCATCAGCTAAGCGGACATTTTTGGTGTGGTCGCCAGGGCCAGGGGGACAGGCGGGGAGGTCAGGGGAAGCGGCGTGGCGCGGTGGAAAGAGCTCGGGCTTTGGAGTCAGAGGTCATGGGTTCAAATCCCGCCTCCATCAATTGTCCGCTGTGTGACTTCGGGCAAGTCACTTCACTTCTCTGGGCCTCAGTTACCTCATCTGAAAAATGGGGATTAAGACTGTGAGCCCCCCCATGGGACAACCTGATCACCTTGTAACCGCCCCAGCGCTTAGTACAGTGCGTTGCACCTAGTAAGCACTTAATAAATGCCATTATTATTATTATTATTATTATTATTATCTGGTCTGATGAATGTTTGCGATGACCTGTGTGTGGAAGCCTGGGATTTGGTCTCAACCCAAGGTTCAACAATATTTGATGATGATGGTATTTGTTAAGCGCTTACGATGTGCAAAGCACTGTTCTAAGCGCTGCGGGGGATACAAGGTGATCAAGGTGTCCCACGTGGGACTTACAGTCTTCATCCCCATTTTACAGATAGGGGAACCGAGGCTCTGAGAATTTAAGTGACTTGCCCAAGGTCACACAGCAGACATGTGGCGGAGTCGGGATTCAAACCCATGACCTCTGACTCCACTGAGCCATGCTGCTTCTGCTGGAGGAGGCTGAATTAGGACAGGGGACGAAAGCTCCAACTCGACGCTCTCTTCTCTAGGTGGTAGGGTTTAGGTCATCCCCAAGCGGTGATAATTCGGGCATTTCATGAAGCGCTTACTATGTACCAGGCACTGTACTAAGCGCTGGGGTAGATACAAGCCAATCGGATTGGGTACAGTCCCTGCCCCACATAGGGCTCGCAGTCTTAATCCCCATTTTACAGATGAGGGAACCGAGGCCCAGAGAAGTGAAGCAGCGTGGATTTGTGGAAAAAGCCTGGGCTTTGGAGTCAGAGGTCAAGGGTTTGAAACCTGGCTCCACCAATTGTCAGCTGTGTGACTTTGGGCAACTCATTTCACTTCTCTGGGCCTCAGTTCCTTCATCTGTAAAATGGGGATTAAGACTATGAGCCCCCCTGGGGCAATCTGATCACCTTATTACCTCCCCAGCACTTAGAACAGTGCATATTGTAAGCACTTAATAAACGCCATTATTATTATTAAGTGAAGCGACTTGCCCAAAATTACACAGCAGAAAAGTAGCGCAGCCAGGATTAGAACCCAGGTCCCTCTGACTCCGAGGGCCATGCTCTATCCAATAAGCCATGCTGCTTTTACAGTCTCTTACACACAGTAGTAAGCAGCGTGGCTCAGTGGAAAGAGCACAGGCTTTGGAGTCAGAGTTCATGGGTTCAAATCCCAGCTCCGCCAATTGTCAGCTGTGTGACTTTGGGCAAGTCACTTAACTTCTCTGTGCCTCAGTTACCTCATCTGTAAAATGGGGAATAAGATTGTGAGCTCCCCATAGGACAACCTGATCACCTTGTAACCTCCCCAGCGCTTAGAACAGTGCTTTGCACATGGTAAGCACTTAATAAATGCCATTATTATTATTATTAAGGAATATTACCGATGGATTGAAGGATCGGAGCCTCATTTTTCCTGTCAGAAGTATATTACGTACGAGGAACAATTCCTGTCGGTTTAATAAAACTTTCTAATGCCAAAAAGTCTAATGGTCGAATCAGGGACTCCAGCTGTTGGAAGACACTACAGAAGGCAGCGTGGCTCAGTGGCAAGAGCCCGGGCTTTGGAGTCAGAGGTCATGGGTTCAAATTCCGGCTCTGCCAATTGTCAGCCGTGTGACTTTGAGCAAGTCACTTAACTTCTCTGGGCCTCAGTTCCCTCATCTGTAAAATGGGGATTAAGACTGTGAGCCCCCCGTGGGACAACCTCATCACCTTGTAACCTCCACAGCACTTAGAACAGTGCTTTGCACATAGTAAATGCTTAATAAATGCCGTTATTATTAAGGCCAGCTCTACCTTGATTGTGAGCCCCGTGAGGGACAGGGATTTACGTACAAACTGATTACCTTGTATAATAATAATTATGGTACTTGTTACATGCTTACAAGTTAATCGGGTTGGACACGGTCCCTCTCCCACATTGGGCTCACACTCTTAAAACCCATTTTGTGCAGATTTTTTACAGAGAAGTTAAATGACTCCCCCAAGGTCATCCAGCAGACGGGTGTCAGACCTGGATTCTAATCCTGACACTGCCACTTGTCTGCTATGTGACCTCGGACAAGTCGCTTAGCTTTTCCTGGCCTCACCTCCCTCATCTGTAAAATGGGGATTAAGGCCGTGAGCCCTATGTGGGACAGGGATGTGTCCAACCTGATTAGCTTGTATTGGAGAAGCAGCGTGGCTCAGTGGAAAGAGCACGGACTTGGGAGTCAGAGGTCATGGGTTCAAATTCCGGCTCCGCCAATTGTCAGCTGTGTGACTTCGGGTAAGTCACTTCACTTCTCTGGGCCTCAGTTCCCTCATCTGTAAAATGGGGATTAAGACTGTGAGCCCCATGTGGGACAACCTGATCACCTTGTATCCTTCCCAGCACTTAGAACAGTGCTTTGCACATAGTAAGTGCTTAACAAATGCCATCATGTATTTATTTATTTTAGACTGTGAGCCCACTGTTGGGTAGGGACTGTCTCTATATGTTGCCAACTTGTACTTCCCAAGCGCTTAGTACAGTGCTCTGCACACAGTAAGCGCTCAATAAATACAATTGATGATGATTTATCTCAGTGCTTCGTACAGTACCTGGCTCATAGTGAAAGCTTAACAAATACCAAAACTATTATTATTCTTATTACTAATGTTTAGACTGTGAGCCCCAAGTGGGACAGAGATTATGTCTTTTCTAATTAATTTGTACATACCCTGGAGTTTAAGAACAGTGTCTGACACAAAGGAAGACCCTAACAAATACCATAAAGAAAAGTGTTTCTGCCTGTATTTACCACACTCAAAACATCTTGCCCTGCTGGAGGGAATCAACGGTATCACGTTTGCCCCATAATGATAATAATAATAATATGATAATGATAATAATAATATATTATTATGATAATATATTATGTTATTATAATAATGATAATAATAATAATAATAATAATGGCATTTATTAAGTGTGTACTATGGGCAAAGCACTGTTCTAAGTGCTGGGGAGGTTACAAGGTGATCAGGTTGTCCCACGGGGGGCTCACAGTCTTAATCCCCATTTTACAGATGAGGTAACTGAGGCACAGAGAAGTTAAGTGACTTGCCCAAAGTCACACAGCTGACACTGGGCGGTTCCAAGTGCAAAAATGGAAGTTTCTACTGGAAACTTCTCTCCATCTAGACTGTATCTCTAGATACAGATCTCTAGCACTGCACTTCTCTGGGCCTCAGTTACCCCATTTGTAAAATGGGGATTAAGACTGTGAGCCCCAAGTGGGACAACCTGCTTACCTTGTATCTACCCCAACACTTTGTTTGGCACATAGTGAGCACTTAAATACCATAATTATTATTATGAACGAACAGACACATTCCCGCCCACAACAAGCTCACAGTCTAGAAGGGGAGACTGACACTAATGTAAATAAACAAATGGATGAATAAGTAAATAAATTACAGATATATGTATATATATATATATATATATATATATACATATATATATATATATATATATAGGGAGAGACAGGAGGCAGGGAAGTCTTCAAAGAGACTTCAAAGAGGATGTGATTTTAAAAAGGCTTTGGAAGTAGGAAGAGTGGTGGTCTGTGTGGATGTACTAATAATCATATTAATAATTGTGGTATCTGTTAAACACTTCCCCACAGCACCTGTATATATGTATATATGTTTGTACATATTTATTACTCTATTTATTTATTTTACTTTTATGTATCTATTCTATTTATTTTATTTTGTTAGTATATATGGTTTTGTTCTCTGTCTCCCCCTTTTAGACTGTGAGCCCACTGCTGGGTAGGGACTGTCTCTATATGTTGCCAACTTGTACTTCCCAAGTGCTTAGTACAGTGCTCTGCACAAAGTAAGTGCTCAACAAATACGATTGATTGATTGATTGATTGATTGATACAGTAATTAAGGCAGGACAGGATAAGTGCTTGCATTAATGTGGTAACAGTTTGGGTGGAGAGGATGGGGCGGATTTTGGTGATGTGAAAGTAGAACTGACAGAATCAATCAATCAATCAATCAATCAATCGTATTTATTGAGCGCTTACTGTGTGCAGAGCACTGTACTAAGCGCTTGGGAAGTACAAGTTGGTAACATAGAGAGACGGTCCCTACGCAACAGTGGGCTCACAGTCTAGAAGGGGGAGACAGAGAACAAAACAAAACATATTAACAAAATAAAATAAATACAATAAATACGTACAAATAAAATAGAGTAATAAATACGTACAAATATATATACATATATACAGGTGCTGTGGAGAGGGGAAGGAGGGGGGATGGGGAGGGGGAGGGCTTTGTACACAGTAAGCGCTCGATGAATACAACAGAAAGAACGAATGCTCTCCCAAGTGCTTAGTACAGTGCTCCACACACAGTACGTGCTGACTCAATACCATTCATTGATCCATTGATCAATGAGATATTCTCGTGGGAAAGCTACAGTCGCCCAGTATAAAGTGAAGCTGGAGTTTTTCTTATTTACAAGAACTTCCTGAGCATATCTCTATCAAGTCTGGATCACTTTTTCCCATCTGAATTTTCCATTTGAGTCCCAAGGCACTGAGGTGACCGAATCTGAGGTCTGAATCCGACCTTGCAGCCGAGAGAGGGGGCGACGCCTTAGTGCTCTGCACACAGTAAGTGCTCAATAAATACGACTGAATGAATTTAGGAATGAATGGTGAGTTTGGCCTTCATCCTGTGGCTCGATGGAGACCAGGACTGGGGGGACCGAGGATATTAACCAGCTCCAAAAAGCCACCAGGATTGTCCTCTGCTTTCCAAATGGTCACATTCTTTGCCTCTTGTGTCCATGGGGGATCGTCTCTATATGTTGGCGACTTGCACTTCCCAAGCGCTTAGTACAGTGCTCTGCACACAGTAAGTACTCAATAAATACTACTGAATGAACGAATCAGTAGCAATTTTAGGTTCGACTGGTGCTTAAGATGGAATTTTACCTTTGCTGGGAAACCTTGAAAGAGGCTGCTGACACAGTATGATAGGCAACTCATACAAATATCTCAGATAATCAATCAATCAATCGTATTTATAGAGTGCTTACTGTGTGCAGAGCACTGTACTAAGCGCTTGGGAAGTAGAAGTTGGCAACATATAGAGACAGTCCCTACCCAACAGTGAGCTCACAGTCTAGAAGGGGGAGACAGAGAACAAAACCAAACATATTAACAAAATAATAATAATATATGTTGCAGACTTGTACTTCCCAAGCACTTAGTACAGTGCTCTGCACACAGTAAGTGCTCAATAAATACGATTGAATGAATGACTGAATGAATAATAATAATTGCAGCATTTGCCAAGTGCTTACAGTGTGCCAGACACTGTAGTGGATACAAGGAAACTGGGTTGGACACAGTCCCTGTCCCACAGTAGAGCTCCCAGTCTTAATCCCCATTTCATAAATGAGCTGACTGAGGCATGGAGGAGTGAAGTGACTCACCCACGGTCATGTAGCAGACAAGAGGAGGATGCAGGATTAGAACCCAGGCCTTCTGAGTCTTAGGCCCGTGCTCTATCCAATAATAACAATAGTGATAATTGTGGTATTTGTCAAGCACTTACTCCGTGCCAGGCACTGTACTAAGCACTGGGGTGGATACAAGCAAATCAGGTTGGACACAGTCCCTGACCCACGACAAGCTCACAGTCTCCATCCGCATTTTACAGATGAGGGAACCGAGGCCCAGGTCACGCAGCAAACAAGTGGCAGAGCCGGGATTAGAACCCATGACCTTCTGACTCCCCCAGCCCCCAGCCCCGGGCTTTATCCACTAGGCCTTGCCATTGATAGTTAGTTAGTACATCCCTCATCCTCTCCCGACTGGATTACTGCATCGGCCTCCTCTCTGATCTCCCATCCTCCTGTCTCTCCCCACTTCAGTCTATTCTTCACTCTGCTGCCCGGATTATCTTTCTACAGAAACGTTCCCGGGCATGTTACTTCCCTCCTCAAAAATCTCCAGTGGTTGCCTGTTAACTTTTACATGAAGCAAAAACTCCTCACTCTTGGCTTCAAAGTTGTCCATCCCCTCGCCCCCTCCTCCCTCACCTCCCTTCTGTCCTTCTCCAGCCCAGCCCGCACCCTCCGCTCCTCTGCCGCCGCTAACCTCCTCACCGGGCCTCGTTCTGGCCTGTCCCGCCATCGACCCCCGGCCCACGTCCTCCCCCTGGCCTGGAATGCCCTCCCTCCACACTTACTACTACTAATAATAGCATTTTTTAAGCAATTACTATGTGCAAAGCACTGTTCTAAGCACTGGGGAGGTTACAAGGTGATCAGGTTGTCCCATGGGAGGCTCACGGTCTTAATCCTCATTTTACAGATGAGGTAACTGAGGCCCAGAGAAGTGAAGTGACTTGCCCAAAATGACACAGCTGACAATTGGCAGAGCCAGGATTTGAACCCATGACCTCTGACTCCAAAGCCCGGGCTCTTTCCACTGAGCCACGCTGCTTCTCACTTGCACCAAACTAGCTCTCTTCTTTATTTCATAGCCCTACTGAGAGCTCACCTCCTCCAGGAGGCCTTCCCAGACTGAGCCCTCCTTTTTCTCTTCTCTCTCTCCCCTCCCCATCGCCCCGACTCCCTTCCTCAGCTCTACCCCACCACGGCACTTGTGTGTAGACTGTGAGCCTGTTGTTGAGTAGGAACCGTCTCTATATGTTGCCAACTTGTACTTCCCAAGCGCTTAGTACAGTGCCCTTCACACAGTAAGCACTCAATAAATACGATTGAATATTTATAATATTATATATAAATTATAATATTTATAATTCTATTTATTTTATTAATGATGTGCGTGTATCTCTAATTCTATTTAAATTGATGCTATTGATGCCTGTTTACCTGTTTTGATGTCTGTCTCCCCGCTTCTAGACTGTGAGCCCGTTGTGGGCAGGGATTGCCTCTGTTGCAGAACTGTACTTTCCAAGCGCTTAGTACAGTGCTCTGCACACAGTAAGCGCTCGATAAATATGAGTGAATGACTGAAGTTCGTGAAACCAGTTGTTTGAAACCAGTTTGCTCCCCGGTGCTTAGTACGGCGCTCTGCACAGGGGCAGTGTTCAATACATTTGACTGCTTTTGTCGTTTCCAAAATTGCATCCCATCAGTTCTGTGGGATTTCACAGTGCTCAAGCGCTTAGTACAGCGCTCAAGCATTTAGTCCAGTGCTCTGCACACAGTAAGCACTCAACAAATACGATTGAATGAATTTCACACGCACCTGCGTAGACACCCACGGCCTCTCTGCTGATCGGTGCAGATGGTTGCCGTAATTATATCAGGCTTGGTTTTCCCTTTGCCAACCAAGTCTTCTGGAAGATATTTTTTTTTTTTTAACAGTGCCGGGAACAATTAGCCGATGGCGACTTTGTGCTTACTTAGTTTAGACCTCACTCACTGCAGATGTTCTCCCCCAAAACAGTCCCCAACATTCCCCCTCCCCTGGGCCTCAGAAAATAATAGTCAGGGTATTTATTAAGCACTTACTATGAGCCGAACGCTGCGCTAAGGGCTGGGGGTAAATGCGAGGTGGTCCGCTTCTAGACTGTGAGCCCGCTGTTGGGTGGGGACCGTCTCTCTATGTTGCCAACTTGGACTTCCCAAGCGCTTAGTACAGTGCTCTGCACACAGTAAGCGCTCAAGAAATACGATTGAATGAGTGAATCATCATCATCATCATCAATCGTATTTATTGAGCACTTACTATGTGCAGAGCACTGTACTAAGCGCTTGGGAAGTACAAATTGGCAACATTTGTTGAATGAATGGATGAATGAATGAATATGAATGAATGAATATGGTTCGATTCTGCTCACAAGATCTAAGTGGCGGGGGGATGAGGCTCTCCCATTTTACAGGTGGGGAAACTGAGGTCCTGGAGGTTGAGAAGCAGCATGGCCTAGTGGGTAGAGCCCAGGCCCGGGAGTCAGAAGGACCGGAGTTCTAATCCCGGCTCTGCCACTTCTCTGCTGTGTGATCTTGGACAAGTCATTTCGCTTCTCCGTGCGTCGGTTACCTCATCTGTAAAATGGGGATTAAGACTGTGCATCCCCTGCACGACAAGGACTGTGCCCTACCTGACAACCTTGTATCTACCCCAGTGTTTAGTACAGTGCCTGGCACATAGTATGCACTTAACAAATTTTTCCATTGTCATGCACCTATTGGGCCCAAAGGTGTATTCACCAATGGCCAAGGGGTGGGAGGTTTGCCAGGACCCCTGGGTTCCCCCCCAGCCCCCAGTGACAGCATCCCATACAATAATAATAATAATTGTGGTATTTGTTAAGCACTTACTACGTGCCAAGGACTGTCCTAAGCGCTCGGGCAGACACAGGGTAATCAGATTGTCCTACGTGGGGTTCACACTTTCAATCCCCATTTTACCGATGAGGTAAATGGAGGCACAGAGAAGTTAAAGTGACTTGCCCAAGGTCACACAGCAGACAAGTGGCGGAGCCAGGATTAGAACCCACGTCCTCTGACTCCCAAGCCCGTGCTCTTTCCACTAAGCCACACTGCTTCTAATAATGGTATTTGTTAAGCGCTTACTATGTGCCAAGCACTGTCCTAAGCAGTGGAGTAGATACAAGGTCCTCAGGTTGTCCTACGTGGGGCTCCCAGTATTAATCCCTATTTGACAGATGAGGGAACTGAGGCACAGAGAAGTTAAGTGACTTGCCCAAAGTCACACATCAGATAAGTGGTGGAGCCGGGATTAGAACCCAGGACCCCCCTCCTTCTTCTCCCCCTCCTCCCCCTCCCCACCCCCCCTTACCTCCTTCCCCTCCCCACAGCACCTGCATATATCTATATATGTTTGTACATATTTATTACTCGATTTATTTCACTTGTCCATATTGATTCTATTTATTTTATTTTGTTAATATGTTTTGTTTCGTTGTCCGTCTCCCCCTTCTAGACTGTGAGCCCGCTGTTGGGTAGGGACCGTCTCTATATGTTGCCGACTTGTACTTCCCAAGCGCTTAGTGCAGTGCTCTGCACACAGTAAGTGCTCAATAAATATGATTGAATGAATGAACAAATGAACAAATACCATAAAAAAAGAGATTAAGGCGGTTGAGAAGTAGCCTGGCCTAGTGGATAAAGGATAGGCTTGGGAGTCAGAAGGACCTCGCTTCTAATCCCAGTTCCTCCACTTACCTGCTGTGTGACCTTGGACGAGTCATTTCACTTCTCTGGGCCTCAGTTCCTTTATCTGTAAATCAGGGATTAAGACGGTGAGCCCTATGAGGGACCGATACTTGGTCTAAACCGGTTATCCCGTATCTACGCCAGCGCTTAGAACAGTGCCTGGCACGTAGTAAACGCTTAACAAATCCTATCTATTCTATTCTACTTATTTTATTTTGTTAGTATGTTTGGTTTTGTTCTCTGTCTCCCCCTTTTAGACCGTGAGCCCACTATTGGGTAGGGACCGTCTCGATATGTTGCCAAATTGTACTTCCCAAGCGCTTAGTACAGTGCTCTGCACACAGTAAGCGCTCAATAAATACGATTGATGATGATGATGATGAACAAATACCCCAGCTATGAATGATTATCAAGCGAATTGCCCAAAATCCTCCCACCAGGCCAGGGGCAGAACTGGGATTAGAACTCGGGTCTTCCGACTCCTAGTTCATTCGATCGTATTTATTGAGCGCTTACTGTGTGCAGAGCACTGTACTAAGCGCTTGGAAAGTACAAGTTGGCAGCATATAGAGACGGTCCTAGTCTTCTAATCTTCCCAGTGAGCCACGATGCTTCCCCCCAAGCCTCTCGGATCCCTTGGCCGCCGCCTTGGGCACACCAGGAGACGCTTTTTCTGTTTTTAGTTTGTGCTAATGATCTTTTTTTTACATACAAATAATTCCAAGTTTACTTTGTTACAGATGGTACTCGTCTTTGGCCAAAAACGCTTTCCAAAATGCACCGTAGCACAATAAACTAGTTTAAAAAGCATCTTTTGGGAAAATAAACAGTCGACTGAAATATTACTTGGATCAAAACAGAGATGAATAAGGATCAACCCGCCACCCACCCACCCACCCCTGATCACCCTCACCCCCAGAACAGCAAAATGGCTATTTTTTACTACCCTCGTTTTCATTTGGACAAACGCGCAACGAGCGGAGCGTTGAGTGCGAGACTGCACACATGGTTTAGCGTGATGGGTAACTTGAACCTCTTCCACCTGCGCTGCATTAAAAACAGGATATTGTGCGTCCCTCTAAACCAAACCCGAGAGAAATGATCACTGGAGTTTAATATCGGTTGGCTTTCCTACTCTTGGGTATTTAAATCGGTTAATCCTGGCCGGTGCCGGGGATTTGGATTTGGGAATTTCTCTCTTGCCCGCCCATTAGGGTGAGATGATTTAAAGGGAAACTAAGCGACTCTGAGACAGACCGGCTTGTTTCGGGTGAAAGCAGCCTGCAAATAAAAACAGAACCAACTCCAGGAACTTGGGTTTTGATGGGATGGAGCCTTAGGACGATCTTCCTTTCTTCAAAGTAGATCAATCAATCAATCAATTGTATTTATTGAGCGCTTACTGTGTGCAGAGCACTGCAGTAAGCGCTTGGGAAGTACCAGTTGGCAACATGTAGGATTAGATAGGATAAAATAGGATTAGAGGATCAGCTGGGGCTAGTAGAAAGAGTAGAAGAGTCAGAAGACCTGGGTTTTAATCCCAGCTCTTCCCATTAATAATAATAATAATAATGTTGGTATTTGTTAAGTGCTTACTATTCATTCAATCGTATTTATTGAGCCCCTACTGTGTGCAGAACACTGTACTAAGCGCTTGGGAAGTACAAGTTGGCAACATATAGGATTAGATAGGATTACAGGATCAGCCGGGGCTAGTAGAAGGAGTAGAAGACTCAGAAGACCTGGGTTCTAATCCCAGCTCCAGCCATTAATAATAATAATAATAATATTGGTATTTGTTAAGTGCTTACTATTTATTCAATCATATTTATTGAGCGCTTACTGTGAGCAGAACACTGTACTAAGCGCTTGGGAAGTACAAGTTGGCAACATATGGGATTAGATAGGATTAGAGGATCAGCCGGGGCTAGTAGAAAGAGTAGAAGACTCAGAAGACCTGGGTTCTAATCCCAGCTCTGCCCATTAATAATAATAATAATAATGTTGGTATTTAAGTGCTTACTATTCATTCAATCGTATTTATTGAGCGCTTACTGTGTGCAGAACACTGTACTAAGCGCTTGGGAAGTACAAGTTGGCAACATATAGGATTAGATAGGATTAGAGGATCAGCCGGGGCTAGTAGAAAGAGTAGAAGACTCAGAAGACCTGGGTTCTAATCCCAGCTCTGCCCATTAATAATAATAATAATAATAATGTTGGTATTTGTTAAGTGCTTACTATTCATTCAATCGTATTTATTGAGCACTTACTGTGTGCAGAACACTGTACTAAGCGCTTGGGAAGTACAAATTGGCAACATATAGGATTAGATAGGATTAGAGGATCAGCCGGGGCTAGTAGAAAGAGTAGAAGACTCAGAAGACCTGGGTTCTAATCCCAGCTCTGCCCATTAATAATAATAATAATAATGTTGGTATTTGTTAAGTGCTTACTATTTATTCAATCGTATTTATTGAGTGCTTACTGTGTGCAGAACACTGTACTAAGCGCTTGGGAAGTACAAGTTGGCAATATATAGGATTAGATAGGATAAAATAGGATTAGAGAATCAGCCCAGGCTAGTAGAAAGAGTAGAAGACTCAGAAGACCTGGGTTCTAATCCCAGCTCTGCCCATTAATAATAATAATAATAATAATGTTGGTATTTGTTAAGTGCTTACTATTTATTCAATTGTATTTATTGAGTGCTTACTGTGTGCAGAACACTGTACTAAGCGCTTGGGAAGTACAAATTGGCAACATATAGGATTAGATAGGATAAAATAGGATTAGAGAATCAGCCCGGGCTAGTAGAAAGAGTAGAAGACTCAGAAGACCTGGGTTCTAATCCCAGCTCTGCCCATTAATAATAATAATAATAATGTTGGTATTTGTTAAGTGCTTACTAGTCATTCAATTGTATTTATTGAGCACTTACTGTGTGCAGAACACTGTACTAAGCGCTTGGGAAGTACAAGTTGGCAACATATAGGATTAGATAGGATAAAATAGGATTAGAGGATCAGCCCGGGCTAGTAGAAAGAGTAGAAGACTCAGAAGACCTGGGTTCTAATCCCAGCTCTGTCCATTAATAATAATAATAATAATAATAATAATGTTGGTATTTGTTAAGTGCTTACTATTCATTCAATCGTATTTATTGAGCGCTTACTGTGTGCAGAACACTGTACTAAGCGCTTGGAAGTACAAATTGGCAACATATAGGATTAGATAGGATAAAATAGGATTAGAGAATCAGCCCGGGCTAGTAGAAAGAGTAGAAGAGTCAGAAGACCTGGGTTCTAATCCCAGCTCTGCCCATTAATAATAATAATAATAATGTTGGTATTTGTTAAGTGCTTACTATTCATTCAATCGTATTTGAGCGCTTACTGTGTGCAGAGCACTGTACTAAGCGCTTGGGAAGTACAAGTTGGCAACATATAGAGACAGTCCCTAGCTGACAATTGGCGGAGCAGGGATGGGAACCCGTGACCTCTGACTCCAAAGCCCGGGCTCTTTCCGCCGAGCCACGCTGCTTCCCTTAAGCTCTTAAAAAATGATAAAAAAAAATTAATTTTTAAATGTAACTGGTGGTTTAAGACAATTTTCCTACGATAATCTTGCAAAGAAAGCTACCTTTAGAGCTCAGAAACCTGTCTCCCATGAACAGCACGCTCGTTTAGGGATGGAGTGTTATTAATCCGTACTGCCACCCTAAGGAGTTGGGCAGAAACAGCATAGAAGACATACTGATCACCAGAGGACTTGGCCTGGAATAATATAATAATAATAATAATAATAATAATAATAATAATAATGGTATTTATTAAGTGCTTACTATGTGCAAAGCACTGTTCTAAACCCTGGGGAGGTGACAAGGTGATCAGGTTGTCCCGCGGGGGGCTCGCTGTCTTAATCTCCATTTTCCAGACGAGGGACCAGAGAAGTGAAATGACTTGCCCAAAGTCACCCAGCTGACAAGTGGCGGAGCTGGGATTCGAACCCGTGACCTCTGACTCCAAAGCCCGGGCTCTTCCCACTGAGCCGCGCTGGCATATTCTTGCAAGGGAAAATAAAGGCTTTGAGGAGTAACAGGCACATTAATAATAATAATAATGGTGATTTGCACGAAGTAAGCGCTTAATAAATGCTATCGTTACTGGGGTTTGTTAAATGCTTACTATGTGCGAAGCACTGTTCTAAGCGCTGGGGAGGTTACAAGGTGATCAGGTTGTCCCCCTGTGAGGCTCACAGTCTTCATCCCCATTTGACAGATGAGGGAATGGAGGCCCAGAGAAGTGAAGTGACTTGCCCAGAGTCACACAGCTGACAATTGGCGGAGCCGGGATTTGAACCCATGACCTCTGACTCCAAAGCCCGGGTTCTTTCCACTGAGCCACACTGCTTTTTAATAATAACAATAATAATGGTGTTTGTTAAGGGCTTACTATGTGCGAAGCACTGTTCTAAGCGCTGGGGAGGTTACAAGGTGATCAGGTTGTTCCCTGTGAGGCTCACAGTCTTCATCCCCATTTGACAGATGAGGGAATGGAGGCCCAGAGAAGTGAAGTGACTTGCCCAGAGTCACACAGCTGACAATTGGCGGAGCCGGGATTTGAACCCATGACCTCTGACTCCAAAGCCCGGGATCTTTCCACTGAGCCGTACTGCTTCTTAATAATAACAATAATAATGGTGTTTGTTAGGGGCTTACTATGTGCGAAGCACTGTTCTAAGCGCTGGGGAGGTTACAAGGTGATCAGGTTGTCCCCTGTGAGGCTCACAGTCTTCATCCCCATTTGACAGATGAGAGAAGTGAGGCCCAGAGAAGGGAAGTGACTTGCCCCAAGTCACACAGCTGACAACTGGTGGAGCTGGGATTTGAACCCACGACCTCTGACTCCAAAGCCCGGGTTCTTTCCACTGAGCCACGCTGCTTCTTAATAATAACAATAATAATGGTGTTTGTTAAGGGCTTACTATGTACGAAGCACTGTTCTAAGCGATGGGGGGATTCAAGCTGATCAGGTTGTCCCACGTGGGGCTCACAGCCTTAATCCCCATTCTCCAGATGAGGTCACTGAGGCACAGAGAAGTGAAGTGGCTTGCACAAGGTCACACAGCTGACAAGTGGTGGAGTCGGAATTCGAACCCATGACCTCTGACTCCCAAGCCCGGGCTCTTTCCACTGAGCCACGCTGCTTTCCTTGCATGGTATAGTGGATAGAGCCCGGGCCCAGGAGTCAGGAGGTCATGGGTTCTAATCCCGGCTACGCCACTCATCTGAGTACCTCATCTATAAAATGGGGAGGAAGACTGTGAGCCCCACGTGGGACAACCTGATACCTTGTATCTCCCCCAGCGCTTAGAACAGTGCTTGGCACATAGTAAGCGCTTAACAAATACCGACATTATTATTATTAATATTATTCTCCGTGCCTCCATTACCTCATCTGCAAAATGGGGATGGAGACTGTGAGCCCCACATGGGACAGGGGCTCTGTCCAACCCGATTTGCTGATAGCCACCCCAGCGCTTAGTACAGTGCCTGGCACATGGTAAGTGCTTAATAAATACCACAATTATTATTCTAGACTGTGAGACCCTTGTTGGGTAGGAACTGTCTCTACCTGTTGCCGAATTGTACTTTCCAAGCGCTTACTGCAGTGCTCTGCACACAGTAAGCGCTCAATAAATACGATTAATTGATTGATTGTCCAACCCGATTTGCTCATAGCCACCCCAGCGCTTAGTACAGTGCCTGGCACCTGGTAAGTGCTTAACAAATACCGCAATTATTATTCTAGACTGGGAGACCCATGTTGGGTAGGGATTGTCTCTATCTGTTGCTGAACTGTACTTTCCAAGCGCTTAGTGCAGTGTTCTGCACACAGTAAGTGCTCAATAAATACGATTGATTGATTGATTGTCCAACCCGATTTGCTCCTAGCCACCCCAGCGCTTAGTACAGTGCCTGGCACCTGGTAAGTGCTTAACAAATACCACAATTATTATTCTAGACTGGGAGACCCTTGTTGGGTAGGGATTGTCTCTATCTGTTGCCGAATTGTACTTTCCAAGCGCTTAGTGCAGTGCTCTGCACACAGTAAGCGCTCAATAAAT
Organism: Tachyglossus aculeatus; assembly: GCF_015852505.1. Taxonomy (NCBI): domain Eukaryota; kingdom Metazoa; phylum Chordata; class Mammalia; order Monotremata; family Tachyglossidae; genus Tachyglossus; species Tachyglossus aculeatus. The sequence goes on along the minus strand of NC_052088.1, from coordinate 35,021,050 downwards.
ACGATTGATTGATTGATTGATTGTCCAACCCGATTTGCTGATAGCCACCCCAGCGCTTAGTACAGTGCCTGGCACATGGTAAGTGCTTAACAAATACCACAATTATTATTCTAGACCGTGAGACCCATGTTGTGTAGGGATTGTCTCTATCTGTTGCCGAACTGTCCTTTCCAAGCGCTTAGTGCAGTGCTCTGAACACAGTAAGCGCTCAATAAATACGATTGATTGATTGATTGATTGATTGATTGTCCAACCCGATTTGCTCCTAGCCACCCCAGCGCTTAGTACAGTGCCTGGCACCTGGTAAGTGCTTAACAAATACCACAATTACTATTCTAGACTGTGAGACCCTTGTTGGGTAGGGATTGTCTCTACCTGTTGCTGAACTGTCCTTTCCAAGCGCTTAGTGCCGTGCTCTGCACACAGTAAGCGCTCAATAAATATGATTGATTGATTGATTGATTGATTGATTGTCCAACCCGATTTGCTCATAGCCACCCCAGCGCTTAGTACAGTGCCTGGCACACGGTAAGTGCTTAAGAAACACCACAATTATTATTCTAGACTGTTAGACCCATGTTGGGTAGGGATTGTCTCTATCTGTTACCGAACTGTACTTTCCAAGCGCTTAGTGCAGTGCTCTGCACACAGTAAGCGCTCAATAAATATGATTGATTGATTGATTGTCCAACCCGATTTGCCCTTAGCCACCCCAGCGCTTAGTACAGTGCCTGGCACCTGGTAAGTGCTTAACAAATACCACAATTATTATTCTAGACTGTGAGACCCTTGTTGGGTAGGGATTGTCTCTATCTGTTGCCGAACTGTCCTTTCCAAGCGCTTAGTGCAGTGCTCTGCACACAGTAAGCGCTCAATAAATACAATTGATTGATTGATTGTCCAACCCGATTTGCTCCTAGCCACCCCGGCGCTTAGTACAGTGCCTGGCACCTGGTAAGTGCTTAACAAATACCGCAATTATTATTCTAGACTGTGAGACCCATGTTGTGTAGGGATTGTCTCTATCTGTTGCTGAACTGTACTTTCCAAGCGCTTAGTGCAGTGCTCTGCACACAGTAAGCGCTCAATAAATACGATTGATTGATTGATTGATTGATTGTCCAACCCGACTTGCTGATAGCCACCCCAGCGCTTAGTACAGTGCCTGGCACCTGGTAAGTGCTTAACAAATACCACAATTATTATTCTAGACTGGGAGACCCTTGTTGGGTAGGGATTGTCTCTACCTGTTGCCGAACTGTACTTTCCAAGCGCTTAGTGCAGTGTTCTGCACACAGTAAGCGCTCAATAAATACGATTGATTGATTGATTGATTGATTGTCCAACCCGATTTGCTCATAGCCAGCCCAGCGCTTAGTACAGTGCCTGGCACATGGTAAGTGCTTAACAAATACCACAATTATTATTCTAGACTGGGAGACCCTTGTTGGGTAGGGATTGTCTCTATCTGTTGCCGAACTGTACTTTCCAAGCGCTTAGTGCAGTGCTCTGCACACAGTAAGCGCTCAATAAATACGATTAATTGATTGATTGTCCAACCCGATTTGCTCCTAGCCACCCCAGCGCTTAGTACAGTGCCTGGCACCTGGTAAGTGCTTAACAAATTACCACAATTATTATTCTAGACTGGGAGACCATTGTTGTGGAGGGATTGTCTCTATCTGTTGCCGAATTGTACTTTCCAAGCGCTTAGTGCAGTGCTCTGCACACAGTAAGCGCTCAATAAATACGATTGATTGATTGATTGTCCAACCCGATTTGCTCCTAGCCACCCTAGCGCTTAGTACAGTGCCTGGCACCTGGTAAGTGCTTAACAAATACCGCAATTATTATTCTAGACTGGGAGACCCATGTTAGGTAGGGATTGTCTCTATCTGTTGCTGAACTGTACTTTCCAAGCGCTTAGTGCAGTGTTCTGCACACAGTAAGTGCTCAATAAATACGATTGATTGATTGATTGTCCAACCCGATTTGCTCATAGCCACCCCAGCACTTAGTACAGTGCCTGGCACACGGTAAGTGCTTAACAAATACCACAATTATTATTCTAGACTGGGAGACCCTTGTTGGGTAGGGATTGTCTCTACCTGTTGCCGAATTGTACTTTCCAAGCGCTTAGTACAGTGCTCTGCACACAGTAAGCGCTCAATAAATACGATTGATTGATTGATTGATTGATTGTCCAACCCGATTTGCTCATAGCCACCGCAGCGCTTAGTACAGTGCCTGGCACCTGGTAAGTGCTTAACAAATACCACAATTATTATTCTAGACTGAGAGACCCATGTTGGGTAGGGATTGTCTCTATCTGTTGCCGAACTGTCCTTTCCAAGCGCTTAGTGCAGTGCTCTGCACACAGTAAGCGCTCAGTAAATACGATTGATTGATTGATTGTCCAACCCGATTTGCTGATAGCCACCCCAGCGCTTAGTACAGTGCCTGGCCCATGGTAAGTGCTTAACAAATACCACAATTACTATTCTAGACTGGGAGACCCATGTTGGGTAGGGATTGTCTCTATCTGTTGCCGAACTGTACTTTCCAAGCGCTTAGTGCAGTGCTCTGCACACAGTAAGCGCTCAATAAATACGATTGAATGAATGAATGAATGAATTAATTAATTAATTAATTAATTATAAGATGTAGTGAAAGTGCCCTGGATGGGAGTTTTCTCTGGCCGAACTACCTTTCCCCAGTCTCGCTGAAGTGCGTCTTTGTGGTTTAGCGGTAGACATTCCGCTAGACAGTGTGCTACTGGGACTCTAATAATAATAATAGCAATAATAATGGCATTTATTAAGCGCTTACTATGTGCAAAGCACTGTTCTAAGCGCTGGGGAGCTTACAAGGTGATCAGGTTGTCCCACGGGGGGCTCACAGTCTTCATCCCCATTTTCCAGATGAGGGAACTGAGGCCCGGAGAAGTGAAGTGACTTGTCCAAAGTCACCCGGCTGACAAGTGGCGGAGCCGGGATTTGAACCCATGACCTCTGACTCCAAAGCCCGGGCTCTTTCCACTGCTTTCCCTAGACCTAGACTCTAGAGCTTAGGGGGATGTTGGGGGGAAGGCGGGGAGAGAGGGGTGGCCAGGAAAGGAGGGAAGCAAGTCTGGGGTGATTAGGCCTGAGACCAGTCTTCTCTGAGAAGGAGGGAGTGACCTATTTATTGTTATATTGTACTCTCCCAAACGTTTAGTACAGTGCTTTGCGCACAGCAAGCGCTCAATAAGTACTGTTGATTGAATGGACTATTTGGAGTCAAAAAAGTATAGTGCATTGTGGGATTGCCTTAGGAGAACTGAGGCCAGGAATGTCCCATAATGAGACTGTATTTCTTAATACTAATAATGGCATTTGTTAAGCACTTACTATGTGCCAAGCACTGTGCTAAGCGCTGGGGAGGATACAAGGTGATCAGGTTGTCCCATGTGGGGCTCACAGCCTTAATCCCCATTTTACAGGTGAGGTAACCAAGGCACAGAGAAGTGAAATGATAATAATAATGATGATGGCATTTATTAAGCGCTTACTATGTGCAAAGCACTGTTCTAAGTGCTGGGGAGGATACATGGTGATCAGGTTGTCCCATGTGGGGCTCACAGCCTTAATCCCCATTTTACAGGTGAGGTAACCAAGGCACAGAGAAGTGAAATAATAATAATAATGATGGTATTTGTTAAGCGCTTACTATGTGCAAAGCACTGTTCTAAACGCTGGGGAGGTTACAAGGCGATCAGGTTGTCCCACAGGGGACTCACAGTCTTAATCCCCATTTTACAGATTAGGTAACCAAGGCACAGAGACGTGAAATAATAATAATAATAATAATAATAACAATAATAATAATGGCATTTATTAAGTGCTTACTATGTGCAAAGCACTGTTCTAAGCACTGGGGAGGTTACAAGGTGAGCAGGTTGTCCCACAGGGGGCTCACAGTCTTCATCCCCATTTTACAGGTGAGGTAACCAAGGCACAGAGAAGTGAAATAATAATAATAATAATAATAATAATAACAATAATAATAATAATGGCATTTATTAAGTGCTTACTATGTGCAAAGCACTGTTCTAAGCACTGGGGAGGTTACAAGGCGATCAGCTTGTCCCACAGGGGGCTCACAGTCTTAATCCCCATTTTACAGGTGAGGTAACCAAGGCACAGAGACGTGAAATAATAATAATAATAATAATAATAATAATAATGATGGCATTTATTGAGCACTTACTATGTTCAAAGCACTGTTCTAAGCACTTGGGAGGTTACAAGGCGATCAGGTTGTCCCACGGGGGCTCACAGTCTTAATCCCCATTTTACAGGTGAGGTCACTGAGGCACAGAGACGTGAAATAATAATAATAATGATGATGGCATTTATTGAGCGCTTCCTATGTGCAAAGCACTGTTCTAAGCGCTGGGGAGGTTACAAGGTGATCAGGTTGTCCCACAAGGGGCTCACAGTCTTAATCCCCATTTTACAGGTGAGGTAACCAAGGCACAGAGACGTGAAATAATAATAATAATAATAATAATGGCATTTATTGAGCGCTTACTATGTTCAAAGCACTGTTCTAAGCTCTTGGGAGGTTACAAGGCGATCAGGTTGTCCCACAGGGTGCTCACAGTCTTAATCCCCATTTTGCAGATGAGGTAACCAAGGCACAGAGAAGTGAAATGACTTGCCCAAAGTCGCACACATTACAAGCGTCGGAGCCGGAATTAGAACCCATGACCTCTGACTCCCAAGCCCGGGCTCTTTCCACTGAGCCACGCTGCAAACATCTTCCATTCTCTTTTTATAAATAAATGTCCTTAGTACTAAAAGAAGATGCTTCTGATGGTGAAATTAATTTGGGGAGGGGGCAGCGAGAGTGGCCTTGTGTTGCTGAATAGGCCAATATTTGGAGAAGCGACATGGCTTAATGGATAGACCCCGGGCCTGAGAGTCAGAAGGACCTGGGTTCTAATCCCGACTCCGCCCCATGTCTGCTGTGTGACCTTGGGCAAGACACTTCACTCCTCTGGGCCTCAGTTCCCTCATCTGTAAAATGGAGATTGAGACTGTGAGCCCCATGTGGGAGCCCACTGTTGGGTAGGGACTGTCTCTATATGTTGCCAATTTGTACTTCCCAAGCGCTTAGTACAGCGCTCTGCACACAGTAAGCGCTCAATAAATACGATTGATGATGATGATGATGTGGGACAGAGACTGTGTTCAATCTGATTAACTTGTATCTACCCCAGGGCTTAGTACAGTGCCTGGCATGGAGTAAATGCCTAACGGAGGCCCTTATATATATAATATATATATATATATTGTATATTATTTAAAATATAATATAATTATATTTATAATATAATATATATAATGCCAAACCTTTTATCATCATCAATCGTATTTATTGAGTGCTTACTATCCGCAGAGCACTGTACTGAGCGCTTGGGAAGTACAAATTGGCAATATATAGAGACAGTCCCTACCCAACAGTGGGTTCACAGTCGCGTGCAAAAAGTTATCCCTTGTATAATTCATTCATTCATTCAATCGTATTCATTGAGCGCTTACTGCGCGCAGAGCACTGTACTAAGCGCTTGGGAAGTACAACTGGGCAGCGTACGGAGACGGTCCCTTCCCAATAACGGGCTCTTTTTCTTCCTTGTTTCTCAGTCCATATGACGCTTTGGCTTAAAAAGAGCCAATAAACATAAAAACTAACAAGACGGACAGAGGGAAAAAATGCTAGATGAAATGATTCATCATCATCATCATCAATCGTATTTATTGAGCGCTTACTATGTGCAGAGCACTGGACTAAGCGCTTGGGAAGTACAAATTGGCAACATATAGAGATGGTCCCTACCCAACAGTGGGCTCACAGTCTAAAAGGGGGACATGGAGAACAAAACCAAACATACTAACAAAATAAAATAAATAGATGTGTACAAATAAAATAAATAATAAATAAATAAATAGAGTAATTCAGAATCGGCCCCCTCAAAACGTGTTTGCTTTCAATTAAACGCCAACTTAATGCGGAATTAGAAGGGGGAACCCAAAATTCATGTCGCGTTAGTAGTTACTTGCAAAATGATTTGGCTTGTTCTGAGCAAATGAGCGCATAATCATAATTAAAGAATTTGTTAAGGCCTTTGTGCCAAGCATTGAACTGAATGTGATCGTGAGGCTCGCAGTCTTCAATCAAGCAATCATATTTATTGAGTGCTTACTATGTGCAGAGCACTGTACTAAGCGCTTGGGAAGTACAAATTGGCAACATATAGAGACGGTCCCTACCCAACATTGGGCTCAGAAAAGAATAACTTCTGGAGCAGCTGGCCCTAAAAATAATTGCGGAATTTAAGTATTTACTGTGTACTAAGTGCTAGTGTCAGTCAGTTGTATTTATTGAGCACTTACTGTGTGCAGAGCACTGTATTAAGTGCTCGGGAGAGGACAATATAATAACAGACACGTTCCCTGCCCACAACGGGTATTTCATAATAATTGCAGTATTTGTTAAATGCTTATTCTGTGCCAGGAACTGTATAATAATAATAATAATAATGGCTTTTTTTAAGCGCTTACTACGTGCAATGTGCAGAGTACAGTATTAAGTATTTATTGAGCACTTACTGTGTGCAGAGCACTGTATTAAGTGGTCGGGAGAGGACAATATAATAACAGACACGTTCCCTGCCCACAATGGGTATTTCATAATAATTGCAGTATTTTTTAAATGCTTATTCTGTGCCAGGAATTGTATAATAATAATAATAATAATAGTAATAATGGCATTTATTAAGCACTTACTCCGTGCAATGTGCAGAGCACTGTATTAAGTGCTCGGGAGAGGACAATATAATAACAGACACGTTCCCTGCCCACAACTGGTATTTCATAATAATTGCAGTATTTGTTAAATGCTTATTCTGCGCCAGGAACTATATAATAATAATAATAATAATAATAATAATAATAATAATGGCATTTATTAAGCACTTACTACGTGCAATGCAGAGCACTGTATTAAGTGCTCGGGAGAGGACAATATAATAACAGACACGTTCCCTGCCCACAACGGGTATTTCATAATAATTGCAGTATTTGTTAAATGCTTATTCTGTGCCAGGAACTGTATAATAATAATAATAATAATAATAATAATAATAATAATAATAATAATAATAATAATAATAATGGCATTTATTAAGCGCTTACTACGTGCAATGTGCAGAGCACTGTATTAAGTGCTCAGGAGAGGACAATATAATAACAGACACGTTCCCTGCCCACAACTGGTATTTCATAATAATTGCAGTATTGGTTAAATGCTTATTCTGTGCCAAGAACTGTACAATAATAATAATAATAATGGCATTTATTAAGCGCTTACTACGTGCAATGTGCAGAGCACTGTATTAAGTGTTTATTGAGCACTTACTGTGTGCAGAGCACTGTATTAAGTGCTCGGGAGAGGACAATATAATAACAGACATTCCCTGCCCACGACGGGTATTTCATAATAATTGTAGTAATTGTTAAATGCTTATTCTGTGCCAGGAATTGTATAATAATAATAATAATGGCATTTATTAAGCGCTTACTACGTGCAATGTGCAGAGCACTGTATTAAGTGGTCGGGAGAGGACAATATAATAACAGACACGTTCCCTGCCCACAACGGGTATTTCATAATAATTGCAGTATTTGTTAAATGCTTATTCTGTGCCAGAAACTGTATAATAATAATAATAATGGTATTTATTAAGCGCTTACTACGTGCAATGTGCAGAGCACTGTATTAAGTATTTATTGAGCACTTACTGTGCGCAGAGCACTGTATTAAGTGCTCGGGAGAGGACAATATAATAACAGACACGTTCCCTGCCCACAACGGGTATTTCATAATAATTGCAGTATTTGTTAAATGCTTATTCTGTGCCAGGAACTGTATAATAATAATAATAATAATGGCATCTATTAAGCGCTTACTACGTGCAATGTGCAGAGCACTGTATTAAGTATTTATTGAGCACTTACTGTGTGCAGACCACTGTATTAAGTGCTCGGGAGAGGACAATATAATAACAGACACGGTCCCTGCCCACAACGGGTATTTCATAATAATTGCAGTATTTGTTAAATGCTTATTCTGTGCCAGGAACTGTATAATAACAATAATAATAATAATGGCATTTATTAAGCGCTTACTACGTGCAATGTGCAGAGCACTGTATTAAGTGCTCGGGAGAGGACAATATAATAACAGACACGTTCCCTGCCCACAATTGGTATTTCATAATAATTGCAGTATTTGTTAAATGCTTATTCTGTGCCAGGAACTGTATAATAATAATAATAATGGCATTTATTAAGCGCTTACTATGTGCAATGTGCAGAGCACTGTATTAAGTATTTATTGAGCACTTACTGTGCGCAGAGCACTGTATTAAGTGCTCGGGAGAGGACAATATAATAACAGACACGTTCCCTGCCCACAACGGGTATTTCATAATAATTGCAGTATTTGTTAAATGCTTATTCTGTGCCAGGAACTGTATAATAATAATAATAATAATGGCATCTATTAAGCACTTACTACGTGCAATGTGCAGAGCACTGTATTAAGTATTTATTGAGCACTTACTGTGTGCAGAGCACTGTATTAAGTGCTCGGGGGAGGACAATATAGTAACAGACACATTCCCTGCCCACAACTGGTATTTCATAATAATTGCAGTATTTGTTAAATGCTTATTCTGTGCCAGGAATTGTATAATAATAATAATAATAATGGCATTTATTAAGCGCTTACTACATGCAATGTGCAGAGCACTGTATTAAGTGCTTGGGAGAGGACAATATAACAACAGACACGTTCCCTGCCCACAATGGGTATTTCATAATAATTGCAGTATTTGTTAAATGCTTATTCTGTGCCAGGAACTGTATAATAATAATAATAATAATAATAATAATAATAATAATAATAATGGTATTTATTAAGCGCTTACTAACTGCAATGTGCAGAGCACTGTATTAAGTGCTTGGGAGAGGACAATATAATAACAGACACATTCCCTGCCCACAACGGGTATTTCATAATAATTGCTTCATCATCAGTATCATCATCAACATCAATCGTATTTATTGAGCGCTTACTGTGTGCAGAGCACTGTACTAAGCGCTTGGGAAGCACAAATTGGCAACATATAGAGACAGTCCCTACCCAACAGTGGGCTCACAGTCTAAAAGGGGGAGACAAATCCAAACATACTGACAAAATAAAATAGAATAGAATAGAATAAAATAGAATAAATTGCAGTATTTGTTAAATGCTTATTCTGTGCCGGGAACTGTATAATACTAATAATAATGGCATTTATTAAGCGCTTACTATGTGCAAGATGCAGAGCATTGTATTAAGTGGTCGGGAGAGGATAATATAATAACAGACACATTCCCTGCCCACAACTGGTATTTCATAATAATTGCAGTATTTGTTAAATGCTTATTCTGTGCCAGGAATTGTATAATAATAATAATAATAATAATGGCATTTATTAAGTGCTTACTACATGCAAAGCACTGCTGTAAGCGCTGGGGAGGATACAAGGTGATCAGGTTGTCCCACGGGGGGCTCACAGTCTTCATCCCCATTTTCCAGATGAGGTAACTGAGGCCCAGAGAAGTGAAGTGACTTGCCCAAAGTCACCCAGCTGACAATTGGCCGAGCTGGGATTTGAACCCATGACCTCTGACTCCAAACCCCGGGCTCTTTCCACTGAGCCAGGCTGCTTCCACATGGCGGCGGTTGTTCCGGATGGCCACCAAGTAGCCGGGCGACTAAAGAATTAGTCAGACGGCGTGTGACGGCCGAAAGTTTTAATAAAGTTTTATTGGTAAGGCCGAAGACCGAATAGGGGGTAAAACGCACCCGGTGGTCTGATTTCCTTAAGGGAAAAGGCCCCGAAGACCGAATAATAATAATAATAATAATAATAATAATTAATAATAATAATGTTGGCATTTGTTAAGCGCTTACTATGCGCAAAGCACTGTTCTAAGCGCTGGGAGGGTACCAAGTGATCAGGTTGTCCCACCTGGGGCTCCCAGTCTTAATCCCCATTTGACAGATGAGGTAACTGAGGCTCAGAGAAGTTAAGTGACTTACCCAAGGTCACACAGCAGACATGTGGCAGAGCCAGGATTCGAACCCATGACCTCTGACTCCAAAGCCCGGGCTCTTTCCAGGCGGGCTCATTTCCTAATGGACAATTGGCTTTTGACAGAGCCAGAATTAGAACCCAGGTCCTCCGACTCCGACTCCCAATCTGGGCCCACCAGGACACGCTGATTCTCTCCACCATCTCCATGAATAAATAAACAAGTAAATAAAGTAGTAAGCGCTTAACAAATGCTACAGTTATTATTATTAATAATATGAGTCTTGCATGGGGCTCACAGTCTCAGTCCCCATTTGACAGAGGAGGTAACTGAGGCTCAGAGAAGTTAGGTGACTTACCCAAGGTCACACAGCAGACATGTGGCAGAGCGGGGATTCGAACCCATGACCTCTGACTCCAAAGCCCGGGCTCTTTCCAGGCGGGCTCATTTCCTAATGGACAATTGGCTTTTGACAGAGCCAGAATTAGAACCCAGGTCCTCCGACTCCGACTCCCAATCACTGCCCACCAGGACACGCTGATTCTCTCCGCCATCTCCATGAATAAATAAACAAGTAAATACAGTAGTAAGCGCTTAACAAATGCTACAGTTATTATTATTAATAATATGAATCCTGCATGGGGCTCCCAGTCTCAGTCCCCATTTGACAGATGAGGTAACTGAGGCTCAGAGAAGTTAAGTGACTTACCCAAGGTCACACAGCAGACATGTGGCAGAGTCGGCATTCGAACCCATGACCTCTGACTCCAAAGCCCGGGCTCTTTCCAGGCAGGCTCATTTCCTAATGGACAATTGGCTTTTGACAGAGCCTGAATTAGAACCCAGGTCCTCCGACTCCGATTCCCAATCTCTGCCCCCCAGGACACGCTGATTCTCTCCGCCATCTCCACGAATAAATAAACAAGTAAATAAAGTAGTAAGCGCTTAACAAATGCTACAGTTATTAGTATTAATAATCATCATCAATCGTATTTATTGAGCGCTTACTATGTGCAGAGCACTGTACTAAGCGCTTGGGAAGTACAAATTGGCAACATATAGAGACAGTCCCTACCCAACAGTGGGCTCACAGTCTAAATATTGAATAATAATATCATCAATCGTATTTATTGAGCGCTTACTATGTGCAGAGCACTGTACTAAGCGCCTAGTAATAATATGAGTCCTGCATGGGGCTCACAGTCGCAGTCCCCATTTGACAGAGGAGGTAACTGAGGCCCAGAGAAGGTGCGACTTGCCAAGGTCACACAGCAGACAAGTGGTGGAGGGGCAGTGTCACCAACTGTACTGTCATCATCATCATCATCAATCGTATTTATTGAGCGCTTACTATGTGCAGAGCACTGGACTAAGCGCTTGGGAAGTACAAATTGGCAACATATAGAGACAGTCCCTACCCAACAGTGGGCTCACAGTCTAAAAAAGGCTCACTGTCCTCTCCCAAGCGCTCAGTACAGTGCTCTGCACACCGTCGGCACTCAATAAATACCACCGATGGACCGACTTGGGGAACAGAACAGAGCCGTGGTGAGGGCCAAGGCCTAAAGAGAAGTGGCGTGGCTCAGTGGAAAGAGCCCGGGCTTTGGAGTCAGAGGTCATGGGTTCGAATCCCGCCTCCGCCACATGTCTGCTGTATGACCTTGGGCAAGTCACTTAATTTCTCTGAGCCTCAGTTACCTCATCTGTCAAATGGGGACTGAGACTGTGAGCCCCATGCAGGACTCATATTATTAATAATAATAACTGTAGCATTTGATAAGTGCTTACTACTTTATTTACTTGTTTATTCATTCATGGAGATGGTGGAGAGAATCAGCGTGTCCTGGTGGGCGGAGATTGGGAGTCGGAGTCGGAGGACCTGGGTTCTAATTCTGGCTCTGTCAAAAGCCAATTGTCCATTAGGAAATGAGCCCGCCTGGAAAGAGCCCGGGCTTTGGAGTCAGAGGTCATGGGTTCAAATCCCACCCATCTAGACTGTGAGCCTGCTGTTGGGTAGGGACCGTCTCTCTGTGTTGCCAACTTGGACTTCCCAAGCGCTTAGTACAGTGCCCTGAACACAGTAAGTGCTCAATAAATACGATTGAATGAATGAATGGAAAATAAAGAAGTTACAGATACGGACGTAAGGACTCCGGGGCAGGGCGAGGGGGTGAATAAAGGGAGCGAGTCAGGGCGACGCAGAGGGAGGCGGGGAAGATTTATATATGTATATATGTTTGTACATATTTATTACTCTATTTATTTATTTATTTTACTTGTACATATCTATTCTATTTATTTTCTTTTGTTAGTATGTTTGGTTTTGTTCTCTGTCTCCCCCTTTTAGACTGAGAGCCCACTGTTGGGTAGGGACTGTCTCTATATGTTGCCAATTTGTACTTCCCAAGCGCTTAGTACAGTGCTCTGCACACAGTAAGCGCTCAATAAATACGATTGACGATGATCGATGATGAAGTGGAAAGGAGGGCTTCGGCAGGGAAGGCCTCTTGGAGGAGGTGGGCCTTCGATAAGGCTTTGAAAATGGGGAGAGGAATTGTCTGTACAGTTAGTACAGGACCCTCACCCGGGAAATATTTAAGAACTATCTTTGATTTCAAGTTTAATTAGGTCCATAGGCCATTTCCCTGCTGGACTTCATTCCATGATTCACTATTTCACTCATTCCGTGATTCTATTAGTGCTATTTCGCTATTTCAGAAGGTTTTCAGTGATGTCTTGTCCTTCCCAAGCGCTTAGTAAAGTGCTCTGCACACAGTAAGCGCTCAATAAATATGATTGAATGAATGAATGAAAAATAAAGAAGTTACAAATACGGACGTAAGGACTCCGGGGCAGGGCGAGGGGGTGAATAAAGGGAGCGAGTCAGGGCGACGCAGAGGGGAGGAGGGGAAGATGTACATATGTATATATGTTTGTACATATTTATTACTCTATTTATTTATTTATTTATTTTACTTGTACATATCTATTCTATTTATTTTATTTTGTTAGTATGTTTGGTTTCGTTCTCTGCCTCCCCCTTTTAGACCGTGAGCCCACTGTTGGGTAGGGACTGTCTCTATACGTTGCCAATTTGTACTTCCCAAGCACTTAGTACAGTGCTCTGCACACAGTAAGCGCTCAATAAATACGATTGATGATGATTGATGATGAAGTGGAAAGGAGGGCTTCGGCAGGGAAGGCCTCTCGGAGGAGGTGGGCCGTCGACAAGGCTTTGAAAATGGGGAGAGGAATTGTCTGTACAGTTAGTACAGGACTCTTACCCGGGAAATATTTAAGAACTATCTTTGATTTCAAGTTTAATTAGGTCCATAGGCCATTTCCCTGCTGGACTTCATTCCATGATTCACTATTTCACTCATTCCGCGATTCTATTAGTGCTATTTCGCTATTTCAGAAGGTTTTCAGTGATGTCTTGTACTTCCCAAGCGCTTAGTACAGTGCTCTGCACACAGTAAGCGCTCAATAAATACGATTGAATGAGTGAATGAAAAATAAAGAAGTTACAGATACGGATGTAAGGACTCCGGGGCAGGGCGAGGGGGTGAATAAAGGGAGCGAGTCAGGGCGACACAGAGGGAGGCGGGGAAGATTTATATATGTATATATGTTTGTACATATTTATTACTCTATTTATTCATTTATTTTACTTGTACATATCTATTCTATTTATTTTCTTTTGTTAGTGTGTTTGGTTTTGTTCTCTGCCTCCCCCTTTTAGACTGTGAGCCCACTGTTGGGTAGCGACTGTCTCTATATGTTGCCAATTTGTACTTCCCAAGCGCTTAGTCCAGTGCTCTGCACACAGTAAGTGCTCAATAAATACGATTGATGATGATTGATGATGAAGCGGAAAGGAGGGCTTCGGCAGGGAAGGCCTCTCGGAGGAGGTGGGCCTTCGATAAGGCTTTGAAAATGGGGAGAGGAATTGTCTGTACAGTTAGTACGGGACTCTCACCCGAGAAATATTTAAGAACTATCTTTGATTTCAAGTTTAATTAGGTCCATAGGCCATTTCCCTGCTGGACTTCATTCCATGATTCACTATTTCACTCATTCCACGATTCTATTAGTGCTATTTCGCTATTTCAGAAGGTTTTCAATGATGTCTTGTACTTCCCAAGCGCTTAGTACAGTGCTCTGCACACAGTAAGCGCTCAATAAATACGATTGATTGATTGACTGATGTCTCCCTATCAAGTCTCTTAGGTTGGAATCCTCTTTAGTGCTCAATCCATCGATCAGTCAGTAGTATTTATTGAGCGCTTGCTCTATGGAGAGCACTGCGCTGCCTGCTTCAGAGAGCGCTCTAGAGGTAGTGGACGTGATTCTGGCCTTCAAGGAGCTTACAATCTTGTATTCTGTGTTTATTAATCATAATAATAATAGTAGTATTTGTGGGGGTTAGTGTTGTGGGGGATATAAGGTAATCAATCAATCAATCATATTTATTGAGCGCAGCAGAGCACTGTACTAAGCACTTGGGAAGTACAAGTATACTTGATAATCAGGTAAGGTAATCAGGTTTACTGATTTACTGATTTACTGATTAAGGTAATCAGGTTGTCCCACGTGGGGCTCACAGTCTTAATCCCCATTTTACAGATGAGATAACCGAGGCACAGGGAACTTAAGTGACTTGCCCAAAGTCACACAGCTGATTTTAGACTGTGAGCCCACTGTTGGGTAGGGACTGTCTCTATGTGTTGCCAATTTGTACTTCCCAAGCGCTTAGTACAGTGCTCTGCACATAGTAAGCGCTCAATAAATACGATTGATTGATTGATTGATTGATTGATTGATAGTGGCGGAGCCAGGATTAAAACCCACAACCTCTGACTTCCAAGCCCACGCTCTTTCCACTAAGCCACACTGCCTCTCCACTCCAGTTTAAATATGGAATCCTCCTGTTGGAATCAACACCACCGAAAAAACTTGGAAGTTTTAGATTTTTTGAAAAAATTTCCACGGGAGTTTTGAATTTCCTAGTGACTTTTTTCCGGGACTGATTTTTAAAGAACCAACGGATCAGATTTTAGAACCCAAAGGCCCCATTTTCGTATCTGAGTTTACTAGGGGCAGGCCCAAATCCAGAGGGGAGCGGAGGAGGAATCCCCCTCAGAAACAGATTGCAATATTTGACATTTTCGAAGGAGTCCTTTGATTTTTAGCACAGTGCTCTGCACACAGTAAGCGCTCAATAAATATGATTAAATGGATTTTTGAGGTCCCTTAGGGCTCCTTCTAATGAGAGTTTACCTGAGGCCTTTCTTTGCTTCAGCTCTGCACTAGGTCATCCTTTGTCTCTACCTGATTTTTCCAAGGGGCAGAGAAAATAAACTGTTCAAAGAGGGAAAATACTTAACATATGAAAAAATAGCCTCGAGGACCTCTATCTGGGCATTTGAACGTTATACGGTAAAACTTAATTTGAAACACAAAAGACTGGACTTTGATTTAACCGGATTCGGATTATTCAATGTGTTCGTTAGAGAATAATTGGGCATTTCATTGGCTGGGGAATTGTAGTTACTTCAGATGATGTGCTACTTTGAATAAACATATTGCTTTAATGAGGCTTTACTATACACGGAGAAACATTAAAAGCAAGAACAATATCAGATTTTCCCTATTTTGTAGGTTTCTTTTCTCCCAAGCTATTTCGCACACGTCAACCCACCATGACTGTTCCTTGGTGCTGATTGTGCATCGGTAGTTATATAATAATGATGGTGTTGATTAATAATAATAATAATAATGGCATTTGTTAAGCGCTTACTATGTGCGGAGCACTGTTCTAAGCACTGGGGGGGATACAAGGTGAATATGTATAGATAAATACATATTTTTTTTTAGACTGTGAGCCCACTGTTGGGTAGGGACTGTCTCTGTATGTTGCCAATTTGTACTTCCCAAGCGCTTAGTACAGTGCTCTGCACATAGTAAGCGCTCAATAAATACGATTGATGATGATCAGGTGGTCCCACGTGGGGCTCCCAGTCTTCATCCCCATTTTACAGAGGAGGTAACTGAGGCTTAGAGAAGTGACTTGCCCAAGGTCAATCAATCAATCAATCATATTTATTGAGCGCTTGCTGTGTGCAGAGCACTGTACTAAGCGCTTGGGAAGTACAAGTTGGCAACATATAGAGACAGTCCCTACCCAACAGTGGGCTCACAGTCTAGAAGGGGGAGACAGAGAACAAAACCAAACATGTTAACAAAATAAAATAAATAGAATAGATATGTACATATAAAATAAATAGAGTAATAAATATGTAC
This sequence comes from Tachyglossus aculeatus, assembly GCF_015852505.1. NCBI lineage: Eukaryota > Metazoa > Chordata > Mammalia > Monotremata > Tachyglossidae > Tachyglossus > Tachyglossus aculeatus. The sequence goes on along the minus strand of NC_052088.1, from coordinate 35,004,560 downwards.
AAACATATATACAGTTAAAGAGATAAAGTCTTCCTTGTTTTCGGTTCCCTGAATTTTGAAGGAATCAAACCATTAAGCTTAACTTTAGGAGCCAGACTGAGTATATTTTCCAAGTTTTCCTAAGCCTGCAAATCAAACTTAACCTTTTCCTGAACGCAGTAAGATGGCAATTCCCAGCAGACATGCGGCAGAGCCGGGATTAGAACCCACGACCTCTGACTCCCAAGCCCGGGGTCTTGCCACCGAGCCACGCTGCTTCTCTTACTGTCCGCAAAGCACGGTGCCCAGCTTTGGGTTATAATTAGCAGATCAGCGGATGGACAGATCCCACAGTAAACAGTGGACAGAGCCGGAATTAGAACCCAGATCCTCCGATTCCCAGGTCTTTCCACCAGGCCATGCTGATTCTTCTCCGCCCTCTCCATTTTTCCTCACCTATGGACCCCTGAACTCACTCACCATCAACATCATCCTCAGTGGTATTTATTGAGCACTTACGGTGGGAAGAGCACTGTAGTAAGCGCTTGGGAGGGTAAAATATAATGTGGTCAAGGAAGACCTCTTGGAGGAGGTGCGATTGAGCATCCACCTCGGTGACAAACAGAACCACCTTACCATCGCCTCGCCCACACCTACCTTGCCTCCCTGATTTCCTATTATTCATTCATTCAATTGTATTTATTGAGCGCTTACTGTGTGCAGAGCACTGTACTAAGCGCTTGGGAAGAACAAGTTGGCAACATGTAGAGACGGTCCCTACCCAATAGTGGGCTCCTATTACAACCCAGCCCTCGCCCTTCCTCTTCTAATGTCGACCTACTCACTGTACCTCGTTCTCATTCATTCAATCGTATTTATTGAGCGCTTACTGTGTGCAGAGCGCTGTACTAAGCGCTTGGGAAGACCAAGTCGGCAACATATAGAGACGGTCCCTACCCGACAACGGGCTCACAGTCTAGAAGCAGCGTGGCTCAGTGGAAAGAACATGGGCTTTGGGGTCAGAGGTCAGGGGTTCAAATCCCTGCTCCACCAATTGTCAGCTGTGTGACTTTGGGCAAGTCACTTCACTTCTCTGGGCCCCAGTTACCTCATCCGTAAAATGGGGATTAAGACTGTGAGCCCCCTGTAGGACAGCCTGATCACCTTGTAACCTCCCCAGCGCTTAGAACAGTGCTTTGCACATAGTAAGTGCTTAATAAATGCCATTATTATTATTATTATTATTAGAAGGGGGAGACAGACCACAAAACAAAACATGTAGAGTGATGGTCTGGGGTATGTGGAGGCGTCAGTGGAGAGCTAGATGAGAGTGGGGCTCAGTAAGTAAGATGGTACTAGAGGAGCAAAGTGTGCAAGCTGGGCTTTAGGAGATCGGAGAGGTGCAGTAGGAGAGGGCAAGCTGAGGGACTGCCCTCCTAAAACTAATCCCACCTCCTTTCCTCGTCGGCTGTGTGACCTTGGACAAGTCACTTCCCTTCTCTGGGCCTCGGTTACCTCAGCGGCAAAATGGGGATTGAGACCCTGAGCTCCATGAGGGACAGGGACTGTAGCCAACTCGATTTGCTGTGTGACCTTGAACAAGTCACTTCACTTCTCTGGGCCTCGGTTATCTCAGCGGGAAAATGGGGATTGAGACTCTGAGCCCCATGAGGGACAGGGACTGTAGCCAACTCAATTCGCTTGTAACCAGCCCAGCGTTTACTGCGGTGCCCGATATTTAATAAGCGCTTAACAAATACCGTTATTTTTCATTCATTCATTCATTCATTCATTCATTCATTCATTCAATCATATTTATTGGGCACTTACTGTGTGCAGAGCACTGAACTAAGCGCTTGGTAAGCACAGGTTGGCAACATATAGAGACGGTCCCTACCCAACAGCGGGCTCACAGTCTTGAAGGGGGAGGCAGACGACAAAACAAAACATATTAACAAAATAAAATAAATAGAATAAATATCATCATCAATCGTATTTATTGAGCGCTTACTGTGTGCAGAGCACTGTACTAAGCGCTTGGGAAGTACAAGTTGGTAACATAGAGAGACAGTCCCTACCCAGCAGTGGGCTCACAGTCTAAAAGGGGGAGACAGAGGACAAAATCAAACATACTAACAAAATAAAATAAATATGTACAAGTAAAATAAATAAATAGAGTAATAAATATGTACAAACATATATGCATATATACAGGTGCTGTGGGGAGGGGAAGGAGATGCAGAGGTGGATGGGAGGTTATATTTTATAAAGGCAGAAAGAGCTGAGGTCTTCAGAGAACAAGCCTTACTCTAAGGGCCCAGACCTGCCTCTCCTTCAAGAGAGTCATCTTAATGTGTCTTATCAAAAGCATTACGTTCTTGATTTCTTGATTTCTAGAGAAGCAGCGTGGCGTAGTGGCAAGAGCCCGGGCTTGGGAGTCGGAGGTCGTGGGTTCTAATCCCGGCTCCGCCACTTGTCTTCTGGGTGACTTTGGGCAAGTCCCTTAAATTCTCTTCAGTTCCTTCATCTGTAAAATGGGGATGAAGACTGTGAGCCCCACGTGGGACAACCTGCTTACCTTGTATCTCCCCCAGCGCTTAAAACTGTGTTTGGCACATAGTAAGCTCTTAAGAAATGTCATTATTATTATCGGTATTATTATTATTAAAGTACACAGTACACAAAGAAAGATCAAACTTTTCTCCTCTTTCTCTCCTCTTTCTCTCCTCCTCGTTTCTTTCTTCTATTAGCACATAAGCTCCTTGAGGGCAGGGATCATGTCTACCAACATTACCGTACTCTTCCAAGCTCTCTGCCTAGTATGCGGCACATAGTAAGCATTCAATAAATACCCTGGAACCACTGATCCCTGTCTTTCCCTTTTCTTCGTTCTCCTCCTCCTCATCCTTCTTTTCGTCCTTCTCCGCTTCCTCCCCCTCCTCTTTTCCTCTTCTTTCCCTTCCCTTCCTTCTTGTCTTCTTCTCCAAATGCTCAATAATAGTAATAATAGTAATAATAATGGCATTTATTAAGCGCTTACTATGTGCAAAGCATGGTTCTAAGCGCTGGGGAGGTTACAAGGTGATCAGGTTGTCCCACAGGGGGCTCACAGTCTTCATCCCCATTTTACAGATGAGAAAACTGAGGCACAGAGAAGTCAAGTGACTTGCCCAAAGTCACACAGCTGACAATTGGCGGAGCCGGGATTTGAACCCATGACCTCTGACTCCAAAGCCCGGGCTCTTTTCCACTGAGCCACGCTGCTTCCCGTGATAATGATATTGATAATAATGGTACTGGTTAAGTGCTTACTATGTGCCAAGCAGTGTTCTAAGCGCTGGGCTAGATACAAGGTAATCAGGTTGTCCCACATCATCATCAATCGTATTTATTGAGCGCTTACTGTGTGCAGAGCACTGTACTAAGCGCTTGGGAAGTACAAGTTGGCAACACATAGAGACGGTCCCTACCCAACAGTGGGCTCACAGTCTAAAAGGGGGAGACAGAGAACAAAACCAAACATACTAACAAAATAAAATAAATAGGGGCTCACAGTCTAAATCCCCAGTTTACCAGTGAGGTAACTGAGGCCCAGAGAAGTGAAGTCACTTGCCCCAAGTCACACAGCTGATAAATGGCGGAGCTGGGATTAGAACCCATGACCTCTGACTCCCAAGCCCGGGCTCTTTTCACTAAGCCACACTCAACAAATAGCACTGGTCGATTGAGTCTTCCCTTTCCCCTTCCGCCTTGGTCTCCTCCTCTAGTTCAGCTCACTGTGGGCAGGGAATGTGTCTGTTATATTGTTTTATTATTCCCTCCCTAGCGCTTAGTACGTTGCTCCTCACTCAGGAACCGCTCAACAAATCCAATTGAATGAATGATTTTTTTCTCTTCTTCCTCCTCCTCCTCCTCTTCTCTTTTCCCTTCTCCGCTTCCTCCTCGGCCCCCTCTTTCCCTCTTCTTTTCCTTCTCTTCTTTGTCTTCTCCTTTCTAATCCTTCTTCTTTTACTTCCCGAGTGCCCTTTAACGCAAATCGTCGTCATCAGTCGTATTTATTGAGCGCTTACTGTGTGCAGAGCGCTGTACTAAGCGCTTGGGAAGTACAAATTGGCAACGTATAGAGACAGTCCCTACCCAACAGTGGGCTCACAGTCTAAACGAATATTTTACCAGACCTTGCGAAAGACTCCCAGCTCTAGCTCTGTCTACATCCAAACTATACTTTCCAAACGCTTAGTACAGTGCTCCGCACACAGTAAGTGCTCAATAAATATGATTGAATAAATGAATGAATCCCGGGTTACCAGGATAGTCAAGGCAAACCCATATTGTTCTAGGCAGCCAGCTCCAATGCACGTCACTTCCCGTCTTCCACCCCCCTCGGAAAATCCCAAGGCCTTTTCAATGGAGCCATAACTCCAATAACAATGGAGCCAAGGAAAGCACCTGCTGTTCACCGACAATCCGAAAAATTCACTCTAGCTTTCCCACGGGAAAGTCAACAGCCTTCTAGACTGTGAGCCCGCTGTTGGGTAGGGACCGTCTCTCTATGTTGCCAACTTGGACTTCCCAAGCGCTTAGTACAGTGCTCTGCCCACAGTAAGTGCTCAATAAATCCGATTGAATGAATGAATGAATGAACAGCTCATTGCACATTCCTCATCTCTGGGATCTGCGCAGCGGCAGCCTCGATGGCTTTGAATCTTTAAAAGAACTGGGACGTGTTTGTGGGGAGAAGAGAGCGTTGCGCCTTTGTTCCTTGCTGTTTTCTCCTTCGGGACTCGGCCCACTGCCGTCAGTTCGTAGAAGAATTCCCCAATTGCATTAACTTTAATGTTTCGAACTTGAATCCCCTTTGTGATTTTTTTCCTACCATATTTCTTTTCGCTCCAGATCTGGTGGCCGTATTTCTTCTCTAGGCTGGTTTTGGCCACAGTTTCTAGCCAGCCCTTCTAGCCGGCTCACAAGCGATACTTCTTACCTCTGGTCTTTTTCCCGCTTCGAACGAAGGCATCAAACACACCTTTAGGAGCTCCGCTACCATTGAGGCTCCTCGGGACACCTTTCCCCAAGCCAGGACCCTGGATTTGCCTCTGCTGTTGCTTCTGGCGTTTGGAAAAGGTTTCAGGCTTTGTGGCATGGCTTAGTCAAGTAAATTCACTTCTAGTGCGATTTGGGAATGCAGAGCATTAGCTGCTGCGTTTAAATTTGGTTGGAATTTAGTCACTGAATTTCTCTCCATGCCAATTTTGGTAATTTGTCAAGATCTATGGTTTAAGGATGACGGAAACGATGGGTCTTGAATTTTATGCTTCCAGAATTCCCCATGCTCAAAGTGGCCTGCTCTGAGGGGTGAGAAAAATCAACCAATCAATCAATCGTATTTACTGAGCGCTTACTGTGTGCAGAGCACTGTGCTAAGCGCTTGGGAAGTACAAATTAATCACAAAAATCCCCGCTAGAGAAGCAGCGTGGCTCAGTGGAAAGAGCCCAGGCTCGGGAGCCAGAGGTCATGGGTTCTAATCCCAGCTCTGCCACTTGTCAGCTGGGTGACTTTGGGCAAGTCACTTCAGTTCTCCGTGCCTCAGTTACCTCATCTGTAAAATGGGGATGAAGACTGTGAGCCCCCCGGGGGACAACCTGATTACCTGGTGTCCTCCCCAGTGCTTAGAACAGTGCTTGGCACATAGTAAGTGCTTAACAAATACCATCATTATTAATCCCATCTTGTACAAAATAATAATAATAACAATAATAATGGCATTTATTAAGTGCTTACTATGTGCAAAGCACTGTTCTAAGCGCCGGGGAGGTTACAAGATGAATGTCTCCTGATCCCATGTGTGCTTTATCAAAACCAGGTCTTTTTTTTTTTCTAATGGTATGTGTGTTCAGTGCTCACTCTGCGCCAGGCACTGTACTAAGCACTGGGGTAGATACAAGTTAATCAGGTTGGACACAGTCCACATCACACATGAAGCTCACAGTCTCAATTCCCATTTTACAGATGAGGGGACTGAGGCACAGAGCAGTTAAATGACTTGCCCAAGGTCACACAGCAGGCAAGTGAAGTCTCACTGTGGGCAGGGCATGGGTCTGTTTATTGTTTTATTGACCTCTCCCAAGCGCTTAGTACGGTAATAATAAAAATAATGATGGTATTTGTTAAGTGCTTACTATGTGCGTAGCACTGTTCTAAGCGCTGGGGGGATGCAAGGTGAACAGGTTGCCCGACGTGGGGCTCACAGGCTTCATCCCCATTTTACAGATGAGGTAATGGTGCTCTGCACATAGTAAGCGCTCGATAAATAGGACTGAATGAACGAACGAATGAAGTGACAGAGTTGGGGTTTAGAAAGCAAGTCCTTCTGTCTCCCAGGACCATTCTCTGTCCACTAGGCCACAATTCTAATCTTCACTCTACTGTACAGAAATAATTTAACATTTACATCATTCCTAAACAGCAGATATTATTAGAACTGTCAGCTGTGTGACTTTGAGCAAGTCACTTAACTTCTCTGGGCCTCAGTTCCCTCATCTGTAAAATGGGGATTAAGACTGTGAGCCCCCCGTGGGACAACCTGATCACCTTGTAACCTCCCCAGCGCTTACAACAGTGCTTTGCACATAGTAAGTGCTTAATAAGTGCCATTATTATTATTATTATTATTAGACATGCCCCTCTATTCAACCCCCATGTTCAAAATTCAGCACTTAATAGTTCTCCGTTGGTCAGCACCCGGGAGGAGAGAGAGAGAACCTAAGAGTATTCCTTTAGCGACTTTGTTAGAGAGCCAAATTCCTTGCTTTGAAACTAGACTCATGCTCTCTAGACTATAAGCTTCCTGTGGGCAGGGAGTGTGTCTGTATCTGTCTAATAATAATAATATTAATGATGGTATTTGTTAAAGGGCTTACTATGGGCCAAGCACTGTTCTAAGCTTTGGGGGAGATACCAGGCTATCAGGTTGTCCCAGGCGGGACTCACAGTCTTAATCCCCATTTGCAGATGAGGGAACTGAGGCACAGAGAAGTGAAGCGACTTGCCCAAGGTCACGCAGCAGACAAGTGGCGGAGGCGGGATTAGAACCCGTGACCTCTGACTCCCAAGGCCAGGCTCTTTCCACTAAGCCACGCTGCTTCTCGTGGACAGCCCTGTAGACTGTAGGCTCATCATCATCAATCATCAATCATATTTATTGAGCGCTTACTATGTGCAGAGCACTGTACTAAGCGCTTGGGAAGTACAAATTGGCAACATATAGAGACAGTACCTACCCAACAGTGGGCTCACAGTGGGCTCATCATGGGCGGGGAATGTGTCTACCAACTTTGTTCTATTATACTCACCCGAGTGCTTAGTACGGTGCACTGCATACAATAAGTGCTCCATAAATACCACTGACTGAATGACTGATTGAAGGACATCCCTTTAGACTGTGATTATCAATCATCAATCATCATCATCATCAATCATCATCTTCGATGTTATTTACTGAGCATTTATTCTGAGCACTGGACTAAGTGATTGGGAGTGTTCACTAGAGGAAGTTGACACAGTCCCTGCACTCAAAAAGCTAATAGTCTAGTGGAGGGGATTTCATTATTGATCCCCTTAAGAAGCTTTCCATTTTGACATTCTGGATTAACATTTCAGACTTGTGAGAGTTGCCGAAACAGACAGTCAAATGTTATTAAATGAATCACCTTTTCCAAAAGTCTGGTCTTGTTCTAAATGCCTAAAGAGTCAGAAAGGAATCTGATCTAAATGAGGCCAATAGAAGAGTGATTAGAACCCACGACCTATGACTAGCAAGCCCATGCTCTTTCCGCTAAGCCATATACTATACTAGATACACAGCGTTGTCTATATATTCTGTTTTATTGCCCTCTCCCAAGCACTTAGTTAAATCCTTCCCCTCCTCCTGCTCCTTCTCCTCTTCCATTTCCTTCCAACGGTGCTTGGCACATGGTAAGCACTTAACAAATCCCATAATTATTATTCCTCCGCTTCTTCCTCCTCCTCCTTATCCTCCTCATCCTCCTCCTCACCTTCCTTTTCTTCCTCCTCTTCCTCCTTTCCCCGGGTCCTTCCTCTCAGCCTCAGCCCCCACTCTTCCTCGCTCTCTTCCAGGCCCAAAGCCGGAAGAGGAGGGGGCTCTCCGGGGCGCGATGGAGGGATAATAATAACAAGAGTGTTCGTTAAGCGTCTACAATGTGCCAGACGCTGTACTAAGCGCTGGGGTGGATACAAGCGAATCGGCTTGGGCGTAGTCCCTGTCCCACGAGGGATCACAGTCTCCATCTTCCAGATGAGAGAACTGAGGCCCAGAGAAGTGACGTGACTTGTCCCAGGTCGCACAGCAGAGAAGGGGAGGAGACTGGATAAGAACCCATGACCTTCTGGCTCCCAGACCTGGGGGGGAAGAAGAAGAAGAAGAAGAAAGAAGAAGAAGAAGAAGGAAGAAGAAGAAGAAGGAAGAAGAAGAAGAAGAAGGAAGAAGAAGAAGAAGAAGAAGAAGAAGAAGAAGAAGAAGAAGAATATATTATATTATATTTTATATTATATTATATTATATTATATTATATTATATTATATTATATTATATTATATTATATTATATTATATTATATTATATTAATTATATTATATATTATATATATTATAATAATGGTATTTGTTAAGCACTTACTATGTGCAAAGCACTGTTCTAAGCGCTGGGGGGGATACAAGGTGATCAGGTTGTCCCATGTGGGCTCACAATCTTAATCCCCATTTTCCACGTGAGGGAACTGAGTCACGGAGAAGTGACTTGCCCAGAGTCACACAGCTGACAATTGGCAGAGCCGGGATTTGAACCCATGACCTCTGACTCCAAAGCCCGGGCTCTTTCCACTGATCCACGCCGCTTCTCTGGCTCTAGCCACTACGCCATGATGCTTCTGGGGAGGAGGTGACACAGGTCACCGGGAACGCCGAACGACTCACCTCCCTGCCCATGGAGGAAGAATTCCTCAAGTCGAGGGCAGGGATGTGCGCTGGGAAGCTCCTTCAATCATCACCGCTTCGAATCGGCCCAAGACCGGAGCCCGAGGGGAAACGGGGATTTCTTCCGGCCACCGGAAGACGATGCATCATAAGTAGGCCGCGTCCACTTAAAGCTGGCAGAAGTCATCATCATCAGCATCATCATCATCAATCGTATTTATTGAGCGCTTACTATGTGCACAGCACTGTACTAAGCGCTTGGGAAGTACAAATTGGCAACATATAGAGACAGTCCCTACCCAACAGTGGCCTCACAGTCTAAAAGGGGGAGACGGAGAACAAAACCAAACATACTAACAAAATAAAATAAATAGAATAGATGTGTACACGTAGAGTAAATAAATACATAAATAAACAGAAAGTGTGGCCCGGGTTCGAGTTAAAAACCCACTGGGTCCGAGTTAGAAACCCATTTGTTGCCAGCGGAATGATCTTTCCTGACCAAGCAATAAAAAAATCAACGGTATTTATTGAGCACTTACTACTGTATGCAGAGCACCGTACTAAGCATTTGTGAATACAATATAACAGGTGGTAGACACGGTCCCTGCCCGCAACAAGCTTATAGTCCAGAAGGATGAGGCAGCGGCTTCCAAGTTTCAACCTGTTTAAATTGTAGCTCTCCCTCCCCTAAAGTCACCGTCACATTTCCACACCCAAACCTCTTTGCTGTCCTTGGGGTTCTTCATTGAGATGAACTCCCTCCCTCTGCTCTACCCCCTTCCCCGCCCCACAGCACTTGTGTATATAAGGACGTATTTATTATTCTACTTAATTATTGATGTGCACACATCTATAATTCTATTCATTTAAATTGATGCTGTTGATGCCTTTCTGCTTGTTTTGTTTTGTTGTCTGTCTCCCCCCTTCTAGACTGTGAGCCCATTCGTTCATTCATCCGTTCAATCGTATTTATTGAGCGCTGCAGAGCACTGTACTAAGCGCCTGGGAAGTACAAGTTGGCAACATCATCATCATCATCATCATCAATCGTATTTATTGAGTGCCTACTGTGTGCAGAGTACTGTACTAAGCACTTGGGAAGTACAAGTTGGCAACAGGTAGAGACGGTCCCTACCCGTCAGCGGGCTCACAGTCTAGAAGGGGGAGACGGACAACAAAACAAAACATATTAGCAAAATAAAATAAATAGGATAAATATGTACAAGTAAAATAGAGTAATAAATATGTACAAACATATATACATATATACAGGTGCTGTGGGGAGGGGAAGGAGGAAAGGCAGGGGGATGGAGAGGGAGAGGAGGGGGAAAGGAAGGAGAGGGCTCAGTGTGGGAAGGCCTCCTGGAGGAGGTGAGCTCTCAGGAGGGCTTTGAAGGGAGGAAGAGAGCTAGCTTGGCGGATGTGCGGAGGGAGGGCACGTCTCTATCTGTTGCCGAATTGTACTTTCCAAGCGCTTAGTACAGTGCTCTGCACACAGTAAGCGCTCCATAAATATGATTGAATGAATGAATGAATGAACCAGGTGGTCATTGTGTCCTCGATGTGGACTTGGGATGTGACTAGAGCTCGGAGATGGTATAGAGTGTGTCCGTCTATTGTTCTGTTGTAATAAATAATAATGATGGTATTTGGAGCTTAATAATTGGAGGTGAATCAATCAGTTAATTAAATAATGGTATTTGTTAAGCGCTTATTATGTGCCAAGCACTGTTCTAAGTACTGGGGTAGGTACAAGGTAATCAGGTTGTCCCACACGGGGCTCAAAGTCTTAATCCCCATTTTACAGATGAGGTACCTGAGGCACAGAGAAGTGAAGTGACTTGCCCGAGGTCAAACGGCTGATAAGTGGTGGAGCCGGGATTAGAACCCACGACAAAGTACGGTGCTCTGCTCACGGTAAGCGCTCAATAAATACCATTGGTCGAATGAAAGAATGAATGAATAGAGCCTCCGGCAGTCGTCTTTTCCTTTTCCTGACATTCCCGACTCAGGCCCGTCTCCTCCGGGAAGCCCCGTTCCCTCCCTCGCTGTCTTACTTCTCCGCTGTGTGACCTTGGGTAAGTCACTTAACTTCTCTGGGCCTCAGTTCCCTGATCTGTACAATGGGGACTGAGACTGTGAGTCCCATGTGGGACGGGGATTGTGTCCAACCTGATTAGCTGGTATCTGCCCCAGAGCTTAGTACAGTACCTGACACAGAGTAAACGCTTAATACCGTTAAAAATTAATACATGTTCAAAATTCAACTTTTGCCCTAATCAAGCTCTTCCGAACCAATCAGTTAAGCGTTCATTAGCTGACGCAGATGGAAGATGTTTGGCAAATTATGAAACAGTTTGTTAGACTTCTTAATAGTCAATAAAGCAGCATCTGATTCTTTTTAAATGGAAAGTTTCTCCTCTTGAATACTTCCATTATTTTAGAAGGCGTCGTGGGACCGTTAGTTATTTCCATTCAAAACCCCAACTTTTCCAGCTTATCCTTCATCCGTGTCAGCATTTATGGAAGTGCAGCAGGCTTAATGGAATTTAAAGAGGACTTTTAGTCAAGACGTACTGTCTGCGACTGAAATGGAGATTTTGGCTAAGCCTTGAGGTGCGTTACTTTTCCAATCCATCACCGGAATGTCCGCCTATCTTTCTTCCCTGGGCTGGTCGGTTGGCCTGTGCAAATGATAAAGGATGAAACGAGAGCCACTGAAATTCTCCGTGGATTCTCAGATCATTACCTTGCGGACTGGGTTTTCACTTTGGCAATACGCGCACAAACAAACAAGCACGGATAAAATTAATTTATCACATTCAAGAGACTTCGGTAATTCTGTAGTTGCTCAGAGAAAAAGAAATAAATAGCTTCAGTTTTGACTATTCCAGTTCAACAAACCTCTCTTTTTTATAATAATAATAATGATGATGATGGTATTTGTTAAGCACTTACTATGTGCAAAGCACTGTTCTAAGCGCTGGGGGGATACAAGGTGATCAGGTTGTCCCATGTGGGGCTCGCAGTCTTAATCCCCATTTTAGAGATGAGGGCACTGAGGCACAGAGAAGTGAAGTGACTTGCCAAAGTCGCACAGCTGACACTTGGCAGAGCCGGGATTTGAACCCATGACCTCTGACTCCAAAGCCCAGGCTCTTTCTATTGATCCCCGCTGCTTCTCTGGTATGGTATGGTATATGGTATATACCATACCATCTTTTATAGTATTTGTTAAGTGTTTACTATGTGACGGGCACCGTACTAAATAATAATGGCAATGATGATGGTATTTGTTAAGTGCTTACTATGTGCCAAGCACTGTTCTAAGAACTGATTACAAGGTGATCAGGTTGTCCCACGTGGGGCTCACAGTCTTAATCCCCATTTTACAGATGAGGGAACTGAGGCACCAAGAAGTGAAGTGACTTACCCAAAGTCACGCAGCTGACAAGTGGCGGAGCCAGGATTAGAACCCACGACCTCTGACTCCCAAGCCCCTGCTCAGTGAAATCACTGAGCCACGCTGCTTCTCATGCTGGGGGAGACACATGCGAGTCAGACCCTGTCCCTCATGGGGCTCACCGTCTTATTCCCCATTTTCCAGATGAGGTAACCGAGGCCCAGAGAAGTGAAGTGACTTGCCCGAGGTCACACAGCAGAGAAGCGGTGGAGACGGGATTAGAACCCAGGTCCTTCTACTCCCCAGGCCCGCGCTCTATCCACTAAGCCAGGTTGACGTCTCACCTCTAAATGACTTGGATTCTCGCTCTTCCAGCTGCTAGAAAAACAAAGGGATTCGTAAGTGTACTTCTGTACTTATAAATTTTATTCCTATATAAAACATAAGGGTAATAATAATAATAATGGCATTTGTTAAGCGCTTCATTCATTCATTCAATCGTATTTATTGAGCACTTACTGTGTGCAGAGCACTGTACTAAGCACTTATGTATGAGGTACTGGGGTAGATACAGGCAAATCTGGTTGGACACGGTCCCTGTCCCACGTGGGGCTCACAGTCTCATTCCCCATTTTACAGATGAGGGAACTGAGGCACAGAGAATTAAAGTGACTTGCCCAAGGTCACCCAGCAGATAAGTGGCGGGGTCAGGATTAGAACCCTTGACCTTCTGAGTCCCAGGCTCGTGCTCATTCCACCATGCCATGCTGCTTCTCTAATACCTATTCTCTAATATCTCTATTCATTCATTCAATCGTATTTGTTGAGCGCTTACTGTGTGCAGAGAACTGTACTAAGCGCTTGAGAAATACAAGTTGGCAACATATAGAGACGGCCCCTACCCAACAATGGGCTCACGGTCTAGAAGGGGGAGACAGACAACAAAACAAAACACGTGGACAGGTGTCAGGTCGTCAAAATAAATAGAAATAAAGCTAGAATATCTCTAATACATCCAGTGCTTAGAACAATGCTTGGCACATAGTAAGCGCTTAACAAATTCCAACATCATTATTATTATTATTAGAGTGTCACAAAAAGCCAGTCTTAATGACAAGTTCCAGGCTGACGTTTCCCACTTCGAGCAGCTCCCGGGCACTGTACAATATGTACATCATCATCATCAATCGTATTTATTGAGCGCTTACTATGTGCAGAGCACTGTACTAAGCGCTTGGGAAGTACAAATTGGCAGCACATAGAGACAGTCCCTACCCAACAGTGGGCTCACAGTCTAAAAATATGTACATATGTACAATATGTACAATGTACATATTTATTACTCTATTTATTTATTTATTTTACTTGTACATATCTATTCTATTCATTTTATTTTGTTAGTATGTTTGGTTTGGTTCTCTGTCTCCCCCTTTTAGACTGCGAGCCCACTGTTGGGTAGGGACCGTCTCTATATGTTACCAACTTGTACTTCCCAAGCGCTTAGTCCAGTGCTCTGCACACAGTAAGCGCTCAACAAATACGATTGATGATGATGATGATGGTCCCAAGATTTTGCAGCGCAAAAGCCACGGGGGGTGGGACACTGCATTTTGACCCCTGTAGGTCTAAAACACAACGGTTGGACCGCAAATTGGGTCTCCAAGTGAGGAGCCCCGGGGTTGGAAAAGCAGGTCAACTTCATTTCAAGGGACTTTTCCTACTCTCATTTCCTCTTCCTTTTTCAGCGAGGAAAAAATAGATCAATAAATCTGGTAGCAAAGGGAGTAAGAGTCCATCTGGGTGTGGAAATGTTCAGGGCGTCCCGAGATGCTTCCGGGGCCGAAACGAAGGAGGGGATCAGCCAGGAGACACACTGACTCACTAAGAGGAGCGCGGTCTAAGCTTCAGTCCTCTCAGCCCTGTCAGAAATTCACTTGGCATCAAGGACTTTTCCCGCTATCCGTCCGGGAGACGAGAGGACGTCCAATTCACAGGCCCGCTTCCCTTTCCCTTCCCTTTCCCCCTTTTCCCTTCCTTTAATAATAATAATGATGGCATTTGTTAAGCGCTTACTATGTGCCGAGGCACTGTTCTGAGAACTGGGGTAGATGCAAGGTAATCACGTTGTCCCACCTGGGGCTCACGGTCTTAATCCCCATTTTCCGGATCAATCAATCAATCGTATTTATTGAGCGCTTACTGTGTGCAGAGCACTGTACTAAGCGCTTGGGAAGTCCAAGTCGGCAACGTACAGAGACGGTCCCTACCCAACGGTGGGCTCACAGTCTAGAAGTCACAGTCCAGATGAGGTCACTGAGGCCCGGGGAAGTTAAGCTATTTATTTATTAAGTTACTTATAACTTAATATATCAATCAATCGTATTTATTGAGTGCATACTGTGTGCAGAGCACTGTACTAAGCGCTTGGGAAGTACAAGTTGGCAACATATAGAGACAGTCTCTACCCAACAGTGGGCTCACAGTCTAAAAGGGGGAGACAGAGAACAAAACCAAACATACCAACAAAATAAAATAAATATAATATATAAAATAAAATAAAATAAAATAAAATAAAATATATAATATATAATATAATATAATATAATATAATATAATATAATATAACAACATAATATAATAATGATATAATATAATAATATGATATAATAATATAATATAATATGATATAATATAATATAATATAATATATAACAGCATAATATAATATAATGATATAATATAATATAATATAATATAATATAATATAATATAATATAATATAATATATAAATAAATAAATATATTATATATTAAAGCATAATTTATGATATTTATATTTATTAAGTTATTTATTGCTCTATTTATTCATTTGTTTTACTTGTACATATCTATTCTATTTATTTTATTTTGTTAATATGTTTTGTTCTGTTCTCTGTCTCCCCCTTCTAGACTGTGAGCCCACTGTTGGGTAGGGACCGTCTCTATATGTTGCCAACTTGTACTTCCCAGGTGCTTAGTACAGTGCTCTGCACACAGTAGGCACTCAATAAGTACAATTGATTGATTGATTGTTGGGTAGGGTCCGTCTCTATATGTTGCCAACTTGTACTTCCCAAGCGCTTAGTACAGTGCTCTGCACACAGTAGGTGCTCAATAAATACGACTGATTGATTGATTAAGCGACTTGCCCGAGGTCACACACCTGACGAGTGGCGGAATCATTCATTCATTCATTCATTCAATCGTATTTATTGACCACTTACTGTGTACAGAGCACTGTACTGAGCGCTTGGGAAGTCCAAGTCGGCAACATATAGAGACGGTCCCTACCCAACAATGGGCTTACAGTCTAGAAGAGGGTGACAGAGAAGAAAACGAAACATGTAGACAGGTTTCAAAATAGTCAGAACAAATAGAAGAAGCAGCGTGGTGCAGTGGAAAGAGCTTGGGCTTTGGAGTCAGAGGTCATGGGTTCAAATCCCGGCTCCGCCAACTGTCAGCTGTGTGACCTTGGGCAAGTCACTTCACTTCTCTGGGCCTGTTACCTCATCTGTAAAATGGGGATGAAGACTGTGAGCCCCCCCGTGGGACAACCTGATCACCTTGTAACCTCCCCAGCGCTTAGAACAGTGCTTTGCACATAGTAAGTGCTTAATAAATGCCATTATTATTACAATTATAGCTATATTCACATCATTAATAAAATAGAGTAATAAATCTGTATAAATATATACAAGTGCTGTGGGGAGGGGAAGGAGGTAGAGTGTGGGGATGGGGAGGAGGAGAGGAAAAAGGGGGCTCAGTCGGGATTAGAACCCAGGACCTCCGACTCCCAAGCCTGTTCTCTTTCCACTAAGCCACGCTGCTTTTGTGGGGGCCTTTCAGAGAGGACGGTTTTTGGCAGTTTTGCGAGTTTGTTGAAGCTTTCCACATCTTATGAAATCTTCCTCTTCCCGTGGCTCATTTTTGCTCTTCGCTGGCACTGAAGCAACGGGGCGGTCGGAGCCGAAGTAGGCAAGACAACAAAAAGATGGGATGGAGGGAGGGAGAGAAGGTCCGAAGAAAGGGAAGTGGCAGGGAAACTGAGCTTGCTCATAACGCATCTTCAAGCCAAGGAAACTCAGGAATCGACTAGTGACGCCACGAGACGGAGGAAAACATCCTGTTGCATTCTCGCTACGTCGAAAGCTCACTGAGGGCAGGGCAGCTACTGATTCATACTCTCCCACTGCCCTTAGTACGTTGTTCTGCACAGAGTAAGTCTGCTGTGTGACCTTGGGCAAGTCGCTTAACTTCTCTGGGCCTCAGTTACCTCATCTGTAAAACGGGGATTGAGAGGGTGAGCCTCACCTGGGGCAACCTGATTTCCTTGCATCTACCCCAGAGCTTAGAACAGTGCTTGGCATATAGTAAGCGCTTAACCAATACTGTCATTATTATTATTATTACTATTACTATTGATGATGATGGCATTTGTTAAGCGCTTACTATGTGCAGAGCACTGTTCTAAGCGTTGGGGGGATACAAGGTGATCAAGTTGTCCCACGTGGGGCTCACAGTCTTAATCCCCATTTTACAGATGAGGGAACTGAGGCTCAGAGAAGTGAAGTCACTTGCCCAAGGTCACACAGCAGACATGTGGCGGAGCCGGGATTCGAACCCATGACCTCTGACTCCAAAGCCCGTGCTCTTCTCCACTGAGCCACGCTGCTCCTCAATACTATTATTAATATTAGTGGCTAGAGCCCAGGCCTGAGAGTCAGAAGGACCTGAGTTCTAATCCTGGCTCCAGCAATTGTCGGATGTGGGCATGTCACTTCACTTCTCTACTCCTCTGCCACAGTTCCTGATCATCATCAATCGTATTTATTGAGCGCTTACTGTGTGCAGAGCACTGTACTAAGCGCTTGGGAAGTACAAGTTGGCAACATATAGAGACGGTCCCTACCCAACAGTGGGCTCACAGTCTGGGGATTAAGACTGTGAGCCCCTTGTGGGACAGGGACTGTGTCCAACCTAATAAGCTTGCATTATAATAATAATAATAATAATAGCATTTGTTAAGTGCTTACTATATGCCAAGTACAGCTCTAAGCACTGTGGGAGATATCAAAGGTAACCAGGTTGTCCCACGTGGGGCTCACAGGCTTCATTCCCATTTTACAGATGAGAGAACTGAGGCAAAGAGAAGTTCAGGGGCTTGCCCAGAGTCATACAGCTGACTATTGATAGAGCCAGGATTATAACCCATGACGTCTGATTCCCAAGCCCGGGCTCTTTCCACTGAGTCCCGCAGCTCTGTATCTACCCCAGTGCTCAGAACAGTGCCTGGAACATAGTAAGGGCTTAACAAATATCATTTAAAAAAAAACAAAATTGTACTTTCATCCATTCTGAGAACTGTTCTTTGACCACTTCAAATGCAAGACATGCCAAGGATTAAAAAACGTCCCCTGAATGAATACTAACCTTGTGATTGAGATTGTGTACCATTCTTTCTCCCTCTCAGGGTTGCATCTCGAGAGTTTCCAGTCCACTACCAGTCTCGGCTATCAATCAATCAATCAATCAATCAATCAATCAATCGTATTTATTGAGCACTTACTGTGTGCAGAGCACAGCACTGTACTAAGTGCTTGGGAAGTACAAGTTGGCAACATATAGAGACGGTCTCTACCCAACAGTGGGCTCACAGTCTAAAAGGGGGAGACAGAGAACAAAACCAAACATACTAACAAAATAAAATAAATAGAATAGATATGTACAAATAAAATAAATAAATAAATAGAGTAATAAATATGTACAAACATAAATACATATATACAGGTGCCATGGGGAAGGGAAGGAGGTAAGATGGGGGGATGGAGAGGGGGACGAGGGGGAGAGGAAGCAAGGGGCTCAGTCTGGGAAGGCCTCCTGGAGGAGGTGAGCTCTCAGTAGGGTCTTGAAGGGAGGAAGAGAGCTAGCTTGGCGGGTGGACAGAGGGAGGCCATTCCAGGCCCGGGGGATGACTTGGGCCAGGGGTCGATGGCGGGACAGGCGAGAACGAGGTACGGTGAGGAGATCAGCGGTGGAGGAGCAGAGGGTGCGGGCTGGGCTGGAGAAGGAGAGAAGGGAGGTGAGTTAGGAGGGGGCGAGGGGATGGACAGCCTGGAAGCCCAGGGTGAGGAGTTTCTGCCTGATGCGCAGATTGATTGGTAGCCACTGGAGGTTTTTGAGGAGGGGAGTGATATGCCCAGAGCGTTTCTGGACAAAGACAATCCGGGCAGCAGCATGAAGTATGGATTGAAGTGGGGAGAGACACGAGGATGGGAGATCAGAGAGAAGGCTGATGCAGTAGTCCAGACGGGATAGGAGGAGAGCTTGAATGAGCAGGGGAGCGGTTTGGATGGAGAGGAAAGGGCGGATCTTGGCAATGTTGTGGAGCTGAGACTGGCAGGTTTTGGTCACGGCTTGGATGTGAGGGGTGAATGAGAGAGCGGAGTCGAGGATGACACCAAGGTTGCGGGCTTGTGAGACGGGAAGGATGGTAGTGCCGTCAACAGAGATGGGAAAGTCAGGGAGAGGGCAAGGTTTGGGAGGGAAAACAAGGAGTTCAGTCTTCGACATGTTGAGCTTTAGGTGGGGGGCAGACATCCAGATGGAGATGTACTGAAAGCAGGAGGAGATGCGAGCCTGGAGAGAGTGGGAGAGAGCAGGGGCAGAGATGTAGATCTGGGTGTCATCAGCGTAGAGATGATAGTTGAAGCCGTGGGAGCAAATGAGGTCACCAAGGGAGTGCGTGTAGATCAAGAACAGAAGGGGACCAAGCACTGAACCTTGGGGAACCCCCACAGTAAGGGGATGGGAGGGGGAGGAGGAGCCTGCAAAAGAGACTGAGAATGAACGACCGGATAGATAAGAGGAGAACCAGGAGAGGACGGAGTCTGTGAAGCCAAGGTCAGATAGCGTATTGAGGAGAAGGGGGTGGTCCACAGTGTCGAAGGCAGCCGAGAGGTCGAGGAGGATTAGGATGGAGTATGAGCTGTTTGATTTGGCAAGCAGGAGGTCACTGGTGTCCCACGTGGGGCTCACAGTCTTAATCCCCATTTTACAGATGAGGTCACTGAGGCCCAGAGAAGTTAAGTGACTTGCCCAAGTCACACAGCTGACAACTGGTGGAGCCGGGATTTGAACCCATGACCTCTGACTCCAAAGCCCGGGCTCTTTCCACTGAGCCGCGCTGCTTCTCTGAGCCATGCTGCTTCTCTGCAAAAAAGCCATGCAATAAAGACCACTGATTGATCGATCGACTGATTGATTAAAGTAACCCAGCAGAGAGTCACATCACCTGGTTCTGGCCCATAACCATATACGTACTAATCGGAAGAAGCGTTGGCAGAAAAATTCACCTGCCGTCGAGAGGAAAGATGCCTTTCAGCCCACCCCCGGGATGAAAAAAATTCTAAAATTTGACGGAGAGAAACCAAGGGCGGAAACCTATAGCTTAGTTCCTGCTCCAGCCGTTTAGAGCACGCGGTAATCCAAACATCGGCCGACTTGGAAGAATTTCAGCCTCCGCAGAGTCAACCTCTTGACTGTGCCCGATAACGCCGGTCACGCCTCGTCTGTGAGCCGCCCCTTCATTTTTCCCAGGGGACGGGGCCGGAGTGGGGAAGACTGTGCAGTTGAGAGTTCTGCTTGAATGGCCTGCGGTCTGTAAATTATTGCAAAGGGATAATTGATGATACGGCTTCGGGATACATAACAGGTTTCCTGCAAATGAATTACCAGCGTGAATGTCTGGCGTACTGTAAGTCGGCGATACAGAAAAAATGAACACAAACCTTACTTGGAGTGCCAATAACATACTCACCAATTTTTCCCTCTTTCCCAGCCAAATAATTTGCATGTGCTTTTCTTTGCTCCTTTCTCCTCGTGGCTTTTTTCTTTTCCTCATTGGCCAGTCACACTTGGCTACTCCCAGACTGACAATATAATAGACTTCAACTTGGACGTGAAGACAAAATCCGGAATGGGGCTACATTTCAATTTCTGGAATGCCTGACTGAGCACACACACACACACACACGGATTTCTTGGGAATCTGGCCCAAAACTGAGAACGCTATGGCTGTCAGGAATTTATTACGCATCCGTATCGTACGCTCTCTAAACACTCAAAGGCACTGACGTCTTCACTGGAGTAAGTCACCTTCTGACGATCTCAAGTGATGAAAACGAACGATTTTGGAGGCAAGATTGATTCCGCTGTTGCTTTTGAGCCCTCTTGTCCCTTGGTCACCTGCAGAGATGACTCCATCTGTTTGATCTCGACACTGTAGGCTGAAATAGGAAGGAGAAGAGCCTTCATTACCTTCCCCGATGTGTTTCGCTCCCGGGAACTTACCACCCGTCACCACCACAGCTCCGGCATTCGGTTCCAAAACCAAATCAAACAAGACCGTGTTCATTAATCTTGTTACCGAGAGGCTTGCATTTTGGTTTCAAGGGCGGTTTGAATCGATCTCGCCATTGACTGGAATTTCCTGCGTACGCTCCGGCCAAGCCTGCGTGGGACGAGTGTAATGATCGATGAGAAAACTGGGGCGAATCCACATTCATTCAATCGTATTTATTGAGCGCTTCCTGTGTGCAGAGCACTGTACTAAGCACTTGGGAAGCACAAGTCGGCAACGTATAGAGACGGTCCCCACCCAACAACAGGATCACAGTCTAGATGTTTCTTAGTGGCTTTAATGAAGTCTGCCTTGCTGATCGAACAAAAGCAGAGCGGTCTAGAAGTATTTTCTGCTGCCAGCCAGCGTGGCAGTATTATCATCATCATCAATCGTATTTATTGAGCGCTTACTATGTGCAGAGCACTGTACTAAGCGCTTGGGAAGTACAAATTGGCAACATATAGAGGCAGTCCCTGCCCCACAGTGGGCTCACAGTCTAAAAGGGGGAGACAGAGAACGAAACCAAACATACTAACAAAGTAAAGTAAATAGAATAGATATGTACAAGTAAAATAAATAAATAGAGTAATAAATATGTATAAACATATATACATATATACAGGTGCTGTGGGGAAGGGAAGGAGGTAAGATGGGGGGGATGGAGGGGGGAAGAGGGGGAGAGGAAGGAAGGGGCTCAGTCTGGGAAGGCCTCCTGGAGGAGGTGAGCTCTCAGTAGGGCCTTGAAGGGAGGAAGAGAGCTAGCTTGGCGGATGGGCAGAGGGAGGGCATTCCAGTATTATTGTTGCATTGTGCTCTCCCAAGCGCTTAGTATAGTGCTCGGCACAAAGTAAGCGCTCAATAAATGCAGCCGAATGAAATAATGCAATCGTGAAAATGGGTTGCTGGGCCTTTTTTTTTTTACTGCAGTTCTACGCTTGAATCTATCTCCTGGTTGGTCTGAATCCTATAGATTCACAGGGAAGGCCTTCTGGAGGAGGTGAGCTCTCAGTAGGGCCTTGAAGGGAGGAAGGGAGCTAGCTTGGCGGATGGGCAGAGGGAGGGCATTCCAGTATTATTGTTGCATTGTGCTCTCCCAAGCGCTTAGTATAGTGCTCGGCACAAAGTAAGCGCTCAATAAATGCAGCCGAATGAAATAATGCAATCATGAAAATGGGTTGCTGGGCCTTTTTTCTTTTTACTGCAGTTCTCCGCTTGAATCTAGCTCCTGGTTGGCCTGAGTCCTCTAAATTCACAGTTGGCTGCTCAGAGATTCTAGTGGCTCTGAAATACTCTCTTCTCCAGATGGATGGGCTATTCAGAAGGTTCTTTGGTTGGCAGTAATTTAGGGGAGACCAAAGTCAGTCACTCAATCGTATTTATTGAGTGCTTGTTGTTATTATTTGCATATAATAATGATGGTATTTGTTAAGCGCTTACTATGTGCGAAACTATTCTAAGCGCTGGGGGGATACAAATTGAGCAAGTTGTCCCATGTGGAGCTCACAGTCTTAATCCCCATTTTACAGATGAGGGAACTGAGGCACAGAGAAGTTAAGTAGCTTGCCCAAGGTCCGGCTGAGCCGGGATTCAAACCCATGACCTCTGACTCCCAAGCCCGCGCTCTTTCCACTGGGCCACGCTGCTTCTCTTGAGCCACGCTGTTTCTCTAAGCATGTTAAGTGCTTACTACGTGCCGGGCACTGTACTAAGCGCCGGGATGGATACGAGCAAATCCAGTTGGTTACAGTTCCTGTCCCATGTGGGGCACTCAGTCTCAAGTCCCATTTTAAAGAGGAGGTAACTGAGGCATAGAGAAATGAAACGACTTGCCCAAGGTCACACAGAAGACAAGTGGAGGAGCTGGGAATAGAACCCACGTCCTCTGACTCCTAAGCTCGGGTTCTATCCACTACACCGTGCTGTGTGCACTGTACTAAGCGTTTGGGAGAGTACAATATAACAGACATAGTCACTGCTCCAAAACAGAGGAAGGCGAGAGAGAAGCCCTGACTTGGTCAATCAGACGGCAAAGTTTCAGGCTCTCAGTGCCTGATCTGCTTAGAACAGTGCTTGGCATATAGTAAGCACTTAACAAATACTATTATTATTATTATTATTATTATTATTATTATTATTATTATTATTATTGTTATTATTATCCTAATTTGTCCATGTAGAAAATTCTTCCAATGTGTCAACAGCTAAACTCAATAGGGCCCAAGACAAGAAACTAATGTAATAATATTAATCATAATGAAGATATTTGTTAAGCACTTACTATGTGCCAAGCACTGTTCTAAGCAATGGGGTAGATCCAAGGTCACCAGGTTATCCGACGTGGGACTCACGGTCTTAATCTCCATTTTACAGATGAGGTCACTGAGGCACAGAGAATAAAAATGATGGCATTTATTAAGCGCTTTCTATGTGCAAAGCACTGTTCTAAGCGCTGGGGAGGTTACAAGGTGGTCAGGTTGTCCCACGGGGGGCTCACAGTCTTAATCCCCGTTTTACAGATGAGGTAACTGAGGCACAGAGAAGTTAAGTGACTTGCCCACAGTCACGCAGCTGACAATGGGCAGAGCCAGGATTTGAACCCATGATCTCTGACTCCAAAGCCCGGGCTCTTTCCACTGAGCCGCGCTGCTTAAGATGAGTGGCTTGCCCAAGGTCACGCAATGGACAAGTGGCGGAGCTGGGATTAGAACCTACATCCTCTTTTAGAGTGTGAGCCCACTGTTGGGTAGGGACTGTCTCTATATGTTGCCAATTTGTACTTCCCAAGCGCTTAGTACAGTGCTCTGCACATAGTAAGCGCTCAATAAATACGATTGATGATGATCCTCTGACTCCCAAGGCTGGGCTCTTTCCACTAAATAAGCCACACAGCTGCTTTATACGAATGCCGGTTTTCTTCCCCTCTGTTGCTAGATGATTTTATTGCAGGCAGCGAATTGCTTAGTACAGTGCTCTGCACATAGTAAGCGCTCAATAAATACGATTGATGATGATGATCCTCTGACTCCCAAGGCTGGGCTCTTTCCACTAAAGAAGCCACACGGCTGCTTTATACGAATGCCGGTTTTCTTCCCCTCTGTTGCTAGATGATTTTATTGCAGGCAGCGAATTGCAAGATAATCTTACCAGCAGAAATACTTCTTCGTTGAAGGTAACAGGGTGTCAACTGAGTAATCATAATATTTGGTTTTATTTCTACTTGTATTTGTACTACGTGCTAAGCGCTGGGGTGGCTCTCCCCCTTTTAGACCGTGAGCCCACTGTTGGGTAGGGACTGTCTCTATACGTTGCCAATTTGTACTTCCCAAGCGCTTAGTCCAGTGCTCTGCAGTAAGCGCTCAATCAATACGATTGATGAGGGTGATAAAAGCCAATCAGATTGAACACAGTCCCCGCCTCAAGTGGGGTTCACCCTCTCAATCCCCATTTTCCAGATGAGGTAACTGAGGCCCAGTGGAGTGAAGTGACTTGCCCAGGGTCACACAGCGGACAAGTGGAAGAGTTGGGATTAGAACTCTGGAGCAGCATTCGCACCGGAACCTCGGATGACCTGAAAATCACCGGGCGTTCATCCCGGAGCCTTAGGACCGCCGTGCCAAATTCGGATTTGGGTCTGAGTGGGACCCGAGAGGGGCCCGAAGCCAAACCTAGCCCACTGTTGGGTAGGGACTGTCTCTATATGTTGCCAATTTGTACTTCCCGAGCGCTTAGTACAGTGCTCTGCACATAGTAAGCGCTCAATAAATACGATTGATGATGATGATGAGAGGCAGTGCGGCCCGGTGGAAAGAGCGAAGGATTGGGAGACCCAGGCTCTAGTAGCAACGCTGCCACTTGTCTGCTGTGTGACCTTGGGCCAGTCACTGACTTTTCTGTGCTTCAGGTTTCTCGTCTGGAAAATGGGGACACGATCCCTGTTCACTGTCCCCTTTCATCATCATCATCAATCGTATTTATTGAGCGCTTACTATGTGCAGAGCACTGGACTAAGCGCTTGGGAAGTACAAGTTGGCAACATCTAGAGCCAATCCCTACCCAACAGTGGGCTCACAGTCTAAAAGCGGGAGACAGAGAACTAAACCAAACATACTAACAGAATAAAATAAATAGAATAGATATGTACAAGTAAAATAAATAAATAAATAAATTGAGTGATCATCATCATCAATCATATTTATTGAGCGCCTACTATGTGCAGAGCACTGTACTAAGCGCTTGGGAAGTACAAGTTGGCAACATATAGAGACAGTCCCTACCCAACAGTGGGCTCACAGTCTAAAAGGGGGAGGCAGAGAACTGAACCAAACATACTAACAGAATAAAATAAATAGAATAGATATGTACAAGTAAAATAAATAGATAGAGTAATAAATATGTACAAACATATATCCATATATACAGGTGCTGTGGGGAAGGGAAGGAGGTAAGATGGGGGGATGGAGAGGGGGACAAGGGGGAGAGGAAGGAAGGGGCTCAGTCTGGGAAGGCCTCCTGGAGGAGGTGAGCTCTCAGTAGGGCCAAAAATATGGAACGCTTCACGAATCTGTGTGTCATCCTTGCGCATCCTTTTAAGCTGGAATAGTTAGGCGATTCCCCCCTGAGCCTGGCACATAGTAGGCGCTTAACAAATACCATCGTCATCATCATCACCATCATCGTACCTCGTTCTCCTCACCGTACCTCGTTCTCGCCTGTCTCGCCATCGACCCCCAGCCCACGTCATCCCCCGGGCCCGGAATGCCCCCAATCCCTCTGTCCCTCCACCAAGCTCGCTCTCTTCCTCCCTTCAAGGCCCTGCTGAGAGCTCACCTCCTCCAGGAGGCCTTCCCAGACTGAGCCCTTTCCTTCCTCTCCCCCTCTTCCCCCTCTCCATCCCCCCCATCCTACCTCCTTCCCTTCCCCACAGCACCTGTATATATGTATATATGGTTGTACATATTTATTACTCTATTTATTTATTTATTTTACTTGTACATATCTAACCTATTTATTTTATTTTGTTGGTATGTTTGGTTTTGTTCTCTGTCTCCCCCTTTTAGACTGTGAGCCCACTGTTGGGTAGGGACTGTCTCTATGTGTTGCCAATTTGTACTTCCCAAGCACTTAGTACAGTGCTCTGCACATAGTAAGCGCTCAATAAATACGATTGATGATGATCATCATCATCCCCCAAATGAACCCTCATTTTCTCTTCTCCCACTCCCTTCTGCGTCACCCTTGCACTTCAGCCCTCCCTCAGCCCCATACCACTTACGTTCATATCCTTCATTTATTTAGACTCTCAGACCCCCTTTTAGACCGTGAGCCGACTGTTGGGTAGGGACCGTCTCTATATGTTGCCAACTTGTACTTCCCAAGCGCTTAGTCCAGTGCTCTGCATACAGTAAGCGCTCAATAAATACGATTGAATGAATGAATGAATGAATGAACTGTAGTATTTAAGTGTTTACTGTAAGCGCTCAATAAATACGACTGATTGATTGATTGATTGATTATTTATACTGATGTCTGTCTTCCCCCTGGACCATCGGCGCCTCATGGGTGGGGAAAATGTCTACCAACTCTGTTATGTTGCCCTATTATGTTCTAAGCGTTGTACCCAGCGCTTAGTATGTTTGGTTTTGTTCTCTGTCTCCCCCCTTTTAGACTGTGAGCCCACTGTTGGGTAGGGACTGTCTCTATATGTTGCCAACTTGGACTTCCGAAGCGCTTAGTACAGTGCTCCGCACACAGTAAGCGCTCAATAAATACGACTGATTGATTGATTAATGGATTATTTATACTGATGTCTGTCTTCCCCCTGGACCGTCAGCGCCTCGTGGGCGGGGAAAATGTCTACCAACTCTGTTATGTTGTACTATTATGTTCTAAGCGTTGTACCCAGTGCTTAGAACAGTGCTTGGCACATAGTAAGCGCTTAACAAATACCATTATTATTATTATTATTACTATCCCAAAAATTTAGTACGGGAGAGTACACACTAAGCACGCAGTAAATATGATTGATTGATGGATTGATTCCTATTTGGGATGAGGAGTGGGTCTGATCATCATTTCTATCACAGCGCTTGGCACGTAGTTTGGGCTTAGTAGATGCCAGCCTTATTATTGGTATACTTAGGCCTATGTGATTATTGGTATACTTAGACATATGTGATTATCCCTCGTGCTGCTAAGTGTGGTGATGGGATTGATTGAGTGCCCCCGGGATGCACTGTTTTGCTCTAAGCACTAAGGCAAACCCCACCACAGTTCAGCCCCTGGTCCAAAATGACGCCTTCTGTGTCACCTTGACGTGCTCCCTTTATTCATCTGTGAGCCCACTGTTGGGTAGGGACCGTCTCTCTATGTTGCCAACTTGTACTTCCCAAGCGCTTAGTACAGTGCTCTGCACACAGTAAGCGCTCAATAAATACGATTGAAATACGACTGAATGGATCCTCACTCCCAGCCCCGTGACACTTGCATCCATATCTGTAATTTATTTCTATCAATGTCTATCTCCCCCTTTTCTCTTATATTATTTTATTTTGTTAGTATGTTTGGTTTTGTCTCCCCCTTTTAGACTGTGAGCTCACTGTTGGGTAAGGACTGTCTCTATATGTTGGCAATTTGTACTTCCCAAGCGCTTAGTACAGTGCTCTGCACACAGTAAGCGCTCAATAAATACGATTGATGATGATGATGATGATGATGATGACCCTAAAAGATAACCCAGTGCTTGGAGAAGCAGTGCGGCTCAGTGGAAAGAGCCCGGGTTTTGGAGTCAGAAGTCATGGGTTCCAATCCCGGCTCCGCCAACTGTCAGCTGTGTGACTCTGGGCAAGTCACTTAACTTCTCTGTGCCTCAGTTACCTCATCTGTAAAATGGGGATTAAAACTGTGAGCTCCTGGTGGGACAACCTGATCACCTTGTAACCTCCCCAGCGCTTAGAACAGTGCTTTGCACATAGTAAGCGCTTAACAAATACCATCATTATTAGTAGTAGTAGTAGTACGGTGCCTGGCACATAGTAAGCACTTAAAAGATGCCACAATTATTATTATGCCCTCATTTAGAGAAGCACCGCGGCTTAATGGATAGATAACGGGCTTGGGAGGTGGAAGAACTTGGGTTCTAATCCCAGCTCTGCCATATGTCCGCTGTGTGACCTTGGGCAACTCACTTCACCTCCCTGGGCCTCCGTTACCTCCTCTGTAAAATGGGGATTAAGAGTGTGAGCCCTACATGGGACAGGGACTGTGTCCAAACTGATTAATTTGTATCTACCCCAGCAGTTAGATCGCTGCTGGGCACATAGTAAGCGCTTACCTACCATAACTATTGATTATGATTTGCCCTTTCCACGCTCCTGAGTACCCCTAAAGCTCTTTAATCCTCAGCTTAACCCCACAGCACCTCATCAATCGTATTTATCATCAATCGTATTTATTGAGCGCTTACTGTGTGCAGAGCACTGTACTAAGCGCTTGGGAAGTACAAGTTGGCAACATATAGAGACAATCATCATCATCAATCGTATTTATTGAGCGCTTACTGTGTGCAGAGCACTGTACTAAGCGCTCGGGAAGTACAAGTTGGCAACATATAGAGACAGTCAGCATCATCAATCGTATTTATTGAGTGCTTACTGTGTGCAGAGCACTGTACTAAGCGCTCGGGAAGTACAAGTTGGCAACATATAGAGACAGTCAGCATCATCAATCGTATTTATTGAGTGCTTACTGTGTGCAGAGCACTGGACTAAGCGCTCGGGAAGTACAAGTTGGCAACATATAGAGACAGTCAGCATCATCAATCGTATTTATTGAGCGCTTACTGTGTGCAGAGCACTGGACTAAGCGCTCGGGAAGTACAAGTTGGCAACATATAGAGACAGTCAGCATCATCAATCGTATTTATTGAGCGCTTACTGTGTGCGGAGCACTGTACTAAGCGCTCAGGAAGTACAAATTGGCAACATTTAGAGACGGTCCCTACCCAACAGTGGGCTCACGGTCTAAACCTGACCTAATCCTTATACTCTACTATTTCCCGTAGCTCTAATTTATTTTAATGTCTATTTCCCTCTGTAGACTGTAAGCTCCTTTCGGGCAAGTCTGTCAACTCTATTTCCCTCTCAGGGTCGCACCTGGGGAGTTTCCAGTCCTCTACTATCGGAGGGAGAGTCAAGTAGAGGCCGATCCACTCCATTCCCGGCTCAGGCAGTGGCTGGCGAGTGGCGGGAAATCTGCTACGAGTCAAAACTCCCCCGTGCCGGGCAGCAGCGGCATCGGAGAGAGTCGAGGGCGGAGACTCAAGTTCACCGCGCCGAAGAAGGCGATGATGATAAACCACTTCAGGATTTTTCCCAAGAAAATCCAATGGATCCACTACCAGAACGACCGCAGGTGGAGGTGGGGCGTTCCGGGAGAGACGCGTCCGTGGAGTCGCTGTGGGTAGGAGACTATTCGACAGCTTAAAATCATCATCATCATCAATCGTATTTATTGAGCGCTTACTGTGTGCAGAGCGCTGGACTAAGCGCTTGGGAAGTACAAGTTAAAATAAAACAAGAAGTAATTGAATACAAAAAAAAGGAGGACTTTTACATCTCCCCCTCTAGACTCACGGTGGGCAGTTGACATGTCTACCAACCCTGTTTGGCTGTACTCTCCCAAGCTCTTAGTTCAGCGCTCTGCGCAAAGAAAGTGCTCGATAAATTCATTCATTCAGTCGTATTTATTGAGCGCTTACTGTGTGCAGGGCACTGCACTAAGCGCTTGGGAAGTCCAAGTTGGCAACATATAGAGACGGTCATTGAGAAGTACGAAGGATAAAAACAAAGTACGTGTGTCGAGACATACGTTGAGATTGAAAATTGCCAATTAATTCAGGAGGTGGGATTTTAGGAGGGCTGTGAAGACGGGGAGGGCTGTTATCTGTTATCTTTTAGACTGTGAGCCCACTGTTGGGTAGGGACCGTCTCTATATGTTGCCAATTTGCACTTCCCAAGCGCTTAGTACAGTGCTCTGCACACAGTAAGCGCTCAATAAATACGATTGATTGATTGATTGATTGATCTAGAAGATTTGAAGTGGGAGGAAGTTCCAGGTTTGGGGTGAAGTGAGGGGTGGGAGGACAGAGAGTCACGAGTAAGGGAGAGTTAGCAGATGAGTCTGGGAAAGGTGCTCAGTGCTTAGAACAGTGCTTTGCACATAGTAAGCGCTTAATAAATGCCATTATTATTATTATTATTATTATTATTATTAAAAGCAAAGAGAGGAAGCAGGTCACGCCTGTAGAGGAGCAGCATGGCCTAGTGGACAGGCCATGAGAGTCAGAGGATCTGGATTCTAATCCCGGCTCTGCCACTTGTCTGCTGTGTGACCTTGGGCCAGTCACTTCACTTAGAGAAGCAGCGTGGCTCAGTGGAAAGAGCATGGGCTTTGGAGTCAGATGTCATGGGTTCCAATCCCGGCTCCACCAACTGTCAGCTGTGTGACTTTGGGCAAGTCGCTTAACTTCTCTGGGCCTCAGTGCCCTCATCTGTAAAATGGGGATTAAGACTGTGAGCCCCCCGTGGGACAACCTGATCACCTTGTAACCTCCTCAGCGCTTAGAAGAGTGCTTTTGCACATAGTAAGCGCTTAATAAATGTCATCATTATTATTATTATTCTCTGGGCCTCAGTTATCTCATCTATAAAATGGGGATTAAGGCTGTGAGTCCCATGTGGGACAGGGACTGTGTCCAACCTGATTAGCTTGTATCTACCCCAGCACTTAGTACTAATAATGATGGTGTTTGTTAAGCGCTCACTATGTGCCGAGCACTGTTCTAAGTGCTGGGTTAGATCCAAGGTGATCAGGTTGTCCCACGTGGGGCTCACAGTCTTAATCCCCAT
Organism: Tachyglossus aculeatus; assembly: GCF_015852505.1. Classification (NCBI taxonomy): domain Eukaryota; kingdom Metazoa; phylum Chordata; class Mammalia; order Monotremata; family Tachyglossidae; genus Tachyglossus; species Tachyglossus aculeatus. The sequence goes on along the minus strand of NC_052088.1, from coordinate 34,973,837 downwards.
TTTACAGATGAGGTAACTGAGGCCCAGAGAAGTGAAGTGACTTGCCCAAAGTCACGCAGTTGGCAAGTGGCGGGGTCGGGATTAGAACCCACGACCTCTGACTCCCAAGCCCGGGTTCTTTCCCCCGAGCCACGCTGCTTTCCCCGGCACATCTGGTCTTGTCTCGTCTCCGACCCATTGCGCCTCCGCGGACACATCTCTCCCAGAACGCCCCGCTCTCCATCTGCAATCGTTCCGGGAGCGGATCCATAGAATTTTCTTGGGAAAAATCCAGAATTGGTTGACCATTGCCTCCTTCCGTGCAGTAAACTTGAATCTCCGCCCTCGACTCCCTCCCATATCGCCGTTGCCCAGCACGGGGGAGTTTGGACTTGTAGCGGATTGCGCTTGGAATGAAATGCGTAGGCCTCTCTTTTACCCTCCCTCCCATAGCCGAGGCTGACAGAGTACTGGAAATCAATCAATCAATCGTATTTATTGAGCGCTTACTGTGTGCAGAGCACTGGACTAAGCGCTTGGGAAGTCCAAGTTGGCAACATCTAGAGACAGTCCCTACCCAACAGCGGGCTCACAGTCTAAAAGGGGGAGGCAGAGAACAAAACCAAACATACTAATAAAATAAAATAAATAGAATAGATATGTACAAGTAAAATAAATAGAGTAATAAATATGTACAAACATATATACATATATACAGGTGCTGTGGGGAAGGGAAGGAGGTAAGATGGGGGGATGGAGAGGGGGACGAGGGGGAGAGGAAGGAAGGGGCTGACCCAGGTGTGGCTTGGAGAAAGGAGCATGGCGCACAGTAAATGCTTCATATATTAAAAAAAACCCTAGCTCTGCCACTTGTCTGCTGTTTGACCTTGTGAAGCAGCGTGGCTCGGTGGAAAGAGCCCGGGTTTTGGAGTCAGAGGTCATGGGTTCGGATCCCGGCTCTGCCCACTGTCAGCTGTGTGACTTGGGGCAAGTCACTTAACTTCTCTGCGCCTCAGTTCCCTCATCTGTAAAATTGGGGGTTAAGACTGTGAGCCCCACGGGGGACAACCTGATCCCCTCGTAATCTCCCCAGTGCTTAGAACAGTGTTCTTCACATAGTAAGTGCTTAATAAATGTCATTATCATTACTGTGCAACTCAATCAATCAATCAATCAATCAATCGTATTTATTGAGCGCTTACTATGTGCAGAGCACTGTACTAAGCGCTTGGGAAGTACAAATTGGCATCACATAGAGACAGTCCCTACCCAACAGTGGGCTCACAGTCTAAAAGGGGGAGACAGAGAACAGAACCAAACATACCAACAAAATAAAATAAGTAGGATAGAAATGTACAAGTAAAATAAATAAATAAATAAATAAACAGAGTAATAAATATGTACAACCATACATACATATATACAGGTGCTGTGGGGAAGGGAAGGAGGTAAGACGGGGGTAAGACAGAGAACTCAACTTCTCTGTGCCTTAGTTTCCTCATCCATACAATCAATCATATTTATTGAGCGCTTACTGTGTGCAGAGCACTGTACTAAGCGCTTGGGAAGTACAAGTTGGCCACATATAGAGACGGTCCCTACCCAACAGTGGGCTCACAGTCTAAAATGGGGATTAAGTCCTACTTCCTGCCGCTCAGACTAATTGAAAGGGGCTTTGAACCGGTCTGTAAACTGTGAATGAAAAAGGAGCTCGGAGACGGTTGTGGGAATAGGACCCTAACACATATGTTTTCCATATAACATGTTAACAACAAATGTACATAGTCTTAAAGGGGCCCCGTGAAGGGCATTTTGTGGAGGTTGAATGTACATAACCACGTACGTCGGCATTAGAGGGAGATCCAAATGCGGCACGCTAAGACGGAGATGAAATTCAACGTGACTTTAATAACAAGCAAAGGGATAGAGCGACTTTTGGGTATCAAGTCGGTTTTGGGGGGGTCTTTTTGGTGTCACGTGAGGCGAACCGTGCATCGTTTTCATTAGCGTTAACGGGAACTGGGCACATAATTCCTTACCCTCCACAGTGAAAACTGGGCCCATAAAAACGCTCAAATTAAAAAATTGTATCTTTTGTGGTTTTCCTCGCATGTTTTCTTCATACGACAAACTAATACGCTTACTTAGAAAAACACATTTCATTGTTTCTGAGTCATTTCCCCATCTTGATTGTATTAAGCACGAATTTAAAAACTAATTCTCAAAACAAAGCCGGTTTATGTGCTGGAAGCCGGAACGTCTTGGAAAACTAAATAAAGTTATAACGCAAAACCTTCGGGGTGGATTTAAAAGCTCGCGGACATCCAAGGTCCTTCGGCCCAGATTAGGGGGGCTTGTTTCAGCGAGAGAGCTTTGCTTCATTTGTCCCCTGGCCCCCGTGGTTGATGAAGTTGTTTGATCAATCTGACGTTAAGCAGCAAAGCGTTTGGTAATGATTCTGGTTACTCGCACTGAATCCTTCCCTCCCATTTCCAGCAGCCAATGATTCGCTGAGATTAAACAGTGCAGCACGGAAAAAAAATGAAATACGCCTGTGTTACGGTTCTTGTCAAATGGGAAGAAAATCATTTGAGGGAGGCGATTGCAGATTTCCATTTTCCCAAGCCAGCATGGGGTATTGTTCCCCCCGAGGAACTGAAAAGATCTACATATTGAAAAGATGAAAAGATGTACAAACTGAAAAGATGTACATATTCATTACTCTATTTATTTATTTTACTTGTACATATCTATTCTATTTATTGTATTTTGTTAATATGTTTGGTTTTGTTCTCTGTCTCCCCCTTTTAGACTGTGAGCCCACTGTTGGGTAGGGGCTGTCTCTATATCAATCAATCCATCGTACTTATTGAGCACTGTGTGCAGAGCACTGTACTAAGCACTTGGGAAGTACAAGTTGGCAACATATAGAGACAGTCCCTACCCAACAGTGGGCTCACAGTCTAAAAGGGGGAGACAGAGAACAAAACCAAACATACTAACAAAATAAAATAAATAGAATAGATATGTACAATATAAATAAATAAATTGAGTAATCATCATCATCAATCGTATTTATTGAGCGCTTATTATGTGCAGAGCACTGTACTAAGCGCTTGGGAAGTACAAGTTGGCAACATATAGAGACGGTCCCTACCCAACAGTGGGCTCACAGTCTAAAAGGGGGAGACAGAGAACAAAACCAAACATACTAACAAAATAAAATAAATAGAATAGATATGTACAAGTAAAATAAATAAATAAATAGATTGAGTAATCATCACCATCAATCGTATTTATTGAGCGCTTACTATGTGCAGAGCACTGTACTAAGCGCTTGGGAAGTACAAGTTGGCAACATATAGAGACGGTCCCTACCCAACAGTGGGCTCACAGTCTAAAAGGGGGAGACAGAGAACAAAACCAAGCATACTAACCAAATAAAATAAATAGAATAGATATGTACAAGTAAAATAAATAAATAAATAAATTGAGTAATAAATATGTACAAAGATATATACATATATACAGGTATATATGTACCTATATGTTGCCAACTTGTACTTCCCAAGCGCTTAGTACAGTGCTCTGCACACAGTAAGCGCTCAATAAATACGATTGATTGATCGATTGATCTAGAGGGAGAGAGAATTGCTCCCAGGTCTCTGCTTGGGAACGACAAGCCGATTGATGATAAGTACGAAGGATAAGAATAAAGTACGTGCGTTGAGACACACGTTGAGATTGAAAATTGTCAATTAATTCAGGAGGTGGGATTTTAGGAGGGCTGTGAAGACGGGGAGGGCTGTTATCTAGAAGATTTGTTGCCAACTTGTACTTCCCAAGCGCTTAGTACAGTGAGTCTGGAGGAGGGATTTTGTGGGTAAGTGTTTGGATTGGCGTGGTTAGAGGTGGGGAGAATGTGTCATCACGCTTATCAACTCGGGGCAAGGGGAGTACATTAATGATTAATAATAATAATAATTATAGCATTTGTTAAGCGCTTACTATATGCCAAGCACTGCGGTAGATACAAGGCAAATCAGGTTGGACACATTCCCTGTCCCACATGAGGTTCACACTCTTAATCCCCATTTAACAGATGAGGTGACCGGGGCTAGACAATCAATCAATCAATCAATCAATCAATCGTATTTATTGAGCGCTTACTATGTGCACAGCACTGTACTAAGCGCTTGGGAAGTACAAATTGGCAACACACAGAGACAGTCCCTACCCAACAGTGGGCTCACAGTCTAAAAGGGGGAGACGAGAACAGAACCAAACATACCAACAAAATAAAATAAATAGGATAGAAATGTACAAGTAAAATAAATAAATAGAGTAATAAATATGTACAACATAGAGAAGTGAAGTGACTTGCCCAGCAGACGAGTGGTGGAGCTGGGATTCGAACCCATGGCCTCCAACTCTCCAGCCCGTGCTCTTTCCATTGAGCCGCGCTGCTTCTCTACACTCCGGGTGATCCTAGGCAAGTCGCTTCACTTCTCTGTGCCTCAGTTTCCTCCCTTGTAAAAGGGGATTGAGTGCCTGTTCTTTCTTCTCACACTACTGAGCGCAGCACACTGTACTAAGCGCTTGGGAGGGTCTAATAATGCGGCGCCGATAGACCCATTCCGGAGTCAGGAGAGACCTGTTCAACTGCTTCATAGAGAGTGTCGCAGTTGAAATTAACTAGAAGTTGCCCCTCTCGGGGTGGCATCTGGAGAGTTTCCAGTCCTCTACCAGTCTCGGCTACGGGACGGAGAGTCAAGCATCATCATCATCAATCGTATTTATTGAGCGCTTACTATGTGCAGAGCACTGTACTAAGCGCTTGGGAAGTCCAAGTTGGCAACATACAGAGACGGTCCCTACCCAACAGTGGGCTCACAGTCGAAAAGGGGGAGACAGAGAACGAAACCAAACATACTAACAAAATAAAATAAATAGAATAGATAGGTACAAGTAAAATAAATAAATAAAGAGTAATAAATATATACATATATACAGGTTAAGTGATATATACAGGTTAAGCAGAGGCCTGTCCAGTCCATTCCTAGCTTGCCCAGTGGCTAGCGAGTGACAAGCGCTTAGTACAGTGCTCTGCACACAGGAAGCGCTCAATAAATACAATTGATGATGATGATGATGACAGGCCACCTGCTACAAGTCAAAACTCACCCGTGCTGGGCAACAGCGGCACGGGAGAGAGTCGAGGGCGGAGAGTCAAGCGGAAGGCGGTGATGGTAAACCATTCCCGATTTTTGCCAGGAAAACTCGGTGGATCCACTTACCAGAACGATGGCAGACGGCGGTGGGGCGTTCTGGGAGAGATGTGAGGCAAACGGGAAGCTGGATATCCCTGGAAATCAATCAATCGTATTTATTGAGCGCTTACTGTGTGCAGAGCACTGTACTAAGCGCTTAAATGCCAAGTTTCCAGGGAGGGAATATTTCGGCTAATTCTATCGCACTGTCCCAAGCCCTTAGAACAGGCCTCTGTGCATAGTAAGCATTCATTCAATCATCAATCAATCAATCAATCGCATTTATTGAGCGCTTACTGTGTGCAGAGCACTGTACTAAGCGCTTGGGAAGTCCAGGTTGGCAACATATAGAGACAGTCCCTACCCAACAGTGGGCTCACAGTCTAAAAGGGAGAGACGGAGAACAAAACCAAACGTACTAACAAAATAAAATAAATAGAATAGATATGTGCAAGTAAAATAAAGAAATAGAGTAATAAATATGTACAAGCATATATACATTCAATCAATCGTATTTATTGCACGCTTACTGTGGACAGAGCAATCAATCAATCGTATTTATTCAGCGCTTATTGTGTGCAGAGCACTGTGCTAAGCGCTTGGGAAGTACAAGTTAGCAACATATATTCTGCTAATATTTCTGCTAATTCTATGGTACTGTCCCAAGCCCTTAGAACAGGCCTCTGTGCATAGTAAGCATTCATTCATTCATTCATTCATTCAATCAATTGTATTTATTGAACGCTTACTGTGGGCAGAGCAATCAATTGTATTTATTCAGCGCTTATTGTGTGCAGAGCACTGTACTAAGCTCTTGGGAGGTACAAGTTAGCAACATATATTCTGCTAATATTTCTGCTAATTCTATCGTACTGTCCCAAGCCCTTGGAACAGGCCTCTGTGCATAGTAAGCATTCATTCATTTATTCATTTAATCAATCGTATTTATTGAACACTTACTGTGGGCAGAGCAATCAATCAATCGTATTTATTCAGCGCTTGTGTGCAGAGCACTGTACTAAGCGCTTGGGAGGTACAAGTTAGCAACATATATTCTGCTAATATTTCTGCTAATTCTATCGTACTGTCCCAAGCCCTTAGAGCAGGGCTTTGTGCATGATAAGCATTTATTCATTCATTCAATCAACCGTATTTATTGAACGCTTACTATGGGCAGAGCAATCAATCAATCGTATTTATTCAGCGCTTATTGTGTGCAGAGCACTGTACTAAGCGCTTGGGAGGTACAAGTTAGCAACATATATTCTGCTAATATTTCTGCTAATTCTATCGAACTGTCCCAAGCCCTTAGAACAGGCCTCTGTGCATAGTAAGCATTCATTCATTTAATCAATCGCATTTATTGAACGCTTACTGTGGGCAGAGCAATCAATCGTATTTATTCAGCGCTTACTGTGTACAGAGCACTGTACTAAGCACCTGTAAGACTATAATAGAAGCAGCATGGCTCAGTGGAAACAGCCCGGGCTTTGGAGTCAGAGGTCATGGGTTCAAATCCCGGCCCCACCAATTGTCAGCTGTGTGACTTTGGGCAAGTCACTTCACTTCTCTGGGCCTCAGTTATCTCATCTGTAAAATGCAGATTGACTGTGAGCCCCCCGCGGGACAACCTGATCACCTTGTAACCTCCCTGGCGCTTAGAACAGTGCTTTGCACATAGTAAGCACTTAACAAATGGCATCATTATTATTATTATTATAGAACAATAAACAGACACATTCCCTGCCCATAACAAGGTTAAAGTCTAGGAGAGACATGCATTAATATGAATAAATAAATAAATAAATAGATAAATAGATAAATAAATAAATAAATAAATGAATGAATGAATGAATGAGTAAATAAATAAATAAATTACCAATATGTACCTAAGTGCTGTGGGGCATTCAATAAATGCCACTGACTGAGTGATTGAGTCACAAATTGAAGTTATAGTCTACCCTTGAAGCAAATCTGCGATTTGTCCACCTGGAAGAGGATAAATTATTGCCTTCTCCTTTTTTCCTCTGGATTTCAATTTAACACTACCCATAATTTCCTATTTTAAGCAGACTTTTAAAATGAGCATCGGGCGGATGGAGAGGATTAAAACAAAAGGCCGTTTGACAAATATATAAACCACAGCCTTGGAATCAGAGCAAATCAGGGTGTTTTTAGTCTCCTGTAGACGGTACAACTGCACTCGCTGAAAAGGAAAATTTCACTTTTCCGGGCTTTAGGAAAAGCAAAGGCAACCTTTGGGGAATCCTAAATTGTGTGAGTTGAGAAGAATAAATACTTCGTATTAGCTGCTTGGAGGTAATCGGTCTGGCGCTTAGACTTAGATCATATCTATTGAGCGCTTACTGTGTGCAGCAAAATACCTTTGCCTCCCCGTTGCATTTTTCCTTTTAAACTTTACTTAAGACGAGGCTCATCTAAATCAACCTATGAGAGATGGAAATATAAGCAGCGGGTGTCCAGTTAAATTCTAGCAGAAACGATAAAACAAGGCAAGAAAATAGGCTTTTTTTTTAGGCTCACCCCACATAACGTCAATCAATCAATCAATCGTATTTATTGAGCGCTTACTGTGTGCAGAGCACTGTACTAAGCGCTTGGGAAGTACAAGTTGGCAACATACAGAGATGGTCCCTACCCAACAGTGGGCTCACAGTCTAAAAGACGGTGTGTCAGCTGTGTGACTTTGGACCCGTCACTTGACTTCTCTGTGCCTCAGTTCCCTCATCTGGAAAATGGGGATTAAGACTGTAAACCCCACGTGGGGCAACCTGATCACCTTGTATCCCCCCCCGCCAGTGCTTAGAACAGTGCTTTGCACATAGTAAGCGCTTAACAAATGCCATCATCGTCATTCTGCCATACTCTCCTGGGCACTTAGTACAGTGTTTCAACGCTGGGTAGGTTCTTGGCAAATATCTCATCATCAATCGTATTTATTGAGCGCTTACTGTGTGCAGAGCACTGTACTAAGCGCTTGGGAAGCACAAGTTATCTCTGATGACGATATACTGGCGATATACTGGACGGCACCATTCCTGCCCTCAAGGGGTTCTCGATCTAACGGGAGATAGAGACAGAACCAACTGTTCACAATCAGAAGGAAAAAAAAAGGTATGAGTCGTTGTGATGAACATAGGGAAATAGGGATAAGCGAACCGATTGATCAATCCATCAACCGATCAGTTATATTTGTTGAGCGCTGACTGTGCAGAGCACCGTGCTAAGCACTTCATCATCAATCGTATTTATTGAGCGCTAACTGTGTGCAGAGCACTGTACTAAGCGCTTGGGAAGTACACTTGGGAGAGTACACTATTACAGAGTTGGTAGACAGATTCCTTGCCCACAACAAGCGCTTAATATGATTAAATGGATGTGTTTGTACGTATTTATTACTCTATTTTATTTGTACATATTTATTCTATTTATTTTATTTTGTTAATGTGTTTGGTTTTGTTCTCCGTCTCCCCCTTCTAGACTGTGAGCCCGCAGTCGGGTAGGGACCGTCTCTAGATGTTGCCAATTTGGACTTCCCAAGCGCTTAGTCCAGTGCTCTGCACATAGTAAGCGCTCAATAAATACGATTGATGATGATGATGTTGCCAACTTGGACTTCCCAAGCGCTTAGTCCAGTGCTCCGCACACAGTAAGCGCTCAATAAATACCATTGAACAATGATTAAATTATTAAATACGACTGAATGAAGGTATGAATGACGGGAACTGTGTCCAGCCTGAATCATTCATTCATTGAATTCTATTTACTGAGGGCTTACCATGTGCGAAGCACTGTACTAAGCACTTGGGAGAATACAACAACTGACTAGAATTCCTCAACAACAACTCGCTCCTCGACCCCCTCCAGTCTGGCTTCCATCCCCTTCATTCCACGGAAACTGCGCTCTCAAAGGTCACCAATGACCTCCTGCTTGCCAAATCCAACGGCTCCTACTCTGTCCTAATCCTCCTCGACCTCTCAGCTGCCTTTGACACTGTGGACCACCCCCTTCTCCTCAACACGTTATCTGACCTTGGCTTCACAGACTCCGTCCTCTCCTGGTTTTCCTCTTATCTCTCCGGTCGTTCTTTCTCAGTCTCTTTTGCAGGCTCCTCCTCCCCCTCCCATCCCCTTACTGTGGGGGTTCCCCAAGGTTCAGTGCTTGGTCCCCTTCTGTTCTCGATCTACACGCACTCCCTTGGTGACCTCATTCGCTCCCACGGCTTCAACTATCATCTCTACGCTGATGACACCCAGATCTCCATCTCTGCCCCTGCTCTCTCCCCCTCCCTCCGGGCTCGCATCTCCTCCTGCCTTCAGGACATCTCCATCTGGATGTCCGCCCGCCACCTAAAGCTCAACATGTCGAAGACTGAGCTCCTTGTCTTCCCTCCCAAACCTTGTCCTCTCCCTGACTTTCCCATCTCTGTTGACGGCACTACCATCCTTCCCGTCTCACAAGCCCGCAACCTTGGTGTCATCCTCGACTCCGCTCTCTCATTCACCCCTCACATCCAAGCCGTCACCAAAACCTGCCGGTCTCAGCTCCACAACATTGCCAAGATCCGCCCTTTCCTCTCCATCCAAACCGCTACCCTGCTAATTCAAGCTCTCATCCTATCCCGTCTGGACTACTGCACTAGCCTTCTCTCTGATCTCCCATCCTCGTGTCTCTCTCCACTTCAATCCATACTTCATGCTGCTGCCCGGATTATCTTTGTCCAGAAACGCTCTGGACATATTACTCCCCTCCTCAAAAACCTCCAATGGCTACCGATCAATCTGCGCATCAGGCAGAAACTCCTCACCCTGGGCTTCCAGGCTGTCCATCCATCCCCTCGCCCCCTCCTCCCTCACCTCCCTTCTGTCCTTCTCCAGCCCAGCCCACACCCTCCGCTCCTCTGCCACTAATCTCCTCCCCGTGCCTTGTTCTCGCCCGTCCCGCCGTGGACCCCCGACCCACGTCATCCCCCGGGCCCGGAATGCCCCCAATCCCTCTGCCCCTCCGCCAAGCTAGCTCTCTTCCTCCCTTCAAGGCCCTGCTGAGAGCTCACCTCCTCCAGGAGGCCTTCCCAGACTGAGCCCCTTCTTTCCTCTCCCCCTCGTCCCCCTCTCCATCCTCCCGTCTTACCTCCTTCCCTTCCCCACAGCACCTGTATATATGTATATATGGTTGTACATATTTATTACTCTATTTATCTATTTATTTATTTATTTTACTTGTACATTTCTATCCTACTTATTTTATTTTGTTGGTATGTTTGGTTCTGTTCTCTGTCTCCCCCCTTTTAGACTGTGAGCCCACTGTTGGGTAGGGACTGTCTCTATGTGATGCCAATTTGTACTTCCCAAGCGCTTAGTACAGTGCTCTGCACACAGTAAGCGCTCAATAAATACGATTGATTGATTGATTGATTGACACAATCAATCAATCAATCGTATTTATTGAGCGCTTACTGTGTGCAGAGCACTGTACTAAGCGCTTCAGACAGCCCCTGCCCACAATGAGCTCACAGTCTAGATGAGCTTGAATCTACCCAGCATTTAGTACAGTGCCTAGCATATTGTAAGCACCTAAATACCATTAAAAAAAAAACCCAACAAATTTGCTCTGGTACCAAAAAAGGATTATGTTGAGTTCCTCGCCTTTTCTCTCCTTCCAGCCTGCTTATGCGTCACAACTTGTACTTCCCAAGCGCTTAGTACAGTGCTCTGCACATAGTAAGCGCTCAATAAATACGATTGATTGATTGATTGATTGATTGATGAATGAATTTTCTCCTTTTCTTCTGCCCAACAGAGAGTCCTGTTTTTCCCCATTATTCCACTGCTGCCTTGGCTACAGTCCTCAATTGATCTGCGGTATTTACTGAGTGCTTACTGTGTGCCAGGCACTGTACTAAGCGCTTGAGAGAGTACAACACAATAATAATATGAGACGGGCCACTGGCAGAAGCAGCGTGGCTTGACTGATCGATTGATTGATTGATTAGTAGAAGGAGCAATGGCTTGGGAGTCAGAGGACATGGGTTATTATAAAAATAATAATAATAATGGCATTTATTAAGCGCTTTTAGTATGTCCGGCTCCGCCACTTGTCTGCTGGGTGACCTTGAGCAAGTCACTTAATTTCTCCTTGCCTCCGTTACCTCATCTGTAAAATGGGAATTAGGACTGCGAGCCCCACATGGGACAAACTGATTACCTCGTATCTGCCCCAGCGCTTATAAAAGTGCTTGGCACATAGTAAGCGCTTAACAAATACCAACATTTATTATGAGAAGCAGCGTGGCTTAGCGGCAAGAATCCGGGCTTGGGAGTCAGAGGTCGTGGGTTCTAATCCCGACTCCGCCACATGTCTGCTGTGTGACTGTGGGCAAGTCACTTAACTTCTCTGAGCCTCAGTTACCTTATCTGTAAAATGGGGGTGAAGACTTTGAGCCCCCCGTGGGACAACCTGATCACCTTGTAACCTCCCCAGCGCTTAGAACAGTGCTTTGCACATAGTAAGCGCTTAATAAATGCCATCATTATTATTATTATTATTATCCTGGCTCCGCCACTTAAATCAGCAGTGCCCATATCACTCATTCTTATGTTCCTTCCAAGTGTTTCCCGTCAGTTTTGGTTCACATTTCTGCGGCGTTTCGTGAGAGTCCAAGTTTAATGTGTGGTCTACTTCGGGAATAATAATACTACTGGGATAAAAACTGGACTGCAAAGTCTATGTACACCTGTCCAGCCACAGGCAAACATCCTGTAGAGGGAACAAATTTGTTTTTAGTAACTTCAAGAGGAAATGAAAGTCGGGGTTTTGAATCCACAGTGAAACTTTCTGCAAGGATTTACAATTGGCACGGATTCCCATTTTGGAGCACAGAGCGATCCTTGCATCTCGGGGATTTAATACAAACTAATTCAAACTAATAGAAACTGATTCTAAAATGAGGCTTTCACGTCAAACTAATGGTACCAAACAGCAGTCTTTTATTAGAGGAATATGTGGAAAAAAGTGGCTCCCGTATGACTTTGATAGGCTTATAAATTCTGATGTTATGTGGGGTGAGCCTAAAAAAAGAGCCTATTTTCTTGCCTTGTTTTATCACCATCATCATCAATTGTATTTATTGAGCGCTTACTGTGTGCAGAGCACTGTACTAAGCGCTTGGGAAGTACAAGTTGGCAACATATAGAGACAGTCCCTAACCAACAGTGGGCTCACAGTCTTAACTGGACACCACTGCTTATATTTCCATCTCTCATAGGTTGATTTAGATGAGCCTCGTTTTAAGTAAAGTTTAAAAGGAAAAATGCAATGGGGAGGCAAAGGTATTTTGCTAGGAGACCATTCCGTCCAACCGTCGAACTACAAACGGAGATTTTCCCACTAAGATTACTAAGCAGGAATGCCGACCGAGGAGGGCGAGGTGGGAAGGAAGGGGAAGACTGCCAAAAAGCAACTTGGCCTAGCGGATAGAGCCCAGGCCTGGGAATCAGAAGGTTCTGGGATCTAATCCCGGGTCCGTCATTTGTCTGCTGTGTGACCTTGGGCAAGTCGCTTTACTTCTCTGTTTCTCAGTTCCCTCACCTATTAAATGGCGATTAAGACCGTATGACCCACATGGGACAGGGACTGTGTCCAACTGTGTTCTCCTCAACACGCTATCTGACCTTGGCTTCACAGACTCCGTCCTCTCCTGGTTCTCCTCTTATCTCTCCGGTCGTTCTTTCTCAGTCTCTTTTGCAGGCTCCTCCTCCCCCTCACATCCTCTCACTGTGGGGGTTCCCCAAGGTTCAGTGCTTGGTCCCCTTCTGTTCTCGATCTACACGCACTCCCTTGGCGACCTCATTCACTCCCACGGCTTCAACTGTCATCTCTACACTGATGACACCCAGATCTCCATCTCTGCCCCTGCTCTCTCCCCCTCTCTCCAGGCTCGCATCTCCTCCCGCCTTCAGGACATCTCCATCTGGATGTCTGCCCGCCACCTAAAGCTCAACATGTCGAAGACTGAACTCCTTGTCTTCCCTCCCAAACCCTGCCCTCTCCCTGACTTTCCCATCTCTGTTGACGGCACTACCATCCTTCCCGTCTCACAAGCCCGCAACCTTGGTGTCATCCTCGACTCCGCTCTCTCGTTCACCCCTCACATCCAAGCCGTCACCAAAACCTGCCGGTCTCAGCTCCGCAACATTGCCAAGATCCGCCCTTTCCTCTCCATCCATACCGCTACCCTGCTCGTTCAAGCTCTCATCCTGTCCCGTCTGGACTACTGCATCAGCCTTCTCTCTGATCTCCCATCCTCCTGTCTCTCCCCACTTCAATCCATACTTCATGCTGCTGCCCGGATTATCTTTGTCCAGAAACGCTCGGGGCATATTACTCCCCTCCTCAAAAATCTCCAGTGGCTACCAATCAACCTACGCATCAGGCAGAAACTCGTCACCCTGGGCTTCAAGGCTGTCCATCACCTCACCCCCTCCTACCTCACCTCCCTTCTCTCTTTCTCCAGCCCAGCCCGCACCCTCCGCTCCTCTGCCGCTAATCGCCTCCCCGTGCCTCGTTCTCGCCTGTCCCGCCGTCGACCCCCAGCCCATGTCATCCTCCTGGCCTGGAATGCCCTCCCTCCCCACATCCGCCAAGCTAGCTCTCTTCCTCCCTTCAAGGCCCTACTGAGAGCTCACCTCCTCCAGGAGGCCTTCCCAGACTGAGCCCCCTCCTTCCTCTCCCCCTCGTCCCCCTTTCCATCCATCCCATCTTACCTCCTTCCCTTCCCCACAGCACCTGTATATATGTATATATGGTTGTACATATTTATTACTCTATTTTACTTGTACACATCTATTCTATTTATTTTATTTTGTTAGTACGTTTGGTTTTGTTCTCTGCCTCCCCCTTTTAGACTGTGAGCCCACTTTTGGGTAGGGACTGTCTCTATATGTTGCTAACTTGTACTTCCCAAGCGCTTAGTACAGTGCTCTGCACACAGTAAGCGCTCAATAAATACGATTGATGATGATAATGATGATGACCCGATCCACCCCGGCACTTAGAACAGTGCCTGGCACATAGTAAGCACTTAACAAACACCACAATTATGATGGTTATTACTCTTTTAAAAAAAAAACCCACCTGCCCATCCCTTGCAGCGGTCTGGAAGGTCGGGTGAAAACGGGAGCTTGTCATAACGGGGACTCCAGTTTCCTCATTCCCTGCCTCCCTCACAATTCAATTTCAATAAGGTGATTTCCCATCCCCGGGTCATTCATTCGTTCAGTCGTATTTATTGGGCGCTTACTGTGTGCAAAGCACTGTATTAAGCGACTGGGAGAGTACGATCCAACAACAGACACTCTAGACCGTGAGCTCGTTGTGGGCAGGGAATGTCACTGTTTAATGCTGTACTGTACTCTCCCAAGCGCTTAGTACAGTACTCTGAACACCGTAAGCACTCAGTAACTTCTCTAGCGATTAGCACTTGTGATTAACACAAGTTAATCAGGTTGGACGCAAACCACTGTATTAAGTGACTGGGAGAGTACGATACAACAACAGACACTCTAGACCATAAGCTTGTTGTGGGCAGGGAATGTCACTGTTTATTGCTGTATTGTACTCTCCCAAGCGCTTAGTACAGTACTCTGAACACAGTAAGCACTCAGTAACTTCTCTAGCGATTAACACTTGTGATTAACACATGTTAATCAGGTTGGACACAGTCCCTACCCCACATGGGATTCCCACTCCTAATCCCTATTTTACATCTGAGGGGAACTGAGGCCCAGAGAATCAATCAATCAATCAATCATATTTATTGAGCGCTTACTGTGTGCAGAGCACTGTACTAAGCGCTTGGGAAGTACAAGTTGGCAACATATAGAGACCGTCCCTACCCAACAGTGGGCTCACAGTCTAACAGGTGAAGTGACTTGCCGAAGGTCACTCAAGCAGACACGTGGCGGAGCCGGGATTAGAACCCGGGTCCTTCTACTCGGGAAAGCGGCGTGGCTCAGTGGAAAGAGCCCGGGCTTTGGAGTCAGAGGTCATGGGTTCAAATCCTGGCTCCGCCACTTATCAGCTGTGTGACTTTGGGCAAGTCACTTAACTTCTCTGGGCCTCAGTGACCTCATCTGTAAAAATGGGGATTTAAGACTGTGAGCCCCACGTGGGACAACCTGATGACCTCGTAAACTCCCCAGCGCTTAGAACAGCGCTTTGCACATAGTAAGCGCTTAAGAAATACCATCACTGTTATTATTAACAGTGCTTTGCACATAGTAAGTGCTTAATAAATACGATTGAATGAATGAGTGAATAATAAATGCCATCATTATCATTATTATTATTATTACCCACTACTGTGAGTTCCACGTGGCCCAACCTGATTGCCTTGTATTAACCCCAGTGCTTAGAACAGTGCTTTGCACATAGTAAGCACTTAAGAAATACCATCATTGTTATTATTAACAGTGCTTTGCACATAGTAAGTGCTTAATAAATGCCATCATTATCATTATTATTATTATTACCCACTACTGTGAGTTCCATGTGGCACGTCCTGATTACCTTGTATCAACGCCAGCGCTTAGAACAGTGCTTTGCACATAGTAAGCGCTTAAGAAATAACATCATTATTATTAACAGTGCTTTGCACATAGTAAGTGCATAATAAATGCCATCATTATCATTATTATTATTATTATTACCCACTACTGTGAGTTCCCCGTGGCATGGCCTGATTACCTTGTATCAACCCCAGCCCTTAGAACAGTGCTTTGCACATAGTAAGCACTTAAGAAATACCATCATTATTATTATCAACAGTGCTTTGCACATAGTAAGTGCTTAATAAAAGCCATCATTATCATTATTATTATTACCCACTACTGTGAGTTCCACATGGCATGACCTGATTACCTTGTATCAACGCCAGCGCTTAGAACAGTGCTTTGCACATAGTAAGCGCTTAAGAAATACCATCATTATTATTATTAACAGTGCTTTGCACATAGTAAGCGCTTAATAAATGCCATCATTATCATTATTATTATTATTACCCACTACTGTGAGTTCCACGTGGCACGACCTGATTACCTTGTATCAACGCCAGCGCTTAGAACAGTGTTTTGCACATAGTAAGCACTTAAGAAATACCATCATTATTATTATTAACAGTGTTTTGCACATAGTAAGCACTTAATAAATGCCATCATTATCATTATTATTATTATTATTACCCACTACTGTGAGTTCCACGTGGCATGGCCTGATTACCTTGTATCAACCCCAGCCCTTATAACAGTGCTTTGCACATAGTAGGTGCTTAAGAAATACCATCACTATTATTAACAGTGCTTTGCACATAGTAAGTGCTTAATAAATGCCATCATTATTATTATTATTACCCATTACTGTGAGTTCCATGTGGCACAACCTGATTACCTTGTATCAACGCCACCGCTTAGAACAGTGCTTTGCACATAGTAAGCACTTAAGAAATAACCATTACTATTAACAGTGCTTTGCACATGGTAAGTGCTTAATAAATGCCATCATTATCATAATTATTATTACCCACTACTGTGAGTTCCACGTGGCACGGCCTGATTACCTTGTATCAACCCATGCTTAGAACAATGCTTTGCACATAGTTAGCACTTAATAAATGCCATCATTATCACTATTATTATTATTACCCACTACTGTGAGTTCCAGGTGGCATGACCCAATTACCTTGTATCAACCCCAGCGCTTAGAACAGTACTTTGCACATAGTAAGCACTTAAGAAATAATATCATTATTATAATTAGCAGTGCTTTGCACATAGTAAGCGCTTAAGAAATACCATTATTATTATTAACAGTGCTTTGCACATAGTAAGCGCTTAAGAAATACCATTATTATTATTAACAGTGCTTTGCACGTAGTAAGCGCTTAATAAATGCCATCATTATCATTATTATTATTATTATTATCATCACCCACTACTGTAAGTTCCATGTGGCATGACCCAATTACCTTGTATCAACCCCAGTGCTTAGAACAGTGCTTTGCACATAGTAAGCACTTAAGAAATAACATCATTATTATAATTAACAGTGCTTTGCACATAGTAGGCACTTAAGAAATACCATTATTATTATTAACAGTGCTTTGCACATAGTAAGTGCTTAATAAATGCCATCATTATCATTATTATTATTATTACCCACTACTGTGAGTTCCACGTGGCACGACCTGATTACCTTGTATCAACCCCGGCGCTTAGAACAGTGCTTTGCACATAGTAAATGCTTAAGAAATACCATCATTATTAATATTAACAGTGCTTTGCACATAGTAAGCGCTTAAGAAATACCATCATTATTATTATCAACAGTGCTTTGCACATAGTAAGTGCTTAATAAATGCCATCATTATCATTATTATTATTATTACCCACTACTGTGAGTTCCACGTGGCACGACCTGATTACCTTGTATCAACCCCAGCCCTTAGAACAGTGCTTTGCACATAGTAAATGCTTAAGAAATACCATCATTATTAATATTAACAGTGCTTTGCACATCGCAAGAGCTTAAGAAATACCATCATTATTATTATTAACAGTGCTTTGCACATAGTAAGCGCTTAATAAATGCCATCATTATCATTATTATTATTATTACCCACTACTGTGAGTTCCACGTGGCACGACCTGATTACCTTGTATCAGCCCATGCTTAGAACAATGCTTTGCACATAGTTAGCACTTAATAAATGCCATCATTATCACTATTATTATTATTACCCACTACTGTGAGTTCCAGGTGGCATGACCCAATTACCTTGTATCAACCCCAGCGCTTAGAACAGTGCTTTGCACATAGTAAGCCCTTAAGAAATAACATCATTATTATAATTAACAGTGCTTTGCACATAGTAAGCGCTTAAGAAATACCATTATTATTATGAACAGTGCTTTGCACATAGGAAGCACTTAAGAAATACCATTATTATTATTAACAGTGCTTTGCACATAGTAAGCGCTTAATAAATGCCATCATTATCATTATTATTATTATTATCACCCACTACTGTGAGTTCCACGTGGCATGACCCAATTACCTTGTATCAACCCCAGTGCTTAGAACAGTGCTTTGCACATAGTAAGCACTTAAGAAATAACATCATTATTATAATTAACAGTGCTTTGCACATAGTAGGTGCTTAAGAAATACCATTATTATTATTAACAGTGCTTTGCACATAGTAAGTGCTTAATAAATGCCATCATTATCATCATTATTATTATTACCCACTACTGTGAGTTCCACGTGGCACGACCTGATTACCTTGTATCAACCCCGGCGCTTAGAACAGTGCTATGCACATAGTAAGCGCTTAAGAAATACCATCATTATTATTATCAACAGTGCTTTGCACATAGTAAGTGCTTAATAAATGCCATCACTATTATTATTACCCACTACTGTGAGTTCCACATGGCACGACCTGATTACCTTGTATCAACCCCAGTGCTTAGAACAGTGCTTTGCACATAGTAAGCGCTTAAGAAATACCATCATTATCATCAACAGTGCTTTGCACATAGTGTTTAAGAAATACCATCATTATTATTATCAACAGTGCTTTCAACATAGTAAGCATTTAAGAAATACCATCATTATGCATTATTAACAGTGCTTTGCACATAGTAAGCGCTTAATAAATGCCATCATTATCATTATTATTATTATTACCCACTACTGTGAGTTCCACATGGCACGACCCGATTACCTTGTATCAACCCGTGCTTAGAACAGTGCTTTGCACATAGTAAGCGCTTAACAAATACCATTATTATCATTATTTAATGATTGATAATATTTACTAGTGTTATTAATACTTATTGAAGCGCACCTGAGGCGATGTCCGGTCTCCGGTTTGGGGGCCGCAGGGGCCCCCACATCCCCACGCCCCCTGCACCTCGCCATCAGCCAAGGGGGTCATGCCCCGCACCTCTTCCAGCGGGCCTAGGTCTGTGGATCTCTCCCGCCCGCCTCTGTCCTCCCTCTTCTCTGGGCCCTTTTTCCTCCATCCCTCGCTTTCATCCGCGGCTCCAGCTGGGAAACCACAGGGCAGGAAACCACGCGTGCCCCTGGGGTTTTCTGGCCAAGGCCGGGCCTCTCTTTTAACGCCTTTCTTCCCCGCCATCTGGAAACCTTTCCCCTCCTCACCCCCGCGCTCAGACACGAAAAGCTGGCACCTCTGCTCGTTGGGATGTTTCGGACGTCTACTCCCACGGAGCCTTGCCTCATTTTTTTGTTTTTTGCAGTAAATAATTCTCAGACTGAAGTGTTATTTCTTAAGCGCTTACTACGTGCAAAGCACAAATGTTCAAAGTTCAAAGCGCTTAAGAAATAACGTCATTTTTATTATTAACAGTGCTTTGCACATACTAACTCATGTTTCAGTGATAATGGGCCCTACCTTTTCCTGCTTCAGGCCGCAGTGTTTTCGTAGGCTGCTCCGGTGGAGGTGGATGCGGGCAGGTGGGTGTGTTTGGAGAAGACAGTGTGCCCTTTGTATGTGAGAAGAGAGAAGGGACAGTTGAGGACTCTGTGCTTACCCTGACCCACACTAACAGCGTCACAGTCTTTTATTTATTTGTATTGATGTCTTTCTCCCCCAGCCTTTAGACTGTGCGCTCGCTGAGGGCAGGGATTGTCTCTCCCAAGTGCTTAGTACAGCATTTGGCACACAGTAAGCGCTCAAGAAATGCAACTGAATGAACCTCAACAGACCTTCCCAGACTGAGCCCCCTCCTTCCCCTCCCCACAGCACCTGGATATATGTATATATGTTTGTACGGATTTATTACTCTATTCATTTATTTTATTTGTACATATTTATTCTATTTATTTTATTTTGTTAATATGTTTTGTTTGGTTCTCCGTCTCCCCCTTCTAGACTGTGAGCCCACTGTTGGGTAGGGACCGTCTCTAGATGTTGCCAACTTGGACTTCCCAAGTGCTTAGTTCAGTGCTCTGCACACAGTGTAGTGGGGAGGGGAAGGAGGGGGAGAGGAAGGAGGGGGCTCAGTCTGGGAATCAATCAATCAATCGTATTTATTGAGCACTTACTGTGTGCAGAGCACCGTACTAAGCGCTTAAAGGCCTGTGATCACAAAGCTAGACCTGTAATTTATACATTTTGCATATCAACAGGACTCAATTTAATATAGATTAAGACACACAGCAAGAACTAATGACATTTACTGAAAACCTGTCATGTTTTAATACAAGGCTTTCAATCAAGTCCTTGTAGACTTGATTGTAGACTGTAGAAGTCCCCTTCTAGACTGTGAGCCCAGTGTTGGGTAGGGACCGTCTCTATATGTTGCCAACTTGGACTTCCCAAGCGCTTAGTCCAGTGCTCTGCACACAGTGAGCGCTCAATAAATACGATTGATAGACTTGATCGTAGATTGTAGAAGTCCCCTTCTAGACTGTGAGCCCACTGTTGGGTAGGGACCGTCTCTATATGTTGCCAACTTGGACTTCCCAAGCGCTTAGTCCAGTGCTCTGCACACAGTAAGCGCTCAATAAATACGATTGATTGATTGATTAAGTGCCTGGGAGAGGACAGAGCAGAAGCAAAATATTTGAGCTAAAAATTGATCTTACAAGACAGTTCTTTTGTAGCTTCTCCTTTGGTCTATTCCACCTCACTTCCAGGTCTCTTTACTACTTCTCAACCCGTCTAATTTTCCTCAATAACACGGATTTCAGTTGACGGAGCCCGCATTTTGAAGCGTTTTAGAGTGGGAGCCCACTGTTGGGTAGGGACCGTCTCTATATGTTGCCAACTTGTACCTCCCAAGCACTTAGTCCAGTGCTCTGCACACAGTAAGCGCTCAATAAATACGATTGATTGATTGATTAAGTGCCTGGGAGAGGACAGAGCAGAAGCAAAATATTTGAGCTAAAAATTGATCTTACAAGACAATTCTTTTATAGCTTCTTCTTTGGTCTATTCCACCTCACTTCCAGGTCTCTTTACTACTCCTCAACCCGTCTAATTTTCCTCAATAACACGGATTTCAGTTGACGGAGCCAGCGTTTTAAAGCGTTTTAGACTGGGAGCCCACTGTTGGGTAGGAACCGTCTCTATATGTTGCCAACTTGGACTTCCCAAGCGCTTAGTCCAGTGCTCTGCACACAGTAAGTGCTCAATAAATACGATTGATTGATTGATTGATTGATTAAGTGCCTGGGAGAAGACAGAGCAGAAGCAAAATATTTGAGCTAAAAATTGATCTTACAAGACAGTTCTTTTGTAGCTTCTCCTTTGGTCTATTCCACCTCACTTCCAGGTCTCTTTACTACTTCTCAACCCGTCTAATTTTCCTCAATAACACGGATTTCAGTTGACGGAGCCCGCATTTTAAAGCGTTTTAGACTGTGAGCCCACTGTTGGGTAGGGACTGTCTCTATATGTTGCCAACTTGTCCTTCCCAAGCGCTTAGTCCAGTGCTCTGCACACAGTAAGCGCTCAATAAATACGATTGATTGATTGATTGATTGATTAAGTGCCTGGGAGAAGACAGAGCAGAAGCAAAATATTTGAGCTAAAAATTGATCTTACAAGACAGTTCTTTTGTAGCTTCTCCTTTGGTCTATTCCACCTCACTTCCAGGTCTCTTTACTACTTCTCAACCCGTCTAATTTTCCTCAGTAACACGGATTTCAGTTGACGGAGCCAGCGTTTTAAAGCGTTTTAGACTGGGAGCCCACTGTTGGGTAGGGACTGTCTCTCTATGTTGCCAACTTGTCCTTCCCAAGCGCTTAGTCCAGTGCTCTGCACACAGTAAGCGCTCAATAAATACGATTGATTGATTGATTAAGTGCCTGGGAGAGGACAGAGCAGAAGCAAAATATTTGAGCTAAAAATTGATCTTACAAGACAGTTCTTATGTAGCTTCTCCTTTGGTCTATTCCACCTCACTTCCAGGTCTCTTTACTACTCCTCAACCCGTCTAATTTTCCTCAATAACACGGATTTCAGTTGACGGAGCCAGCGTTTTAAAGCGTTTTAGACTGGGAGCCCAGTGTTGGGTAGGAACCGTCTCTATATGTTGCCAACTTGGACTTCCCAAGCGCTTAGTCCAGTGCTCTGCACACAGTAAGTGCTCAATAAATACGATTGATTGATTGATTGATTGACTAAGTGCTTGGGAGAAGACAGAGCAGAAGCAAAATATTTGAGCTAAAAATTGATCTTACAAGACAGTTCTTTTGTAGCTTCTCCTTTGGTCTATTCCACCTCACTTCCAGGTCTCTTTACTACTTCTCAACCCGTCTAATTTTCCTCAATAACACGGATTTCAGTTGACGGAGCCCGCATTTTAAAGCGTTTTAGACTGTGAGCCCACTGTTGGGTAGGGACTGTCTCTATATGTTGCCAACTTGTCCTTCCCAAGCGCTTAGTCCAGTGCTCTGCACACAGTAAGCGCTCAATAAATACGATTGATTGATTGATTGATTGACTAAGTGCTTGGGAGAAGACAGAGCAGAAGCAAAATATTTGAGCTAAAAATTGATCTTACAAGACAGTTCTTTTGTAGCTTCTCCTTTGGTCTATTCCACCTCACTTCCAGGTCTCTTTACTACTTCTCAACCGGTCTAATTTTCCTCAATAACACGGATTTCAGTTGACGGTGCCAGCGTTTTGAAGCGTTTTAGACTGGGAGCCCACTGTTGGGTAGGGACTGTCTCTATATGTTGCCAACTTGTCCTTCCCAAGCGCTTAGTAAGGTGCTCTGCACACAGTAAGTGCTCAATAAATACGATTGATTGATTGACTGATTGACTGATTAAGTGCCTGGGAGAGGACAGAGCAGAAGCAAAATATTTGAGCTAAAAATTGATCTTACAAGACAGTTCTTTTGTAGCGTCTCCTTTGGTCTATTCCACCTCACTTCCAGGTCTCTTTACTACTTCTCAACCCATCTAATTTTCCTCAGTAACATGGATTTCAGTTGACAGAGCCAGCGTTTTAAAGCGTTTTAGACTGGGAGCCCACTGTTGGGTAGGGACTGTCTCTCTATGTTGCCAACTTGTCCTTCCCAAGCGCTTAGTACAGTGCTCTGCACACAGTAAGCGCTCAATAAATACGATTGATTGATTGATTGATTGATTAAGTGCCTGGGAGAGGACAGAGCAGAAGCAAAATATTTGAGCTAAAAATTGATCTCACAAGACAGTTCTTTTGTAGCTTCTCCTTTGGTCTATTCCACCTCACTTCCTTAGTCTCTTTACTACTTCTCAACCCGTCTAATTTTCCTCAATAACACGGATTTCAGTTGACGGAGCCACCGTTTTAAAGCGTTTTAGACTGTAAGCCCACTGTTGGGTAGGCACTGTCTCTATATGTTGCCAACTTGTCCTTCCCAAGCGCTTAGTCCAGTGCTCTGCACACAGTAAGTGCTCTATAAATACGATTGATTGGTTGATTGATTTAAAGGGCAGAAAGTAGTGCGCTTGGCACAGTGTGTTGCACATAATAAGCACTTAATAAATGCTAAAATGATGACTATTTCTCCTTGTCACCCCTCTCTCAAGGCCCTGAGGGGGGAAACCTCGCGAGACTTCAAGCGTCAGCCCCGACTGCATTGGAGCGGGTGGGGGGGGCAATCGTGGCCTGTCGACCTCCAGATGTCTGCGCATGCTCAGCCTCGGCGGGGCAGGAATCCCGGGGTCTGCGCATGCTCGGTGGTGCGGCGGGGACGGAGGGGCGACGTCCGGGCAGCATGTGCGCATGCTCGGTGCGCGGCGGGGCCGAGGGGCGACCTCCAGACATCTGCGCATGCTCAGCCTCGGCCGGCCGGGTCGGCCTCCGGGGGTCTGCGCATGCTCTGTGCGCGGCGGGGACAGAGGGGCGACCCCCAGGCATCTGCGCATGCTCAGCCTCGGCCGGTCGGGTCGGCCTCCGGGGGTCTGCGCATGCTCGGTGCGCGGCGGGGCTGGAGGGGCGACCCCCAGGCATTTGCGCATGCTCAGCCTCGGCCGGCCTCGGGAGTCTGCGCATGCTCGGTGCGCGGCGGGGCCGGAGGGGCGACGTCCAGACATCATATGCGCATGCTCCGTGCGCGACGGGCCTGGAGGGGCCACCTCCAGACATCTGCGCATGCTCAGCCTGGGCCGGTCTCCGAAGGTCTGCGCATGCTCCGTGCGTGGCGGGCCCGAAGGGGTGACCTCCAAGCGTGCAGACCGTTTGTATATGTGTTTGTACGTATTCATTACTCTATTTAGTTTATTTGTACATATTTATTCTATTCATTTTATTTTGTTAATATGTTTTGTTGTCTGTCTCCCCCTTCTAGACTGTGAGCCCACTGTTGGGTAGGGACCGTCTCTATATGTTGCCAACTTGGACTTCCCAAGCGCTTAGTCCAGTGCTGTGCACACAGTAAGCGCTCAATAAATATGATTGATTGATTGATATGTTTGTATATACTTATTACTCTATTTATTTATTTATTTTACTTGTACATATCTATTCTATTTCATTTTGTTAATATGTTTGGTTTTGTTCTCTGTCTCCCCCTTCTAGACTGTGAGCCCACTGTTGGGTAGGGACCGTCTCTATAGGTTGCCAACTTGTACTTTCCAAGCGCTTAGTCCAGTGCTTTGCACACAGTAAGCGCTCAATAAATACATATATGTTTGTACATATTTTTTTATAGTAAGCGCTCAATAAATACGATTGATTGATTGATATGTTTGTACATACTTATTACTCTGTTTATTTATTTTACTTGTACATATCTATTCTATTTATTTGATTTTGTTAATATGTTTGGTTTTGTTCTCTGTCTCCCCCTTCTAGACTGTGAGCCCACTGTTGGGTAGGAGGGACCGTCTCTATACGTAGCCAACTTGTACTTCCCAAACGCTTAGTCCAGTGCTGTGCACACAGTAAGCGCTCAATAAATACGATTGATTGATACGTTTGTATATACTTATTACTCTATTTTACTTGTACATATCTATTCTATTTAATTTTGTTAATATGTTTGGTTTTGTTCTCTGTCTCCCCCTTCTAGACTGTGAGCCCACTGTTGGGTAAGGACCCAACATATATATATGTTCCCAACTTGGACTTCCCAAGTGCTTAGTCCACCGCTCTGCACACAGTGAGCGCTCAATAAATAAGATTGATATGTTTGTGCATACTTATTACTCTATTCATTTTACTTGTACATATTTACTTTATTTTGTTAATATGTTTGGTTTTGTTCTCTGTCTCCCCCTTTTAGACTGTGAGCCCACTGTTGGGTAGGGACTGTCTCTATGTGTTGCCAATTTGTACTTCCCAAGCGCTTAGTACAGTGCTCTGCACATAGTAAGCGCTCAATAAATACGATTGATTGATTGATTGTCTCCCCCTTCTAGACTGTGAGCCCACTGTTGGGTAGGGATCCAACATATATATATATATATATATATATATATATATATATACGTATATATATATATACGTATATATATGTATTGCCAACTTGGACTTCCCAAGCGCTTAGTCCAGTGCTGTGCACACAGCGCTCAATAAATATGATTGATTGATTGATATGTTTGTATAGACTTATTACTCTATTTATTTTACTTGTACATATCTATTGTATTCATTTCATTTTGTTAATATGTTTGGTTTTGTTCTCTGTCTCCCCCTTCTAGACTGTGAGCCCACTGTTGGGTAGGAACCGTCTTTCTATGTTGCCAACTTGGACTTCCCAAGCGCTTAGTCCAGTGTTGTGCACACAGTAATTGCTCAATAAATGATTGATTGATATTTGTAATAATAATGATAATGGCATTTATTAAGCGCTTACTATGTGCAAAGCACTGTTCTAAGCGCTGGGGAGGTTACAAGGCCATCAGGTTGTCCCCCAGGGGGCTCACAATCTTCATCCCCATTTTCCAGATGAGGTAACTGAGGCCCAGAGAAGTGAAGTGACTTGCCCAAAGTCACACAGCTGACAGTTGGCAGAGCCGGCATTTGAACCTATGACCTCTGACTCCAAAGCTCTTTCCACTGAGCCACGCTGCTTCTCATACACTTCTATTAGGGACCATCTCTATATGTTGCCAACTTGGACTTCCCAAGCGCTTAGTCCAGTGCTCTGCACACAGTAAGCGCTCAATAAATACGTATATATGTTTGTACATATTTTTTTACTCTATTTATTTATTTAATTTATTTGTACATATCTATTCTATTTATTTTATTTTGTTAGCATGTTTGGTTTTGTTCTCTGCCTCCCCCTTTTAGACTGTGAGCCCACTGTTGGGTAGGGACTGTCTCTCTATGTTGCCAATTTGTACTTCCCAAGCGCTTAGTACAGTGCTCTGCACATAGTAAGCGCTCAATAAATACGATTGATGATGATGATTGACTGATTGATCATGTGCGCATGCTCGGTGTGCGGCGGGGCCGGATGGGGCGGCCTCCATACATCTGCGCATGCTCAGTCTCGGCAGGGCCGGGCTCCGGGGGGGGGTCTGCGCATGCTCGGCGCGCGGCGGTGCCGGAGGCTCGGCGTCCGGGCATCGCGTGCGCATGCTCATCCTCGGCGTCTGCGCATGCTCGGTGGCGCCGCGGGCGGTGTGCGCATGCTCGGGCTGAGGAGAGGCGGAGGAAAAGGAGGAGGAGGTGGGCCGAGGCCTATGGCGGCCGTGTGAGGCGACCACGACGACGACGTCGTGAGGCGACCACGGGGGACGGGATGGTGCTGAGCCCGGTGAGCCGCCCTCACCACTCCATTCCTAATAATAATCATCATTATAATATGATAATAATAATAATGATGGCATTTATTAAGCGCCTACTATGTGCCAAGCACTGTTCTAAGCGCTGGAGAGGTTGCCAGTTGTCAGCTGTGTGACTTTGGGCAAGTCACTTCACTTCTCTGTGCCTCAGTTCCCTCATCTGTAAAATGGGGATGAAGACTGTGAGCCCCCCAAGGGACCACCTGATCACCTTGTAACCTCCCCAGCGCTTAGCACATAGTAAGCGCTTAATAAATAACATTATTATTATTACAAGGTGATCAGGTTGTCCCACGGGGGACTCACAGCTCTTCATCCCCATTTTACAGATGAGGGAACTGAGGCCCAGAGAAGCTGTCCAGTTGTCCAAAGTCACACAGCTGACAATTGGCAGAGCCGGGATTTGAACCCCTGACCTGTTGCCAACTTGGACTTCCTAAGCGCTTACTACAGTGCTCTGCACACAGTAAGCGCTCAATAAATCATCATCATCATCATCAATCGTATTTATTGAGCGCTTACTATGTGCAGAGCACTGTACTAAGCGCTTGGGAAGTACAATAAATACGATTGATTGATTGATTGATTGACCTCTGACTCCAAAGCCCAGGCTCTTTCCACTGAGCCATGCTACTTCTCGTCATCAATATAATGATGGTGGTATTTGTTAAGCGCTTACTATGTGCCCAGCACTGTTCTGAGCACTGGGGGAGACACGAGATCATAATAATAACAATAATGGTATTTGTTAAGCGCTTACTATGTGCCAAGCACTGTTCTAAGCGCTGGAGAGGTTACAAGGTGATCAGGTTGTCCCACGGGGGGCTCACAGCTCTTCATCCCCATTTTACATATGAGGGAACTGAGGCCCAGAGAAGCTGTCCAGTTGTCTAAAGTCACACAGCTGACAATTGGCAGAGCCGGGATTTGAACCCCTGACCTGTTGCCAACTTGGACTTCCCAAGCGCTTACTACAGTGCTCTGCACACAGTAAGCGCTCAATAAATCATCATCATCATCATCAATCGTATTTATTGAGCGCTTACTATGTGCAGAGCACTGTACTAAGCGCTTGGGAAGTACAATAAATACGATTGATTGATTGATTGATTGACCTCTGACTCCAAAGCCCAGGCTCTTTCCACTGAGCCATGCTGCTTCTCATCATCATTATAATGATGGTGGTATTTTTTAAGCGCTTACTAGGTGCCCAGCACTGTTCTAAGCACTGGGGGAGACACGAGATCATAATAATAACAATAATGGTATTTGTTAAGCGCTTACTATGTGCCAAGCACTGTTCTAAGCGCTGGAGAGGTTACAAGGTGATCAGGTTGTCCCACGGGGGGCTCACAGCTCTTCATCCCCATTTTACAGATGAGGGAACTGAGGCCCAGAGAAGTTGTCCTGTTGTCTAAAGTCACACAGCTGACAATTGGCAGAGCCGGGATTTGAACCCGTGACCTGTTGCCAACTTGGACTTCCCAAGCGCTTAGTACAGTGCTCTGCACACAGTAAGCGCTCAATAAATACGATTGATTGATTGATTGACCTCTGACTCCAAAGCCCAGGCTCTTTCCACTGAGCCATGCTGCTTCTCATCATCATTATAATGATGGTGGCATTTGTTAAACGCTTACTATGTGCCCAGCGCTGTTCTAAGCGCCGGGGGAAACACAAGGTCACAACAATAATAATAATATGCGTATTTGTTAAGTGCTTACTAGGTGCCCAGCACTGTTCTAAGCACTGAGGGAGACACAAGATCACAATAATAATAATAATGGTATTTGTTAAGCACTTACTATGTGCCAAGCACTGTTCTAAGCGCTAGGGGAGACACAAGGTTATAATAATAATAATAATGGTATTTGTTAAGCACTTATTATGTGCCAGGCACTGTTCTAAGCGCTGGGGTAGACACAAGGTTATAATAATAATAATAATGGTATTTGCTAAGTGCTTATTATGTACCAGGCACTGTTCTAAGCGCTGGGGGAGACACAAGGTTATAATAATAATAATAATGGTATTTGTTAAGTGCTTATTATGTGCCAAGCACTGTTCTAAGCACTGGGGGAAACACAAGGTCATAACAATAATAATAATAATAATAATGGTATTTGTTAAACACTTATTATGTGCCAAGCACTGTTCTAAACGCTGGGGGAGACACGAGGTCATAATATAATAATAATAATAATGACAGTATTTGTTAAGCACTTACTATGTGCCCAGCACTGTTCTAAGCGCTGGGGGAGACACAAGGTCATAACAATAATAATGATAATGGTATTTGTTAAGTGCTTATTATGTGTCAAACACTGTTCTAAGCGTGGGGGAGACACAAGGTTATAATAATAATAATAATGGTGCCATGTTGTTACGGGCTTACTATGTGCCCAGCACTGTTGTAAGTGTTGGGGGAGACACAAGGTCATAATAATAATAATGATAATAATAATAATAATAATGATAATAGTGGCAGGGTCAAAATAGTAATAGTGTTGTCATTTGTTAAGCGCTTACTATGTGCCCAGCGCTGGTCTAAGCACTGGGGGAGACACAGGGTCATAATAATGATAATAGTGGCATTTGTTAAGTGCTTACTATGTGCCCAGCACTGTTCTAAATGCTGAGGGAGACACAGGGTCAAAATAATAATAATGTTGTCATTTATTAAGCGTTTACTATGTGCCAAGCACTGTTCTAAGCGCTGGGGGAGACTCAAGATCATAATAATAATGATGATGATGTCATTTGTTGTGTTTACTATGTGCCAAGCACTGTTCTAAGTGTTGGGGGAGACACAAGGTCATAATAATAATCATGATTGTGGCGGCATTTGTTAAGCGCTTACTAGGTGCCAAGCACTGTTCTAAGCGCTGGGGGAGACACAGGGTCAAAATAATAATAGTGTTGTCATTTGTTAAGCGCTTACTATGTGCCCAGCACTGGTCTAAGCACTGGGGGAAACACAGGGTCATAATAATAATAATAATAGTGGCATTTGTTAAGCGCTTACTATGTGCCCGGCACTCTTCTAAGTGCTGGGGGAGACACAGGGTCAAAATAATAATAATGTTGTCATTTATTAAGCGTTTACTATTTGCCAAGCACTGTTCTAAGCGCTGGGGGAGACTCAAGATCATCATAATAATAATGATGATGTCATTTGTTAAGTGCTTACTATGTGCCAAGCACTGTTCTAAGTGCTGGGAGAGACACAAGGTCGTAATAATAATAATAATAATAATGGTATTTCTTAAGTGCTTACTATGTTCCCAGCACTGTTTTAAGCACTGGGGGAGACACGGGGTCATAATAATAATAATAATAATGGTGGCATTAATTAAGTGCTTACTATGTGCCAAGCACTGTTGTAAGCGCTGGGGGAGACACAAGGTCATAATAATAATAATGGTGGCATTAGTTAAGCGCTAACCATGTGCCCAGCACTGTTCTAAGCGCTGGAGGAGACACAAGGTAATGAGGTTGTCCCACGGGGGGCTCACAGTCTTCATCCCCATTTGACAGATGAGGTCACTGAGGCCCAGAGAAGTGAAGTGACTTAATAATAATGGCATTTATTAAGAGCTTACCACGTGCAAAACACTGTGCAAAGCACTGTTCTAAGCACTGTGGTAGACAGAAGGTGGTCAGGTTGTACCCCGTGGGGCTCACAGTCTTCATCCCCATTTGACAGATGAGGTCACTGACACACAGAGAAGTGAAGGGACTTGCCCAAGGTCACACAGCTGACAAATGACGGAGCTGGCATTCGAACCCACGACCTCTGACTCCCAAACCCGGGCTCCTTCCACTGAGCCACGCTGCTTCTCCGGAAGGAGCACCCGCCTGGGAGTCAGAGGTCGTGGGTTCAAATCCCAGCTGTACCACCTGTCAGCTGTGTGACCTTGGGCCCATCATTTAACTTCTTTGTGCCTCAGTTCCCTCATCTGTAAAATGGGGATGAAGACTGCGAGCCCCACGAGGGACAACCTGATGACCTTAGATCTTACCCCAGCGCTTGGAACAGTGCTTGGCACATAGTAAGTGCTTAACAGAAACCATCATTACCTTCTAGACTGTAAGCCCATTGTTGGGCAGGGATTGTCTTTATCTATTGCCAAATTGGACTTTCTGAGCACTTAGTACAGTGCTCCGCACACTGTAAGCGCACAGTAAGTGCTTGGCACATAGTAAGCGCTTAACAAATACCATCATTATTATTATTATTATCCACGCTCCCAAGGAGCTCTTATCGTCATCATCATCAATTGTATTTATTGAGCGCTTACTATGTGCAGAGCACTGTACTAAGCGCTTGGGAAGTACAAATTGGCAACATATAGAGACAGTCCCTACCCAACAGTGGGCTCACAGTCTAAAAGGGGGAGACAGAGAACAAAACCAAACATACTAACAAAATAAATAGAATAGATATGTACAAATAAATTAAATAAATCTCACAAGGCACCGAGTGTGTCTGTTTACTGTTCTATGATACATCCCCAAGCGCTTACTACAGTGCCCTGCACACAGTAAGCGCTCAATAGACTGAACTTGCAAACCAAAGAGTTTATAATTAGACCCTTGCTGAAGAGAAAAACCGGTGACTTGTAGCTGATTTTTTTTTTCTCCCTCCCTTTTCAGGTTACTGTGTTGTACTTTGCGCAAAGCGCTGAACTGGCGGGTGTCCGCTCGGAGACCATTTCTGTGCCGCAAGAAATCAAATCTCTGCAGCTGTGGGAAGAGATTGAGAGTCGACATCCTCGGTAGTTTAACGTCTGAAAAGCACCCGGGGTTATTAAAATAAATGAATTTGACCATCTGGGCTTGGACCTTTATAACCGTTTTATTACCAGAAATGTGTTACTGAGTTGGGAGGTGCTTTTTATTTTACTTCACCACCATCTCGGCTCAAATTGCATCTATTCCGAGGAGGTGCAAAAAGCTAAAAATCTCTGCAATCCTGCCAAGGGACGTACAGTTCGTGAGGCACGGTTGTGAAATCATTCTTGATTTGTGGAACATCATGTGTTTATAAAATAGAGGAAGATGCGGTTTCCTCATTTCACTCACATGATCCCATTTCGGTCAGAAAGCCATTTGAAGCGGAACATTTTTCTGGTTTGAAGAGTTAGAGTAGAAAGTAGGAAGTCTTAAAAAAAAAAACTGGAAAACTGACCCGTTTGAATCTGAATTAGCCATTTAATGTAAGCTTTACCAAATTTCCTTTCTCCAGATGTCTGAGAAATGAAATAACATTTTATTGACCTTGTCGTTATTAAAATGTCATTTTGATCAATTCTTATATTAATGGAGGCATTTAAGTTGTGCATGTCAAAGGTTATATTTAATTAAGTATAGGATTAATAAGCTCAGCTCAGTGTGAGTTTTCAAAAAGAAACTAATTGGTAAGGGCATTGTGGATAGGATCCTCTCTACAAACATGTTTTTGGGAACAATTCATTTTTTTTTTTTTTAATGCAGCTTCCAGTTATATTGTGTTTGGATGAATTGAATGCCCAAGCATATGACACACAACCGGCTTCATTTCTTATTGTGAGCCCTTTTCCACAGCAGGCTTGGTTTTGAGGCTGGAAAAAGTTTTCTAAGGATACAGATTCAAAGTAATAATACTTTGTTTTATGGAACGATCTTCTCCTCTCCAGGTTTTATCCAATTAGTAAGGTTTGGCAGCAAAACTTTTGTTGCTGGTGATTTTCTCATTGCAAAATGGGAAGCGACTTTCATTCATTCAGTTGTATTTATTGAGCGCTTACTGTGTGCAGAGCACTGTACTAAGCGCTGGGGAGAGTACAAATCGGCAACATTTTCCCTGATACCTGCACTTAACCTTACTCTCTGGGCCAGTATCTGTGTGTCCTTGATAAAACGTAAGGGATCAGAGCGATCAGAAGGGCAGCAGATTTATCAAATTGCATCCGACTCCTGCTGATGGAGGGTGGCCTGACAGTGAGCAAAGGCCTGGGAGACAGAAGGATCTGGGTTCTAATTCTGCCTCTGCCAATTGCTTGCTATGTTCTCCATCCTACTTAACTGTAAAGCCCATGAAGGGCTTAGAACAGTGCTTTCACATAGTAAGCCCTTAAGAAATACCATGAAAAAAATAAAACCACTGTCCTACAGAAGCAGGATTACCAACAGAAACTGGACTCTAGAAACATTGCAATCGGTGCTACAGTGTAATAATAATAATAATAATTGGCATTTGTTAAGCGCTTACTATGTGCAAAGCACTGTTCTAAGCGCTGGGGGGGGATACAGGGTGATCAGGTTGTCCCTCGTGGGGCTCACAGTCTTAATCCCCATTTTACAGATGGGGTAACTGAGGCCCAGAGAAGTTAAGTGACTTGCCCAAGATCACACAGCAGGCATGTGGTGGAGTCGGGATTCGAACCCATGACCTCTGACTCCAAAGCCCGTACTGTTTCCACTGAGCCACGCTGCTTCTCTAACTATTTCCTCTAATTAACTGGCATGAATACGGTCCATCGATTTCTGCCCCAGATTAAGTCGAAATGCAATAGGTGGTAGTGATGCACATAGCATTCATTCAATCGTAGAGAAGCAGCGTAGCTCAGTGGAAAGAGCACGGGCTTTGGAGTCAGAGGTCATGGGTTCAAATTCTGACTAGGCCAATTGTCAGTTGTGTGACTTTGGGCAAGTCACTTAACTTCTCCTTGCCTCAGGTACCTCATCTGTAAAATGGGGATTAAGACTGTGAGCCCCCCCCGTGGGACAACCTGATCATCTTGTAACCTCCCCAGCGCTTAGAACAGTGCTTTGCACGTAGTAAGCGCTTAACAAATACCATCATTATTGGTGTTATTATTATCAATGATATTTAGCGCTTACTTTGTGCTGAACACTGTGCTAGGCACTTGGGAGAGTACAATATAAAAGAATTAGCAGGCAGGTCCCTTGCCTATAATGAGCTTACAGTCTAGAAGGGGAGATGTTAACGTAAAAATTTGTAATATAGAATTTAAAGATATGTACGTTCTAGTGTATTGATTAAATAGTTAAAATAGTACTATTTGATTGATAATACTTCATATAGTACACTTGAATCTTTCATTCCTAAGCAGTTACGTACTTGCCTCAACTGCCACCCACCATTTTTGTACATATCCTTCTACTCAGTTGATTCTCCGAGTAAATTTTAATAGATTTTAATGCTGATCTTTAAGGGTGGGAATCCCCGTCTTTTCTGTTGTACTCTCCCAAGTGCACAATCCTATGCTCAACATGGAATAAGTGCTCAACAAATCTAGATTTTAACGGACCTGAGGTGTTTTCTTTCCCTTCCTACATCATCTTCACCTAATAAAACTTATTTTATATTTTTTAAGATTAGCGAGTAATCCTTAATTTAAGAAACATTGACAAGTGAAAGTGAATTGACATAGTCTTTGGTTTTGAAACGTCACCAGTGCCATCTCTGACCGAGTTTGTTTCCCAACCTGTGTTTTCCTTTTGACGCCGTCTTCAGTCTGGCTGACGTTCGAGATCAGGTGATTTTTGCCGTGCGTCAGGAATACGTCCAAATCGGGGACGAAGTCCTCCTCCTCCAGCCGGGCGACGAGATAGCCATTATTCCCCCCATTAGTGGAGGATAATATCTCTGTGCTGTTTGGGTAAGTGCAGTTTTCTCTTTGTGTTTTGCTTCTTTTGTCGTATTTGTTAAGCGCTTACTATATGCTAGACCTTGTAGTAAGCGCTGGGGTAGATAATAATAATAATGGTATTTGTTAAACACTATATGCTAGGCCCTGTAGTAAGCACTGGGGTAGATGATAATAATGATAATAATGGTATTTAAGTGCTTACTCTGAGCCAAGCACTGTTCTAAGCGCTGCGGTAGATACAAGATTATCAGGTTGTCCCACGTGGGGCTCACAGTCTTAATCCCCATTTTATAGATGAGATAACTGAGGCCCAGAGAAGTTAAGTGACTTGCCCAGAGTCACACAGCTGACAATAATAATAATAATAATCATCATGATCATGGCATTTATTAAGCATTGCTATGTGCAAAACACTGTTCTAAGCGCTGGGGAGGTTACAAGGTGATCAGGTCCTCCCACAGAGGGCTCACAATCTTAATCCCCATTTTACAGATGAGGTAACTGAAGCCCAGAGAAGTGAAGTGACTTGCCCAAAGTCACACAGCTGACAACTGGCGGAGCTGGGATTTGAACCCATGACCTCTTGACTCCAAAGCCCGTGTTCTTTCCACCGAGCCACGCTGCTTGCAAGTGGTGGAGCCGGGATTAGAACCCACAACCTCTGACTTCCAAGCCCGTGCTCTTTCCGCTAAGCCACGCTGCTCTCTAGGTACAAGATAGAGTGGACAAAGTCCGTATCCACCTGGGGCTCACTGTCTTAATCATCATCAATCATATTTATTGAGCACTTACTGTGTGCAGAGCACTGTACTAAGCGCTTGGGAAGTACAAATTGGCAACATATAGAGACAGTCCCTACCCAACAGTGGGCTCACAGTCTAAAATCCCCATTTTACAGATAAATGAGGCCCAGAAAAATGATGCAACTTGCCCAAAAGGTCGCACAGCAGACAAGTGGCGGAGCCGGGATTAGAACCCAGGTCCTTCTGAGGCCCAGGCCCGGACTCTCTCCCAGTAGAGCACCCTACTTCTCGTATCTTGTATCTAACCCAGCACGTAATACAGGGCCTGGCACATAGCCCTTAAAAATACTATAATAATAATAATAATAATTGTGGTATTAAGCACTTACTACATGCCAGGCACTGTACTAAGCGCTGGGGGGAATACAGCCAAATTGGGATCACAGTCCCTGTCCCACGGGGGGCTCACGGTCTTAATCCACGTTTTGCAGATGAAGTAACTGAGGCCCAGAGAAGTGGAATGACTTGCCCAAGATCTCTCAGCACAATAGTAAGCACTTAATAAATAGCACAGTTATTAAAAACACTACCGCGAATGGGGATAGGACCATGTCCAGTATGCGTTAAATTCATTTCTGTACTGGATTCAGATTAGTTTCTGGTTCCGTCCTTAATGTGCTTGCCCTTTTGCGGCCAGAGCGGAGGGCAGAATCCTTTGCCTTCAGCAGTGCGGACATAAACAACTCTCATTTTTTTCTAAAATTAAGCTTTTAGTTCCTACTTTAAATATATCTTGGCACTCAGCCGCATTCAAATCACACGGTCCTGTATTTTTTATATACACGTGTGCAGAGGTGTGTTTCTAATAATAGTAATGATGGGATTTGTTAAGCGCTTACTATGTGAGAAGCACTGGGGGAGGGGGATACAAGGTGGTTAGGTTGTCCCGCTTGGGGCTCCCAGTCTCAATCCCCATTTGACAGATGAGGTAACTGAGGCACAGAGAAGTTAAGTGACGTGCCCAAAGTCACACAGCAGACAAGTGGGGGAGCCGGGATTAGAGCCACGCTAGTCAGTGGTATTTATTGAGCGCTTACAATGAGCAGAGCACTTGGGAAAGTACAGTGCAATGGAATTGATCCTTTTGGACAGGACTCACAGTGAGCTTAGTCTACAGGAGGGACACAAAAATTGAAACAGATTAGAAATAGGGGAATAGAGAAGCAGCGTGGCTCAGTGGAAAGAGCACGGGCTTTGGAGTCAGAGGTCATGGGTTCAAATCCGGCCTCTGCCACTTAGCTGTGTGACTTTGGGCAAGTCACTTCACTGCTCTGGGCCTCAGTTCCCTCATCTGTAAAATGGGGATTAGGACTGTGAGCCCCCCGTGGGACAACCTGATCTCCTTGTAACCTCCCCAGCGCTTACAACAGTGCTTTGAACGTAGTAAGCGCTTAATAAATGCCATCATTATTATTGTTATTAACAAATACCACATTCTTCTGAATATTATCAGTTTGGGGAGTACAAAGATGTGGCCAGCGCAGTGCTCGGAGGGTTCTGCTTTTTTCTCTGACAGAACAAAATTTGCTCACTTCTCTTTGGGGGGGATGTTTTTCTTGCCAGATTCCTGACTGTCTGTAGAAGGTGAGAACTCTTATCGGACATACATTTATTTGGCTCCTTCTGAAACCTAACTATCCCAGGCATAAAGGTAAATGACTTTTGGACAAAACAATTACGTTAAGAACTTTGTTTACTGCCGTCAAAGAGCTGTAACTAAGAGAAGCAGCATGGCCCAGTGGAAAGATCACGGGCTTGGAAGTCCGAAGACCTGGGTTCTAGTCCCGGCTCCACCATGTACATGCTGTGTGACCTTGGGCAAGTCACTTAACTTCTCTGGGCCTCAGTTACGTCATCTGTAAAATGGGGATTAAGACTCTGATGGGCACTATATGGGACCGGGTCCAACCTGATTATTTTTCTTGCCAGATTCCTCACTGTCTGTAGAAGGTGAGAACTCTTATCGGACATACATCATCATCATCATCATCAATCGTATTTATTGAGCGCTTACTATGTGCAGAGCACTGTACTAAGCGCTTGGGAAGTACAAATTGGCAACATATAGAGACAGTCCCTACCCAACAGTGGGCTCACAGTCGAAAAGGGGGAGACAGAGAACAAACCAAACATACTAACAAAATAAAATAAATAGAATAGATATGTACAAATAAAATAAATAAATAAATAGAGTAATAAATATGTACAAACATATACATATATATATATATATATATATATACATACATTTGGCTCCAGCGCTTAGAACAGTGCTTTGCACATAGTAAGCGCTTAATAAATGCCATCATTATTATTATTATTTATTTGTGAACAGTGCTTAGCACATAAAAAGCACTTAAGTACCAAAATTGTTACTACTACCTTTGTCAAGTCACTTAACTTCTCTGTGCCTCAGTTACCTCCTCTGTAAAATGAAGATTAAGGCTGTGAACCCTGAATGGGGCAGAGACCGCGTTCAACCTTTTTATCTTGTATCTGCCCCAGCGCTTAGTACAGTCCCTGGCACACAGTAAGCGCTTTACAAATGCCATTTAAAAAAACACGTTTCACACGCGCCCTAACATATTAAGGTTCTCAGTAAATATTAACAAGGACATTTCTTTCTTAAAAGCTTTTACCTTTCCCCTTTGAGGAGAGGGAGGCGTCCTGCCGTTGACTAACGAATTCAGAAATAGGTCGTATTTTTAGAGCCCCGCTATGGATGGAACTGAAGAAAAACCCAAGGATTTAATCAGATTCACGAACGAAAAGCTCTCTGTGGATGAAGTCTCGCAGTCGGTGATTTCTCCTTCTTGTGGAGCGTTGTCCCTCTTCGTAGGTGAGTTTTATCTGCCCCAGCTTCTGGGGGGAGCCCCGTTCCTCGGTCCTGTACGGTCCCCTCCGTCACACCCGCTTCGACACTTATTACTCTATTTTACTTGTACATATCCTATTTATTTCATTTTGTTAATATGTTTGGTTTTGTTCTCTGTCTCCCCCTTTTAGACTGTGAGCCCACTGTTGGGTAGGGACCGTCTCTAGATGTTGCCAATTTGTACTTCCCAAGCGCTTAGTCCAGTGCTCTGCACATAGTAAGCGCTCAATAAATACGATTGATGATGATGACGACGACAACCTGGGAACAAAGCCCACATGGTGTGAGTGAGCAGACGCTTTGTCGCTGTGGTTTTCCCGACTTTGGGAGCCTCTCAGCTTGACTCCCGACAGGTTGCCAATTTGTACTTCCCAAGCGCTTAGTACAGTGCTCTGCACATAGTAAGTGCTCAATAAATACGATTGATTGATTGATTGAACGATCCCAGTATTCCTAGCCGAAAGAGGGGCCAGGTAGCCCCCATCTTGTGGTCCTTTGTTCGCCTCTTGCTCCCTCCCGCCGCCTGGTCTCCACCAGTTTCAGTTAGACTGGACGCTCCTTGCAGGCAGGGAATATGCCCGTTGTTGTATCGTACTCTCCCAAGCACCTAGCACAGTGCTCTGCCTACAGTAAGCGCCCAACAGCTACAATTTCCCGACAGTCACTTGACAACTTTATCTCTGCTCCAGCACTCAGAACAGCGCCGGACACATAGTAAGCGCTTACCAAATATTAGAGAAGCGCAGCGTGGCTCAGTGGAAAGAGCCCGGGCTTTGGAGTCAGAGGTCCTGGGTTCAAATCCCAGCTCCACCACTTGTCAGCTGTGTCTCTTTGGGCAAGTCGCTTCAGGTGCCTCATCTGTAAAATGGGGATTAAGACTGTGGGCCCCACGTGGGATAACCTGATCACTTTGTAACCTCCCCAGTGCTTAGAACAGTGCTTTGCACCTAGTAAGCGCTTAATAAATGCCGTTAAAATATATATATAGCATAAAAAGAGGGCCTTCACAATGATAATGGTATTCTAAGTGCTGAGGTAGATAAGATTATCAGGTCAGACACAGTCCCTGTCTCACATAGGACTCAGTCTAAGTAGCAGGGGGAGCAGGGATTGAATCCCCATTTTACAGTTGAGGAAACTGAGGCAGGGATAAGTGAAGTAACTTGCCCGGGGTCCCACAACAGATCATCAGGATTAGACCTTAGGTCTTCCAACTCCCAAGCCCCCGCTCTTCCCACTAGGCCATGCCTCCTTTACCCGGACGCGGCTTACTGACTTTCTCAGTGAATGGATTTTTCTCCCCCTTCGATCCTTGAGAAATTGCTTTGAGTCGGTTTTAAGGTTGGATCCAGACCATTCGGGTTTGGCCCGGATATTTGCAATTGCCATTTTCCAACTCTTGAAAAGACTTCAATCCTGAAAATACTCAACCCCAGCTCATTGCATTACAATGGGATTTTACTACAGTAATCCAATACAAAACCAAGTCCTAATGAACCAAGAACAGGAGAAAACCCTTAATGCGGCGGCGTTGCGTGGTTATGATTCACAATTCTGGGTAGTCTTAATATTTTCTTCCAATTACTGAAGATGGATGTAGCCAACTTGGATGGGATCCGTCTTTAGAACAAAAGTAAATTTCCCTTGAGCCCAGTGAAAACCATGTGGGGCCTGAGGAGAAATACGGTTTATATTTCATATGGTCGCCTTACTTCCAGCGAAGTGATTCCGTTAATTTCCTTTCAGGAAGCCGTGCTATAATGAGAGATTATTTTAGATAGATCTTTACAAGGCTTACTAAAGTCAATCTGTAATGATTGGATTTTGGAAAATTTTGAATTTCTTTTCTTCATTAAAGCATTTGGAAAAATCGTTTTTTTTCTATCCGTTCATTTTCCCTTTTGACTGAGAAATTCAGTGTATCGTTTCATTATTTTAGGGACCACAAGAAATAACTTTGAAGGGAAAAAGGTGATTAGTTTAGAATACGAAGCCTACGTCCCAATGGCAGAAGCTGAAATCAGAAAAATCTGCGACAACATTAGGGAGAAATGGGCCGTCAGGCACATTGCCGTCCACCATAGGCTCGGGTATGTTTGCCTCAGTTTCATCTTTCACAGTTTAATAATAATAATAATAATGGTATTTGTTAAGCACTTACTGTGTGCCAGGCACTGTACTGAGCGCTGGGGCGGATCCAAGCAAATTGGGTTGGACACAGTCCCTGCCCGACGTGGGGCCCGAAATCTCGGTCCCCGTTTTACAGACGAGGGAACTGAGACCAAGAGAAGTGAAGTGGCGTGCCCAAGGTCACAAAGCAGACAAGTGAAGGAGCCGGGATTAGAACCCAGGACCTTCTGATCCCCAGACTCGGGTTCTATCCCCTAGGCCGTGCTGCTTCCCAGTACCTACCAGTGGCTTTGTAGTGCCAGCTCTAACACGGTCGTAAAGGTCTGCTTCGGGTATGTATCTAGGGGGAAACATCGTACAATATTATTTTCTTTTTAATAGTATTTTCAGTCACTGACGAACCTTCCACTTCATAATTTATCTATCGCCTCAATTTTAAACACTTTAAAATGTTGTGAAGGCCACAGTTCTGCATACAGTCGAGTAATCTTTAATCATAGAAGCAGCACGGCCCGGGAGTCAGGGGACCTGGGTTCTCATCCCGGCTGTGCCACTTGTCCGCTGGGTGACCTCGGGCAAGTCACTTCACTTCTCTGGGCCTCAGTTACCTCATCTGGAAAATGGGGATTAAGAGTGTGAGCCCTATAAGGGACAGGGACTGGGTCCAACCCCATTAACTTTTATCTGCCCCTGCACTTAGAACAGTGCTTGGCATATATTAAGCACTGAACAAGTAACATTATTATTACTACTAATAATAATCTTTGAGCAACTCTGCCATTCACAGTGGCAAGAATCATCTTCTCTAACCTTAAAATGATCATTTCACTCCCTTTAAAATGGCCTCCAGTTGGATCAAATCAAAGATTCCATCCTTAGGATTCAAGGCCCTCTGTCTTGTCTGCTGTGTGACCTTGGGCAAGTCACTTAACTTCTCTGAGCCTCAGTTACCTCATCTGTAAAATGGGGATTAAGACTGTGAGCCCCACATGGGACAACCTGATTACCTTATATCCCCCCCAGCCCTTAGAGCAGTGCTTGGCACGTAGTAAGCGCTTAACAAATACCATATTTATTTTATTATTTATGGCTTGTCCTTACTTTTGTTGTACCTCTCTGCTATCAATCGGTGGTAATGATTGAGTGTTTATTGTGTGCAGAGCACTGTACTAAGCGCTTGGGGAAAATGCAATGTAATATAATTGGAAGGCAACACAATCCATGCCAACAAGGAGCTTAGTTTCCATCCACGGTAGCCAAATCAATCCCCTATTCTGCTGCTCCATGCGAACCCCTCAATTTTGTTTTTTTATACTTAAGTGCTTACTATGTGCCAAGCACTGTTCTAACAGCTGTGTCCAACCCGATTAACTTGTGTATCTACCACAGTGCTTAGGACAGTACCTGGCACATAATAAGTGCTTAGCTAATAATAATGATGATGGCATTTATTAAGCGCTTACTGTTTTGCACACAGTAATAATAATAATAATGATAGCCTTTATTAAGCGCTTACTATGTGCAAAGCACTGTTCTAAGCGCAGGGGAGGTTACAAGGTGATCAGGTTGTCCCACGGGGGGCTCTCAGTCTTCATCCCCATTTTCCAGATGAGGGAACTGAGGCCCAGAGAAGTGAAGTGACTTGCCCAAAGTCACCCAGCTGACAGTTGGCGGGGCTGGGATTTGAACCCATGACCTCTGACTCCAAAGCCCGGGCTCTTTCCACTGAGCCACGCTGCTTCCCCAATATGGGAGGTTGGGGGCAGAAAATGAGACTAGAACCAGCTGGTCTCTGATCTCATCTGGAGTTTACGCCCCTCTCCAATTCACTCATTTATTCAGTTTTATTTGAGTGCTTACTGCTTAGAGAAGCAGCGTGGCTCAGTGAAAAGAGCCCGGGCTTTGGAGTCAGAGGTCATGGGTTCAAATCCCTGCACAACCACTTGTCAGCTGTGTGGCTTTGGGCAAGTCACTTCACTTCACTGGGCCTGAGTTTCCTCATCTGTAAAATGGGGATGAAGACCGT
Organism: Tachyglossus aculeatus; assembly: GCF_015852505.1. Lineage (NCBI taxonomy): Eukaryota > Metazoa > Chordata > Mammalia > Monotremata > Tachyglossidae > Tachyglossus > Tachyglossus aculeatus. Next base: position 34,931,261 of record NC_052088.1, on the reverse strand, counting down.
GAGCCCCCCGTGGGACAGCCGTATCACCTTGTAAGCTCCCCAGTGCTTTGCACATAGTAAGCGCTTAATAAATGCTATCATTATTATCATTATTATTACTGTGTGCAAAACACTAAGCTCTTGGGAGAGGACAGTATAACAGTAAACACATTCCCCTCCCACAAAGGAGCTCTAGAGGGGGAGACAGATATTTGTCACGACCCTCCAGCTCGTACCGACCCGGACTTTCCTGGACTGGGGGAGCCTCGGGGACACGTCAATTCGAACCGCACCACCGACCGCGGAGGTTACCTTGGAAAGTTGTCTTTTTTTACTGAGTTTTGCCAAGGGAGTGACACATACACACGCTCACTCACTCCACTCCACCAAAGGTCCACTACCAGTCTGCCGGTCGAGGGAGCCCGTTCTGCCGATCCCGGGGCCGGAAGGTCGGGATGTGATCCCTGGCGACGCGGACCGCTGACTTCTGCCTGCCTCCTCCTCCGCACGCCGCTTCCTCTCTGCTTCCAAGAGCTGCCGCTTTCTCCTGCGTCTCCTGCCTCCTTTGAGTGCGGCCGTCTCCAGCTGATCTCCTGCTTCACATCTTGTCGCGTGCTTCCTCGCAATTAATAATAATATATTATTATTATATATATAATATTATATAATATATAATACATATTATATAATATAATATGATATATTATATATAATATCGATAATGTTATATAAGATCATATATTATTATATATTATTATATATCATTATGTTATATATAATAATATATAATAATATGTAATGATATATTATATATAATCTTATAATATATAACATATTATCGATATTATATATAATATATATTATTATTATATATAATATATTATATATAATATGTTATATATAATATATAATATGTAATGTAATATATATATGATATCGATAATAATATGTTATGTATTATAAGGTTATGTATAATATTATATATTATATATATAATAATATATAGTAATATGTTATATATTATAAGATTATATATAATATATTATTATATATTATATATAATACCCGCTGTTGGGTAGGGACCGTCTCTATATGTTGCCAACTTGTAACAATAATGCTGGCATTTGTTAAGCGCTTGCTATGTGCAAAGCACTATTCCAAGCGCTGGGGAGGATATTCTACTTGCGCTTAGAGTACGGTGCTCTGCACACAGGAAGCGCTCAATAAATACGAGTGAATGAATGAACTGAATAATAATAATGGTATTTGTTAATAATAATAATGGTGATGGCATTTGTTAAGCGCTTACTATGTGCAAAGCACTGTTCTAAGCGCTGGGGGGGATACAAGGTGATCGGGTTGTCCCACGCGGGGCTCACAGTCTTAATCCCCGTTTTACAGAGGAGGTAACTGAGGCTCAGAGAAGTTAAGTGACTTGCCCAAGGTCACAGCAGACATGTGGCGGAGCTGGGATTAGAACCCATGACCTCTGGCTCCCAAGCCCGTGGTCTTTCCACTGAGCCACGCTGGTTTACAAGCACTGTTATAAGCACTGGGTGGGGGGGGGGGAGATACAAGTAGGTGGTCCCACGTGGGGCTCACAGTCTTAATCCCCATTTTGCAGATGAGGTCACTGAGGCCCAGAGAAATTAACTGATTTGCCCAAATGGCTCGTTAATTTAATTAATGGTGGCATTTATTAAGCGCTTACTATGGTCAAAGCACTGTTCTAAGCATTGGGGGGATACAAGGTGATCAGGTTGTCCCACTTAATAATAATGATGGCATTTATTAGGCACTTACTATGTGCCAAGCACTGTTCTAAGCGCTGGGGAGGTTTCAAGGTGATCAGGTTATCCCACGGGGGGCTCACAGTCTTCATCCCCGTTTTACAGATGAGGTAACCGAGGCACAGAGAAGTTTAGAGACTTGCCCAAAGTCACACAGCTGACAAGTGGCAGAGCCAGGATCTGAACCCATGACCTCTGACTCCAAAGCCCGGGCTCTTTCCACTGAGCCACGCTGCTTCTCTACTGCTGCTCTGGGGGCAGGGAACGAGTCTACCAACTCTGTTGTGTTGTACACACCTGAGCGCTTAGTACAGTGCTCTGCGCACCGTTAGCACACAAGAAAGTTCTTCAGGTTCTAATCTTGGCTCCACCACTTGTCTGCCGTGTGACCTTGGGCAGGAACGCCCTCCCTCCTCCTATCAGACACAATTGCTGTCCCCAACTTCACAACCTAGACCGTGAGCCCGTTGCGGACAGGGATCGTCGTTGCTGAGTTGCACTTTCCAAGCGCTTAGTCCAGTGCTCTGCACACAGTAAGCGCTCAATAAATGCGATTGAATGAATGAATGAACTTTCTTAACTTCTCTGACCCTCCGTGACTTCATCTGCAAAATGGGAATGAAGACTGAGCCCTGTGTCAGGCAGGGACTGTGTGTCCATCCAATTATCAATCAATCGTATTTATTGAGCGCTTACTATGTGCAGAGCACTGTACTAAGCGCTTGGGAAGTACAAATTGGCAACATATAGAGACAGTCCCTACCCAACAGTGGGCTCACAGTCTAAAAGAGGTCACAAGGGGCTCACAGTCTTCATCCCCATTTTACAGATGGGTCACTGAGGCCCAGAGAAGTGAAATGACTTCCCCAAAGTCACACAGCTGACAAGTGGTGGATCTGGGATTTGAACCCATGACCTCTCACTCCAAAGCCCGGGCTCTTTCCACTGAGCCACGCTTCTTCCTCCTCTTCCTTCTTCCTTATCTTGTGTCTATCCATCCCAGCTCTTAGAACAATGCCTCGCACACAGTAAGCACTTAATATCATTTAATAATTAGCTCCACCACTTGTCAGCTGTGTGACTTTGGGCAAGTCACTTCTCTGTGCCTCAGTTACCGCATCTGTAAAAATGGGGATTAAGACTGTGAGCCCCGCGTGCGACAACCTGATCACCTTGTAAACTCCCCAGCGCTTAGAACAGTGCTTTGCACATAGTAAGTGCCTAATACATGCCATCATTATTATTATTAAGTGGGACAACCTGATCACGAACATAGTGCTTAATAAATGCCATCATTATTATTATTATTATTAATAATAATTAAAAAGAAACAACTGATTGATTGCAGACCCTCCAAAGTTTTTGCTTTAAAAAAGAAAAAATTGGCTTCTCTTCCTAGCCTAGTTCCAGTGACAGAACCAAGCGTGATCATCGCCATATCCTCAGCCCACAGAGCCGAATCTCTGGAAGCAGTGAAGTACAGCATCGACACTTTAAAAGCCACAGTGCCGGTATGGAAGAAGGTAAATTCGTTAGGACGTCCTTTAAGTTTTAATTATGAACCCAAAGGGCGTCCTTAAATATTCATTTTCAGTACTTCGAACTAAGAAAGCAGTTGAGGTACGGAAAGCAGTCCTAACACCAGATTTGCTTATAATTCTATCCCTACTTTCATCGTTGGAAGTTATCAAAATTAAGGCACTCTATCCCCTGCTCTGTAGAATCTATATATTTTAAAATAAAATAAAAATTGCTTTTTAAATGAACTTATTGTAGCTTTAAGATCCTGAACATTTCACTGCATAAAAAGGACCAGTGCCTAAAAGCTTACCTTGAGCCCGAGTCGTCGTAGTACATTAAAAAGCAGCTTACCAGCGGTTTTGATTCCCTAGGAACCAGGATTATGCAGCATTGTTTGTAATAAGATTTTTATGAAATTTGTGAAACAGTATGGAAGAAGCACTTCTATAATTGATTATGGTACATTACTTAATGACCATATTGAGAAAACTCACAAAGTAGCTGTGAGGTATTGAGCGTGGTTTTAAGAATTACATTTTTCTCCCAACAAAAGGAAATTTAGTGGAGCTTATAGTAATGAAGGATTTGATGTTATTAAGCAATATTCCGTAATTTTACATAAATTTTTAAAAGCCGTTTATTGTAAAATCCTGCTTCTGATTATCCATTTTAACTTCTAGGAAATTTATGAAGAAGAATCTTCTTGGAAAGGAAACAAAGAATGCTTCTGGACAAAATCCGATTAATTCTTATCGATTGCAAATTCATTCTTCTTAAAATTTCCGTCCATTTATTGTAATAGGGTGTGCTTTTTCCTTTATTGCTTCTCTGCGTCAAAATGAATATTCTTTCCAAAAACTCAGAAATCCTTGCACGCACTGGTTCTTACCAAATTCCTGTGGCGGGATGGAAGGGAAGCCAAAGGGAGGGTTTATGGTAACAAAGAATGAGGAAGACACAATAGCTAAAAAGCCTTTGAGTGACTCATATCCCAAACCTCACTTTTCCACTTCAATCAATCAATCAATCAATCATATTTATTGAGCATTTACTGTGTGCAGAGCACTGTACTAAGCACTTGGGAAAGTAAGTGCCCTGATGTTTCTTCTTTCCTTCTAGACTGTGAGCCCATTGTTGGGTAGGGACCGTCTCTATATGTTGCCAACTTGTACTTCCCAAGCGCTTAGTACAGTGCTCTGCACACAGTAAGCGCTCAATAAATACGATTGAATGAATGAATAATGGTATTTGTTAAGCGCTTTCCATGTGCCAGGCACTAACTATACTAAGCGCTGAGGTACAGAGATACAAGCTAATCAGGTTGGACACAGTCCATGTCCCACAGTGGGCTCAGTCTTAATCCCCATTTTACAGACGAGGTAAGTCAGTCAGTCGTATTTATTGAGCACTTGCTATGTGCAGGACGCTGTAATAATAACAATAATAATAATGGCATTTATTAAGCGCTTACTATGTACAAAGCACCGTTCTAAGCGCTGGTGATCAGGTTGTCCCACGGCGGGCTCACAGTCTTAATCCCCATTTTACAGATGAGGCAACTGAGGCACAGAGAAGTGAAGTGAGTGGCCCAAAGTCACACAGCTGACAATTGGCGGAGCCGGGATTTGAACCCATGACCTCTGACTCCAAAGCCGGGGCTCTTGCCACTGAGCCACACTGCTCCTAAACACTTGGCAAAGTAATAATAATAATGATAATGGTGGTATTTGTTAAGTGCTTACTGTGTGCCAAGCACTGTTCTAAAGTACAATATACTGTAAAACATAACAGACACATTCGCTGCCCACAACGAGCTTAGAGGGGGAGACACATTAATATAAATAAACTACAGATGTGTACATAATAATAATGATGGCATTTGTTAAGCACTTACTATGTGCCAAGCACTGTTCTAAGCACTGGGGAGTTTACCAGGTGATCAGGTTGTCCCACGGGGGGGGGGGGCTCACAGTCTTAATCCCCATTTTACAGATGAGGGAACTGAGGCACAGAGAAGTGAAGTGACTTGGGGCAAGTCACACAGCTGACTTGGCGGAGCTGGGATTTGAACCCCTGACCTCTGTCTCCAAAGCCCGGGATCTTTCCACTGAGCCACGCTGCGTCTCATACTTGTACTTTCCAAGCGCTTAGTACAGTGCTCTGCACGCAGTAAGCGCTCAGTAAATATGATTGAATGCCTCTGTCCGCAGGTGCCCCCTCAAAATTCAAAGCCACGGCCTTTTACCATCATCATCATCATCATCAATCGTATTTATTGAGCGCTTACTATGTGCAGAGCACTGTACTAAGCGCTTGGGAGGTACAAACTGGCAACACATAGAGACAGTCCCTATCTGCCTTAGCTGTGGCAACTCGGGCTCTAAGTGGAGGTCACCGATTAGTCTCCATGTTTTGTTTTGTTGTCTGTCTCCCCCTTCAAGACTGTGAGCCCGTTGTTGGGGAGGGACCGTCTCTAGATGTTGCCGACTTGGACTTCCCAAGCACTTAGTACAGTGCTCTGCACACAGTAAGCGCTCAATAAATACGATTGAATGAATGAATGAATGAATTGGTCCGGGGCCATTACCGGGTAGAACAGGGAAAGCCCCACCTCTCTCCATGAGAAGCAGCGTGGCTCAGGGGGAAAGAGTCTGGGCTTTGGAGTCAGAGGTCATGGGTTCAAATCCCAGCTCTGCCAACTGTCAGCTGTGTGACTTTGGGCAAGTCACTTCACTTCTCTGTGCCTCAGTACCCTCATCTGTAAAATGGGGATTAAGACTGTGAGCCCCACAAGGGACAACCTGATCACCTTGTAACCTCTCCAGCGCTTAGAACAGTGCTTTTCACATAGTAAGCGCTTAATAAATGCCATCATCATCATCATTATTATTATTATTATAGACTGCGAGCCCGTTGTTGGGCAAGTCGCTTGACTTCTCTGTGCCCTCATCTGTAAAATGGGGATGAAGACTGTCAGCCTCCCGTGGGACAACCTGATCACCTTGTAACCTCCCCAGTGCTTAGAAACAGTGCTTTGCACATAGTAAGCGCTTAATAAATGCCATCATTATTATTATTATTATGTCCCACCCCCCACAGGCCTGCAATCTCCTGCCCTCAGGTAGAGGGAATCAGGGCCTTGGCCAGTCTCTTCCTTGTTGTAGTTGTTCCCAGGATAATAATAGTAATGATAATGGTATTTATTAAGCGCTTACCATGTGCTGAGCACCGTTCGAAGCGCTGGGGGTGATACAAGGTCATCAAGTTGTCCCAAGTGGGGCTCACAGTCTTCATCCCCATTTTACAAACGAGGGAACTGAGGCCCAGAAAAGCCAAGTGACTTACCCAAGCTCACCCAGCGGACAAGGGGCAGAGCTGGGGTTAGAACCTTCTCATAATCAAAAAGCGCGGCCCAGCGGAAAGAGCCCGGGCTTTGGAGTCAGAAGTCATGGGTTCGAATCCCGGCTCCGCCAATTGTCAGCTGTGTGACTTTGGGTAAGTCCCTTCTCTGGGCCTCAGCTACCTCATCTGTAAAATGGGGAGGAAGACCGTGAGCCCCCCGGGGGACAACCTGATCACCTTGTAACCTCTCCAGCGCTTAGAACAGAGCTTTGCATGTAGTAAGCGCTTAATAAATGCCATTATTATCATGATTATTATTATTACAACCGAGTTGCTAGGCACATTCCCTGCCCGCAGTGAGCTAAAAGTCTAGGAGGGCCTCCCGCCTTGCCGCTTCTCGCCCTGACCCCGCGCTCAGTTCACGGGGCGGCGACCTTGACCCTTCCAGTTGATTCGTTCATTCAGTCGTATTTACTGAGCGCTCAGTGTGTGCAGAGCACTGGACTAAGCGCTTGGGACAGTACAGTTCTGCAACACATAGAGACAATCCCTGCCCACAGCGGGCTCACGGTCTAGAAGGGGGAGGCAGTTCTAATTATATAAGATTTTATTTTAGCACGGCAGTGAGAGAGAAAGAGAGTAAGTATGTGTGTTGGGGGAGAGCAGGGTGGGGATATTGTGATGGATGCCTTAGTTTCTTTTCTGCTCCGAAGAATTTGCCCCAGCCCTTTCTGGGTCAGCTCAAACTTCCACTCCACCTTGCTTTTTGTGAAATAAAATTCAGCCCTACCCATTCATTCAATTGTATTTATTGGGCGCTTACCGTGTGCGGAGCCCTGCACTAAGAGCTTAATAATTACGGTATTTGGTAAGCGCTTACTATATGCCAAGCACTGGGGGAGATACGGGTAGAATCAGGTTGTCCCAAGCGGGGCTCACGGCCTTAATCCCCATTTTACAGACGAGGTAACTGAGGCACAGAGAAATGAAGTGGCTTGCCCAGCATCACACAACAGACAAGTGGAGGAGCCAGGATTAGAACCCACGTCCTCTGACTCCCAAGCCCGGGCTCTTTCCACTGAACCATGCTGCTTCTGTATCACTCAATCATATTTATTGAGCGCTTGGTGTCTACTAAGCACTTACCAATCAATCAATCGTATTTATTGAGCACTCACTGTGTGCAGAGCACTGTACTAAGCGCTTGGGAAGTACAAGTTGGCAACATATAGAGACGGTCCCTACCCAACAGTGGGCTCACAGTCTAAAAGGGGGAGACAGAGAACAAAACCAAACATACTAACAAAATAAAATAAATAGAATAGATATCATCATCAATTTGTATTTATTGAGTGCTTACTGTGTGCCGAACACTGTACTAAGCGCTTGGGAAGTACAAATTGGCAACATATAGAGACAGTCCCTACCCAACAGTGGGCTCACAGTCGAAAAGGGGGAGACAGAGAACAAAACCAAACATACTAACAAAATAAAATAAATAGAATAGGTATGTACAAGTAAAATAAATAGAGTAATAAATCTGTACAAACATATATACATATATACAGGTGCTGTGGGGAAGGGAAGGAGGTAAGATGGGGGAGTAAAATACAAGTATATAATGTACAAGTAAAATAAATAGAGTAATATCTGTACAAACATATATACATATATACAGGTGCTGTGGGGAAGGGAAGGAGGTAAGATGGGGGGAGTAAAATACAAGTAAAGTACAAGTAAAATAAATAGAGTAATAAATATGTACAAACATATACATATATACAGGTGCTGTGGGGAAGGGAAGGAGGTAAGATGGGAGTAAAATACAAGTAAATAATGTACAAGTAAAATAAATAAATAGAGTAATAAATATGTACAAACATATACATGTATACAGGTGCTGTGGGGAAGGGAAGGAGGTAAGATGGGGGGAGTAAAATACAAGTAAAGTACAAGTAAAATAAATAAATAGAGTAATAAATATGTACAAACATATATACATATATACGGGTGCTGTGGGGAAGGGAAGGAGGTAAGATGGGGGGAGTAAAATACAAGTAAATAATGTACAAGTAAAATAGAGTAATAGAGATTCATTCATTCAATCGTATTTATTGAGCACCTACTGTGTACAGAGCACTGTACTAAGCGCTTGGAAAGAGATCGCAGTGCAATAACAGACACATTCCCTGCCCACAACGAGCTGACAGTCCAGACGGGGGGAAGCTCAACCTCATTCTGCCGTCCTCCAATACGAACACCATTATTACTCCTCTTATTATTTTGGTATTCTTTAAGTGCTTACTATGCGTCAAGTACTGTACTAAGCACTCGGGTAGATACGAGTTATATTGGACACGGTCCCTGTCCCGCGGGGGAATCCCAGTCTAAGAAGGAGGCAGGGCAGGTATCGAATCCCCAGTTCACAGATGAGGAACGTGAGGCAGGGAGAAGTTAAATAATAATAATAATAATGACGGCATTTGTTAAGCGCTTACTATGTGCAGAGCGCTGTTCTAAGCGCTGGGGGTGGATACAGGGTGATCAAGTTGTCCCACACGGGGCTCACAATCTTAATCCCCATTTTACAGATGAGGGAACTGAGGCGCGGAGAAGTTAAGCGACTTGCCCAAGGTCACGCAGCAGACATGTGGCGGAGCCGGCATTCGAACCCGTGACCTCTGACTCCAAAGCCCGGGCTCTTCTCCACTGAGCAGTTCATATAGGTATTTATTGAGTGCTTCCCAGGCACAGAGCACTGAACTAAACGTCTGGGAGCGTACAGCAAGATTGGTGGAGATATTCTCTGCTCATAACAAGCTTACGATCCAGAACTACTGTTTAGAAAGGATATTTAAGTTTCTTGGAAACTCTTGTTTATATGTTTGTACATATTTGTTACCCTATTTATTTATTTATTTATTTTACTTGTACATATCTATTATAAACAGAGTAACAAATACGTACAAACATATAAACAAGAGTTTATAAACAGAGAACAAAACCAAACATACTAACAAAATAAAACAGTTTACTTGTACATATCTATTCTATTTATTTTATTTTGTTAGCATGTTTGGTTTTGTGCTCCGTCTCCCCCTTTTAGACTTGTGAGCCCACTGTTGGGTAGGGACCGTCTCTAGATGTTGCCAACTTGGACTTCCCAAGCGCTTAGTACAGTGCTCTGCACACAGTAAGCGCTCAATAAATACGATTGATTGATTGATTCTCTCAAAGTGCATACTAGGTGACACGTGCTGGGATAAATATACAAAAATCAGGTTTCACATAGTATCTATATGTTGCCAACTTGGACTTCCCAAGCGCTTAGTACGGTGCTCTGCACACAGTAAGTGCTCAATAAATATGATTGATTGATTGATGATTGGAAGCAATATTCATTTAAGCGCCGAGCGGTTGAGGGTGGGGGGAATTCAAATACCGGAAGGTCACAGGTGTGTAGCAGAATTTTAGTGAATTCATTGCAGTAATTTTGGACCATTACTTGACTTCTTCCTTACCTTTCGAACGGGAATTTTGGACCATTACTTGACTTCTTCCTTACCTTTCGAACGGGATCTCACCGTGGATTTCCGCTGAAGGCAGCGCAAACCGGAAAAATGATCTGTTGAGGACAGACGTAATCCGTTTATTGCAAAATATCAGCATTTGGGGAGAAAAAAAGGTTATCCCCCTTTGGAGAAGCAGCGTGGTTCAGTGGAAAGAGCCCGGGCTTTGGAGTCAGAGGTCATGGGTTCAAATCCCGGCTCTGCCATCTGTCAGCTGTGTGACTTTGGGCAAGTCACTTCACTTCTCTGGGCCTCAGTTCCCTCATCTGGAAAATGGGGATTAAGACTGTGAGCCCCCCATGGGACAACCTGATCACCTTGTAACCTCTCCAGCACTTAGAACAGTGCTTTGCACATAGTAAGCGCTTAATAAATGCCATCATCATCGTTATTATTATTATTATAGACTGCTAGCCCGTTGTTGGGTAGCGACTGTCTGTAATATGTTGCCGACCTGAGCTTCCCAAGCGCTTAGTACAGTGCTCTGCACACAGTAAGCGCTCAATAAATACGACAATGAATGAATAGAAAGTAATCTCACCGTGGGCAGGGAATGTGTCCATCAACTCTCACATTGTAGAGAAGCAGCATGGCTGAGTGGAAAAAGCACAGGCTTTGGAGTCAGAGGTCATGGGTTCAAATCCTGGCTCGGCCACTTATCAGCCGTGTGACTTTGGGCAAGTCACTTCGCTTCTCTGGGCCTCAGTTCCCTCATCTGTAAAATGGGGATTAAGACTGTGAGCCCCACGAGGGACAACCTGATCACCTTGTAAATTCCCCAGTGCTTAGAACAGCGCTTTGCACATAGTAAGCGCTTAATAAATGCTATTATTTATTTATTTAAATGCTCGGCACACAGGAAGCGCTCGGTAAACACAATAGATGATAACTTTTGCCGAGCGGAACCAAAGCTGAATTGCCATAGGGAAATACTTTTTAAAATGGGACTGTTGGTAATAAATTCGTAGAAGCCGAAGCTAATAATAGAAGCCGAAGCTAATAATAAAGGGAACCAGAGCGCACATTTAAAAATTGAAAGCAATCAATCAATCAATCAATCGTATTTATTGAGTGCTTCCTATGTGCAGAGCACTGTACTAAGCGCTTGGGAAGTACAAATTGGCAACATATAGAGACAGTCCCTACCCAACTGTGGGCTTACAGTCTAAAAGGGGGAGACAGAGAATAAAACCAAACATACTGACAAAATAAAATAAATAGGATAGATATGTGCAAGTAAAATAGATAAATAAATAAATAAAGCACTTCGATGAATTGAGAAATAAGCGATATTAGGGAACGATGGCAGATGGAGAGCATCTGGGAGGGATGTGTCGGAGACGACTCGACAGCGTAAGACAAACCTAAGAGAAGCAGCGTGGCTCAGTGGAAAAAGCCCGGGCTTTGGAGTCGGAGGTCATGGGTTCAAATCCTGGCTCCGCCACTCGTCAGCTGTGTGACTTTGGGCAAGTCATAACTTCTCTGGGCCTCAGTTCCCTCATCTGTAAAATGTTCCCCCTTCTAGACTGTGAGCCCCTTGTTGGGTAGGGACCATCTCTTATGTTGCCGACTTGTACTTCCCAAGCGCTTAGTACAGTGCTCTGCACACAGTAAGCGCTCAATAAATACGATTAATTGATTGATTATTTCAAAATATTATCAGCATTTCGGGAGAAAAAAAGGTTATCCCCCTTCTAGACTCTGAGCCTGTTGTTGGGTAGGGACCGTCTCTTATGTTGCCGACTTGTACTTCCCAAGCGCTTAGTACAGTGCTCTGCACACAGTAAGCGCTCAATAAATACGATTGATTGATTATTTCAAAATATTATCAGCATTTCGGGAGAAAAAAAGGTTATTCCCCTTTCTAGACTGTGAGCCCGTTGTTGGGTAGGGAGCATCTCTTATGTTGCCGACTTGTACTTCCCAAGCGCTTAGTACAGTGCTCTGCACACAGTAAGCGCTCAATAAATTCGATTGATTGATTGATTGATTGATTGATTATTTCAAAATATCAGCATTTCGGGAGAAAAAAGGTTATCCCCTTTCTAGACTGTGAGCCCGTTGTTGGGTAGGGACCATCTCTTATGTTGCCGACTTGTATTTCCCAAGTGCTTAGTACAGTACTCTGTACACAGTAAGCGCTCAATAAATACGATTGATTGATTGATTGATTATTTCAAAATATTATCAGCATTTCGGGAGAAAAAAAGGTTATCCCCCTTCTAGACTGTGAGCCCCTTGTTGGGTAGGGACCGTTTCTTATGTTGCCGACTTGTACTTCCCAAGCGCTTAGTACAGTGCTCTGCACACAGTAAGCGCTCAATAAATACGATTGAATGAATGAATGAGCCTTTGTGCAGAGCTCTGTCCTTACTTGCGACATTTTTTAATGGTATTTTAGCACTTAACTGTTTGAAGCACTGGGGTAATAATTGTGGTATTTGTTAAGCACTTTCTATGTGCCTGCCCGGGTGCTATGTGCTGGGTTCGACACAAGATAATCAGGTTTGACATGGGGCTCACAATCGAAGTAGGAGAGAACAGACATTCATTCATTCAATTGTATTTATTGAGCGCTTACTGTGTGCAGAGCGCTGTGCTAAGCGCTAGGGAAGTACAAGTTGTCAACATATAGAGACGGTCCCTACCCAACAACGGGCTCACGGTCTAGAGGGGGAAGATGGACAACAAAACATGTGGACAGGTGTCAAGTCATCAGAACAAATAGAAGTAAAGCTAGGTCAATCAATCAATCAATCAATCGTATTTATTGAGCGCTTACTGTGTGCAGAGCACTGTACTAAGCGCTTGGGAAGTACAAGTTGGCAACATATACCCTACGCAACAACGGGCTCACGGTGTAGAAGGGGAAGATGGACAACAAAACATGTGGACAGGTGTCAAGTCATCAGAACAAATAGAAGTAAAGCTAGGTCAATCAATCAATCAATTGTATTTATTGAGCGCTTGCTGTGTGCAGAGCACTGTACTAAGCGCTTGGGAAGTACAAGTTGGCAACATATAGAGACGGTCCCTACCCAACAACGGGCTCACGGTCTAGAAGGGGAAGATGGACAACAAAACATGTGGACAGGTGTCAAGTCGTCAGAACAAATAGAAGTAAAGCTAGGTCAATCAATCAATCAATCATATTTATTGAACGCTTACTGTGTGCAGAGCACTGTACTAAGCGCTTGGGAAGTCCAAGTTGGCAACATATAGAGACGGTCCCTACCCAACAACGGGCTCACAGTCTAGAAGGGGAAGATGGACAACAAAACATGTGGACAGGTGTCAAGTCATCAGAACAAATAGAAGTAAAGCTAGGACAATCAATCAATCAATCAATCAATTGTATTTATTGAGCGCTTGCTGTGTGCAGAGCCCTGTACTAAGCGCTTGGGAAGTACAAGTTGGCAACATATAGAGACGGCCCCTACCCAACAGTGGGCTCACAGTCTAGAAGGGGGAGACAGACAACAAAACCAAACATATTAACAAAATAAAATAAATAGGATATGTACAAGTAAAACGAATAAATAGAGTAATAAATATGTACAAACATATATACATATATACAGGTGCTGTGGGGAGGGGAAGAAGGTAAGACGGGGGATGGAGAGGGGGATGAGGAGGAGGAAGGAGGGGGCTCAGTCTGGGAAGGCCACCTGGAGGAGGTGAGCTCTCAGTAGGGCCTTGAAGGGAGGAAGATTGAATCCCCATTTGAAAGTTGAGAAGACTGAAGCACAGAGAAGTCAAGCGACTTGCACAAGGTCACAGAGTCCAGACTGTGAGCCCATTGTTGGGTGGGGATTGTCTCTATCTGTTGCCGAATCTTTTAGACTGTGAGCCCACTGTTGGGTAGGGACCGTCTCTAGATGTTGCCAACTTGTACTTCCCAAGCGCTTAGTCCAGTGCTCTGCACACAGTAAGCGCTCAATAAATACGATTGATGATTGAATCGTACTTTCCGAGCGCTTAGTCCAGTGCTCTGCGCACAGTAAGCGCTGAATAAATTCGATTGGATGAACGAACGGCGGAGCCGGAATTAGAACCAGGCCCGTCCCCTCGTCTTCCCGTCGACAACGCACCTCCACTCAGGTTGTCTCGCTGTGTGTTGTCGTCTCCGATCCGCAGCGGCTCCAGGGTGCATCTCGCCGTCTGCCGTGGTTCTGGTAGTGGATCCAAGGCGTTTTCCCGGTCGAAATCCGGGAGCGGTTGACCATCGCCTGCTTCCAAGCGGTCAGCCCGAGTCTCCGCCCTCGACTCCGCCCTCGCCAATTTGTACTTCCCAAGCGCTTAGTACAGTGCTCTGCACATAGTAAGCGCTCAATAAATACGATTGATTGATTGATTGATTGATTGACTCTCTCCGATGCCGCCCGGCACGGGTGAGTTGTGACTCGTAGCCGATGGCCCGCCACTCGCTAGCCACCGGGCAAGCTAGGGATGGACTGGACGGGCCTCTCCTTGACTCTCCCTCCCGTAGCCGAGACCGGTAGAGGACTGGAAACTCTCCAGGGCTCCAGTCTGGGAAAGGCCGCTCATGTGGGCCACTTCCAAGTTTTCAGGAGTTGCTGCAAAGTCCCATTTTGCAGGAACTTTAAAGGAACCCAGCTACAGTTTGTGTGTGTGTGTGTTGTGTGTTTGTGTGCTTACCGTGTGCAGAACTAAGTCAGCATCGCAGGTTAGCGGATTTGAGTGAAGGGACGTTTTTGTTGATATTCCGTGGTTAAAGGCAGTGGCTTAAATAATTTGGGACCAAGACCTGTGCGCTCGGGACATCCCAAGTGAATTTTCTACCTCATGTGAGAATTACGAGGCTGTGAGCCCGCTGTTGGGTAGGGACCGTCTCTCTATGTTGCCAACTTGTACTTCCCAAGCGCTTAGTACAGTGCTCTGCACTCAGTAAGCGCTCAAGAAATACAATTGAATGAATGTATTTCCACTGATGGGTAAGGACCATCTCTATATGTTGCCAACTTGTACTTCCCAAGCGCTTAGTACAGTGTTCTGCACACAGTAAGTGCTCAATAAATACGATTGAATGAGTGACTGAATGAATGTATTTCCACTGACGGGTAGGGACCGTCTCTATATGTTGCCAACTTGTACTCCCCAAGCGCTTAGTACAGTGCTCTGCACACAGTAAGCGTTCAATAAATGCGATTGAATGAATGACTGAATGAATGTATTTCCGCTGACGGGTAGGGACCGTCTCTATATGTTGCCAACTTGTACTTCCCAAGTGCTTAGTACAGTGCTCTGCACACAGTAAGCGCTCAATAAATACGATTGAATGAATGAATGTATCTCCGCTGATGGGTAGGGACCGTCTCTATATGTTGCCAACTTGTACTTCCCAAACGCTTAGTACAGTGCTCTGCACACAGTAAGTGCTCAATAAATACAATTGAATGAATGAATGCACCTCCGCTGATGGGTAGGGACCGTCTCTATATGTTGCCAACTTGTACTTCCCAAATGCTTAGTACAGTGCTCTGCACACAGTAAGCGCTCAATAAATACAATTGAATAAATGAATGTATCTCCGATGATGGGTAGGGACCGTTTCCATATGTTGCCAAGTTGCACTTCCCAAGCGCTCAGTACAGTGCTCTGCACACAGTAAGCGCTCAATAAATACGATTGAATGAATGTATCTCCGCTGATGGGTAGGGACCGTCCCTATATGTTGCCAACTTGAGCTTCCCAAGCGCTCAGTACAGTGCTCTGCACACAGTAAGCGCTCAATAAATACGATTCAATGAATGTATCTCCGCTGATGGGTAGGGACCGTCCCTCTATGTCGCCAACTTGAACTTCCCAAGCGCTCAGTACAGTGCTCTGCACACAGTAAGCGCTCAATAAATACGACTGAATGAAGGAATGAATAGAATACTCTGAGGCTTCGATATGGGAAATGATCATTTTTATTTGTATTGGAGAGTTTGCTTCCTTCAATACGGGAAAATGATCATTTTTATTTTTATTGGAAAGGTTTGATTCCGCCATGCAGTGATGTTATAAGGGAGAATCCCCAGCAGAGGGCTGTAGAGTCAGGTCTAGGCTAGAAAACGACCCAAAAAATTATTTAAAATTCGAGTTAATGGCTTTTAGTCATCTTCTCTAAGTCCGCGTCATCACAAAACCCATTTGTTTGGATTTCAGCTATTCACAAAGGCTTACAGTTTGCAACATCAGATGGCGTTGACGTAGATTAGCGGAACCGAAATCTTGAAATCTGGGGACATTTGCGCTGGATCAATCGTATTTCTACATGAATAGAGCAAAGGGTTTAGGGGTGAACTCCGGTTGAGGAACTTTTTCCCAGTTGGAAAATGATTCTGCCGGATTGCCTGTTGGAAGCGACAGCTGAGAAACAGGGTAGCCTCGTGGAAAGAGCCTGGACCTGTCACTTGCCCGCTCCAGTGGATCACTTAACTTCTCTGAGTCTCAGTTTCCTCATCTTTAAACTGGAAGTTCCATACTCCTTCTCCCGGCCTTATAATCATCGTAATAATAATAATTTGGGTATTTGTTAAGTACTTACTACATGCAAAGCACTGTTCTAAGCGCTGGGGAGGATACAAGATGATCTGGGTGTCCCATGTGGGGCTCACAATCCCCATTTTACACATGAGGTAGCTGAGGCACAGAGAAGTGAAGTGACTTGCCCGAAGTCACACAGCTGACAAGCGGTGGAGCCGGGATTTGAACCCTTGACCTCTGACTCCCAAGCCTGTGCTCTTTCCACTGATCCACACATATGGTACAGGGACTGTGTTCAATCCGTTTATCTCTCTATATATGCCAGCACATATATTTTATTCCACCTTGATCACTGCATCAGCCTCCTTGTTGACCTCCCTGCCTCCTGTCTCTCCCCACTCCAGTCCATACTTCAATCTGCTGCCCGCGTTATTTTTCTAGAAAAAGTATTCAGGCCATGTTTCCCTACTCAAGAACCTCCGGTGGTTGCCCATCCACCTCCACATCAAAAAAACTTCCGCCACTCGTCTGCTGTGTGACTTTGGGTAAGTCACTTCACTTCTCTGGGCCTCAGTTATCTGTAAAATGGTGATGAAGACTGTGAGCCCCACGTGGGACAACCTGATGACCTTGTATCTACCCCAGCGCTTAGAACAGTGCTTGGCACATAGTAAGCGCTTAACGAATACCATTATTATTATTCTTACCATCAGCTTTAAAGCAGGTAATCACCTTGCCCCCTCCTTCGTCACCTCGCTACTTTCCTCCTACAACCCAGCCTACATTTTTCACTCTTCTAATGCCAACCTTCTTACTGAACCTCGATCTCAATCAATCAATCAATCAATCAATCAATCGTATTTATCTCATCTATCTCACCCACATCCTGCCTCTGGCCTGGTCATATCTGATGGTGACTCTCTCCCCCTTTCAAAGCCTAATTAAAGGCCCATCTCCTCCAAGAAGCCTTCCCTGACTAAGCCTTCCTTTCTACTTCTTCCACTCCATTCTGCGTCGCCCTGACTGGTCCCCTTTATTCATCCCAGCCCCACACCACCTATGTATATATCTGCAACTTCCTTCCCTTCCCCACAGCACCTGTATATATGTATATATGTTTGTACATATTTATTACTCTATTTATTTTACTTGTACATATCTATTCTATTTATTTTATTTTGTTAATATGTTTGGTTTTGCTCTCTGTCTCCCCCTCCTAGACTGTGAGCCCACTGTTGGGTAGGGACCGTCTCTATATGTTGCCAACTTGTACTTCCCAAGCACTTAGTACAGTGCTTTGCACACAGTAAGCGCTCAATAAATACAATTGATTGATTAACTTGTTTATTTATATTAATGCCTGTCTCCCCCTCTAGCCTATAAGCGCACTATGGGCAGGGAATGTGTCTTTTCTACCATTATATTGTACTCTCCTAAGCACTTTATTACTCTATTTATCTTACTTGTACATATCTATTCTGGTTGGGTAGGGACCGTCTCTATATGTTGCCAACTTGTACTTCCCAAGCGCCTAGTACAGTGCTCTGCACACAGTAAGTGCTCAATAAATACAATTGATTAACTTGTTTATTTATATTAATGCCTGTCTCCCCCTCTAGCCTATAAGCGCACTATGGGCAGGGAATGTGTCTTTTCTACCATTATATTGTACTCTCCTAAGCACTTTATTACTCTATTTATCTTACTTGTACATATCTGTTCTGGTTGGGTAGGGACCGTCTCTATATGTTGCCAACTTGTACTTCCCAAGCGCCTAGTACAGTGCTCTGCACACAGTAAGCGCTCAATAAATACAATTGATTGATTAACTTGTTTATTTATATTAATGCCTGTCTCCCCCTCTAGACTATAAGCACACTATGGGCAGGGAATGTGTCTTTTCTACTGTTATATTGTACTCTCCTAAGCACTCTATTACTCTATTTATCTTACTTGTACACATCTATTCTAGTTGGGTAGGGACCGTCTCTGTATGTTGCCAACTTGTCCCAAGCGCTTCGTACAGTGCTCTGCACACAGTAAGCGCTCAATAAATACGATTGATTGATTGATTTTATTTTGTTAATATGTTTGGTTTTGTTCTCTGTCTCCCCCTTCTAGACTGTGAGCCCGCTGTTGGGTAGGGACCGTCTCTATATGTTGCCAACTTGGACTTCCCAAGCGCTTAGTACAGTGCTCTGCACACAGTAAGCGCTCAATAAATACGATTGATTGATTGATTGATTGATTGATTAATACAGTGCCAGGGAGAGCTAATACCCGAGAAGCCACCTCAGTAGCCGCTACCGTCTGCGCTGCCAACGTTAGCCTGATGTTTTAAACATTCCTGAACCCGGGTGCCTTAGGAGATTCTTTGGGAGCCTTCTAGCATGGGTGCTTTTCCCCTTAAATTGCAATTTGCGAACCCCAGAAGTGCAGGAGAAAGGCGTAAACTAAGCATTAAAGCCCGCCTCCACTGCAAAACCATGTTATTTTAAGCACATTTGAATGATCGAACTGGAAATTTCTGTTTCGCTTGCCAGCTGTTTCAGAAAATAAAAAAATCCTCACTACCGTAGTCAAACATTTTAGCCGTAAATATAAACACTATGATTTTATTCACCGTTTCAGGTTTTGCTTCCGGGTTAAGTGCACAGGCAGCAGATAAGCACAGGAAGCAGCGTGGCTCAGTGGAAAGAGCCCGGGCTGTGGAATCAGGGTCATGGGTTCGAATCCCGCCTCTGCCACACGTCTGCTGTGTGACCTTGGACAAGTCACTTAACTTCTCTGAGCCTCAGTTCCCTCATCTGTAAAACGGGGATTAAGACTGTGAGCCCCACGTGGGACAACCTGATCACCTTGTATCCCCCCAGCGCTTAGAACAGTGCTTTGCACATAGTAACCGCTTAACAAATGCCATCATTATTATTATTATTTATTATAAAAATAAAAAAAGAAAATCCAACTGGCCAAGTGGGAATGGGACGGGGAACCTTGCAAATGTTCACAGTTGAAATGTTCACAGTTCTAGACTGTGAGCCCACTGTTGGGTAGGGACTGTCTCCCTATGTTGCCAGCTTGTACTTCCCAAGCGCTTAGTACAGTGCTCTGCACACAGTAAGTGCTCAATAAATACGATTGATTGATTGATGCTTTCAAGGGAACTTCCAACAACTTCTTGGACTTTCCCAAGCACTTAAGTACGGTGCTCTGTACACTAAGCGCTCAATAAATACGACTGAATATTATAGCAGTCCTGCAAAGCTTTTAGAAGGGCGTGGCAGAATTATTCCTAAAATTTCACTGCCTTTTCATCACATTTATTCATAAATACCTCCTATCACACCTACAGAAATAAACCAAAGAACATGCTGAAACCCTTTGCTCTCTGCATGCCCCAATTTAGAATCATAATAATCACCATCACTACGTTTCAACCGAATGGTTAGGAAAGAGCACAGGCTTGGGAGTCAGAGGCCGTGGGTTCTAATCCCGACTCCGCCACTTGTCTGCTGTGTGACCTTGGGCAAGTCACTTCACTTCTCTGGGCCTCAATTCCCTCATCTGGAAAATGGAGATTCAGACTGTGAGCCCCACGGGGGACAACCTGATTACCTTGTATCTACCCCAGCGCTTAGAACAGTGCCTGGCACATAGTAAATGCTTGATAAATACCATCATTATTATTATTATTATCTCTGCCAGGCCTTGATTTGATCCAGCGTGGCTCAGTGGAAAGAGCCGGGCTTTGGAGTCAGAGGTCGTGGGTTCGAATCCCAGCTCCGCCACATGTCTGCTGTGTAACCTTGGGCAAGTCACTTAAATTCTCTGAGCCTCAGTTACCTCATCTGTAAAATGGGGATTAAGACTGTGAGCCCCATGTGGGACAACCTGATCACTTTGTATCCCCCAAGCGCTTAGAACAGTGCTTTGCACATAGTAAGCGCTTAACAAATGCCAACATTATTATTATTATCCTCTGAAGAAATTTTCTTTCCATTTCACCTGCGCCTTAACTTCCGGTTCTATTTAGTGCATCCTGTTAAACGGCCTCTAAAACTTAATGAGACTGAAATAATTTAAAATAAACATGTAAAATAGAAAAGGAATATTACAGGCAGGGTTTCAATACAGTTCCCGTAAAATGCAGGGGTTGCTCTCTCACAGGACCCAGCATAAGACCGATGAAACACACGTGCACACAAAGTCGCGCTTACAGCATCCTGCCTCCAAACCGGCTCCGCTTATCAGATGAATATTCCCGAATTCCTCAATAAAGGACTAGCATGGCGGCATCGCGCTCACGTGTATCCTGGGGAAACCGCGTGAATTAGTGTCACCAGACTATAAAACCTCCGCTAGACTGCAAGCTCGTCGTGGGCAGGGAACGTGTCAACCAACTCTTACGTAGTGTACTCTCCCAAGCGCTTAGTACAGTGCTTTGCAAACAGCAAGTGCTCAAAAAATAAGATCGATTGACTGATGTCCCAGTAAACCGATTGCGCCTAGGAATTTCCAGGAGCGCTGAATGGTTTATCTTGGGTTTCAGGAAGATAGCTTCGATTGTATTTTTATAGAAAATCAGTCGCTGGGGGCATTCTCCTTTTTGTTCTTTTACATTTCATACTGGTGGCATACAGTCCAAAAATCCTGATCCAGTTCCCCTCTCTAGATCAGTTGATACCGAATTATACTTTCCAAGCGAACTGTTGGGTGGAATTGTCTCTTATTTGTGGCTGAATTGTATTTTCCAAGCGCTTGGTACAGTGCTCTGCTCACAGTAAGCGCTCAATAAATATGATTGAATGAATGACAGATACCTGCCCTCCGGGACCCGTTGCAGAGAAGATTCACCCTGTTTATTGATCACTAAACCCACCCTCCCTTTTACTTTTTTTTTGCTTTTAATAATCCCAGTTTCCGCAGCAAGAATTCCATTTCTGAAATGGACGGTTCCTTTTGTAATTAAAAAAAAAAATCCCAACATACTAAGGGGTGTATTTTGAAGCATAAACGTGCCATGAGGTTAGGCCTTTGAAGCTTGAAAAGGATTCCCTATTATATGACTCTTTACACACTGCAGTTTAAAAATGCCTGAGAAGTACGTGTGTAAAAAACCTCTGTCATTCCCCCAATCTGCTATTATATATTATATTTTGACCCATTTTCCTCGCGAGGGGTTCAAGTGATTAGAATGCACAGTAAAAGAATGAAAGTGTGCTAACCAGTGATATCCAGGAATTTTCAATTAGTTTCCCAACACTGATTTTACATTCTGGAGGGACCTAGCATATCGGATGTAGCTTGGAACAGACCAGGAGAGATTGACTACTGAATAATAATAATAATAATAATGGCATTTATTAAGCGCTTACTATGTGCAAAGCACTGTTCTATGACTTCAAGTATTGCAGGTCCTTATGATCCATTTTTATTACAGGGCACTAAGCCCTCCTTTCCTCTTCTCCCACTCCCTTCTGCGTCACCCTGACTTAATTCCCTTTATTCATCCCCCCTCCCAGCCCCACACCACTTATGTCCACATCTGTCATTTATTTACATTAATGTCTGCCTCCCGCCCGAGACCGTAAGCTCATTGTGGGCAGGGAATGTGTCTGTTTATTGTTATATTGTACTCTCCCAAGCACTTAGTACAGTGCTCCGCACACAGTAAGTGCTCAATAAATACGATTGAATAATGAAAGAGCCTGAAATATATAAGAACTAGAGTATGCTAAGATACACAACAGTCTGATTAAAATGCCGCGGAATGTTGAGATGCTATTTTTAGCAGGATATAAAGCACTACTAGAGACAATATTTAAATCCCTCAAGGTGTGAAAAACCGCTCCGAAAAAGAAAACAAAAACACTTTACAACACTCGAGAAGAATTGGCGTTTTCTGGCTCAATATGCAACCCTAATGTAAAACCTCTGGACCTGCCAGTCGAAAAGCATATAAAAAAAGGACTGTCTTAATAAACGAGCTCCCAACAATCCTCTCCCCTTAACTGACCAGCAGTTTTAAAATAAAATTTATGTTACCTATAAAATTATCAAACTTTTTTTTTCCCATTTAAAAAATGAAAGGCACTTAGGGATTAAGTCACCGCCATGGCAAACAGCTTCGGGAAACTTTATCAGGAGATTCAGCTGTCAAGTTCCATGGTCTCCTCGGCCCCTTCTGGATTCTTCATCATCTTTTCATACTTCCGTTTGAAGAAGCCGAGCTGCAAAAAAAATTGGCAGAGGCAGGTGTCAGTCAGCAGTGCCTTCGGAGTCAAAATAATAATAATAATAATAATAATAATAATAATAATTATGGCATTTGTTAAATGCTTTCTCCATGCCAAGCACTGCTCTAAAATCCATCACCATGCACTCCTGGTTGCCCTTTTAACCCAAATTAAGGACTCCCTGCCTATTGTCTGCCATGTCTCCCATCTCCCTAGGACTCCAGAAACATTTGAATAGCCTCTTTTTTTTTTTAATGGTATTTGTTAAGCGCTTACTATGTGCCAGGCACTGTACTAAGCACTGGGGTAGATCAGGGTGATCTGCTTGAACCCAATCCATGTCCCACATGGGGCTCTCGGTCTTAATCACTTGATTCCCTTGAATTATTGAGTCCCGGAAGCTGCGTGGCTTAGTATATTCATTCATTCGATCATATTTATTGAGCGCTTACTGTGTGCAGAGCACTGTACTAAGCGCTTGAAAAGTACAATTCGGCAAACAGAATTATTGTGGAAACAGCATGAGCTTGGGAGTCAGAGATTATAGGTCTAATCTTCTCTCCGCCACTTGTCAGCTGGGTGACTTTGGGCCTGTCACTTCACTTCTCTGTGCCTCAGTTCCCTCATCTGTAAAATGCGGATTAAGACTGTGAGCCCCACGTGGGACAACCCGATTGCCTTGTATCTACCCCAGTGCTCGGCACATAGTAAGCGCTTAACAAATACCATAATTTTCTTTTCTTTATTCTACTCCCCATTTTCCAGATGAGGTAACTGAGGCCCAGAGAAGTGAATCAATCAATCAATCGTATTTATTGAGCGCTTACTGTGTGCAGAGCACTGTACTAAGCACTTGGGAAGTACAAGTTGGCAACATATAGAGACGGTCCCTACCCAACAGTGGGCTCACAGTCTAGGAGGGGGAGACAGAGAACAAAACCAAACACGCTAACAAAATAAAATAAATAGAATAGATATGTACAAGTAAAATAAATAAATAAATAGAGTATAAATATGTACAAACATATATACAGGTGAAGTGACTCACCCAAGGTCACACAGCTGACAAGTGGCGGAGCGAGGATTAGAACCCAAGTCCTCACTCCCGGGTCATTCAATCATTCAATCGTCTTTATTGAGCGCTTACTGTGTGCAGAACACTGTACTAAGCGCTTAGGAAGGACAAGTTGGCAACATATAGAGACGGTCCCTACCCAACAGCGGGCTCACAGTCTAGAAGGGTATTGCTTTAACCATTAGGCAACGCTGCTTCTTGTCACCTGACATAACATAGAGAAGCAGCGTGGCTCAGTGGAAAGAGCCGGGGCTTGGGAGTCTGAGGTCACGGGTTCAAATCCCGGCTCCGCCACTTGTCAGCTGAGTGACTTTGGGCAAATCACAACTTTTCTGTGCCTCAGTTACGTCATCTGTAAACTGGGGATTAAGACTGCGAGCCCCACGTGGGACAACCTGATCACCTGATCTTTTAGACTGTGAGCCCACTGTTGGGTGGGGACTGTCTCTATATGTTGCCAACTTGTACTTCCCAAGCGCTTAGTACAGTGCTTTGCACACAGTAAGCGCTCAATAAATACAATTGATTGATTGATCACCTTGTAAACTCCCCAGCACTTAGAACAGTGCTTTGCACATAGTAAGCGTTTAACAAATTCCATTATTATTATTATTATAACTTTCTATATATTATATATATACTTATATATATATAATATATATACTAATATAATATATATATATATATACTTATATATATATAAGTTTTATTATAACTTTCTTCTCTCTCCAAAACCTTCCATCCAGGACCCCTCTACTGAACCATGTAGAGGCCTGCATTCTGTGAATCAGGAAAAGTTCCTGCTTTTCCACCCCTGGACAAATACTTTCAATTCTCCTGCTGCTTAAAGGTAATTAATTCCAACTCTTAAACCCCACCCAAAGCAAACAAGCAAAGAACAGTAGGCTGAAGAAATCTGAGACCCGCAGTTCATCAGTATTTCAAAACCAACTGCCAAGTGTTGGAGCATTTATTTTAGTTTCTATAGAAGTAAGGTATTTTTGAATAAGATAGTGAACTCCTAGTGTATTGTACTTCCCAGGCGCTTAGTATACAGTAAGCACTCAATAAATACGATTGAATGAATGAATGAATTGGATAGCTCATGGGCCTGCGAGTCGGAAGGTTATGGGTTCTAATCCCGACTCCGCCACTTTTTTTATTCATTCATTCATTCAATCGTATTTATTGAGCGCTTACTGTGTGCAGAGCACTGGACGAAGCGCTTGGGAAGTACAAGTCGGCAACATATAGAAGAGAAGCAGCGTGGCTCAGTGGAAAAGAGCCCGGGCTTTGGAGTCAGAGGTCATGGGTTCAAAACCCGGCTCCGCCACTTGTCAGCTGTGTGACTTTGGGCAAGTCACTTCACTTCTCTGTGCCTCAGTTACCTCATCTGTAAAATGGGGATTAAGACTGTGAGCCTCACGTGGGACAACCTGACCACCTTGTAACCTCCCCAGCGCTTAGAACAGTGCTTTGCACATAGTAAGTGCTTAATAAATGCCATTATTATTATTATTATTATAGAGACAGTCCCTACCCAACAGTGGGCTCACAGTCTAGAAGGGAGAGACAGAGAACAAAACAAAACATATTAAGAAAATAAAATAAATAGAATATGTACTAGTAAAATAGAGTAATAATAAATAGAGTAATATGGCATCATGAGTAATTATGGCATTTATTAAGCGCTTACTATGTGCAAAGCATTGTTTTGTCTGCTGCGTGACCTTGGGCAAGTCATTTCACTCCTCTGTGCCTCAGTTACCTTACCTGGAAAATGGGGATTGAGACTGTGAGCCCCATGAGGGACAGGGACTGTGTCCAACCTGATTTGCTTGTGTCCACCCCAGCGCTTAGTACAGTGCCTGGCACATAGGAAGCGCTTAAATACAACAATTATTATTGAAGTCCTGCGGCTCTTAAAGAGGTAAGGGGAAGCCCGCTGTTGGGTAGGGACCGTCTCTATATGTTGCCGATTTGTACTTTCCAAGCGCTTAGTACAGTGCTCTGCACACAGTAAGCACTCAATAAATAGGATTGAATGAATGAACTCTTCTCAGGGACTCAAGCGATGAGCCAAGGGCAGTAGAAATTTTTGCCTATGTGGAATTTGACAGGGTGGGCGGTTTGGGTCGTTTGTGTGCCTGTGTGTGTTTGTGTGAGTAAGAACACCAGAGACAGGAGGTACTTCCCAAGCGCTTAGTACAGTGCTCTGCACACAGTAAGCGCTCAATAAATACGACTGAATGAATGAAAGAGGTGGTTTTGAAATCCTGCAGGAAAACTCGCCTTACCTTCCATAAAACGGCAATTAAGGCCAACAGCAGAAGAAGCCCAGCGATTGTACTTCCTATTATCACGCCTGTCGGGACCTCGGCTTTCTCGTGAGGCTTCATTATAGTCACTGGGATCTGGAAAGACATTTATAGCATGAAAGTATTCCGAAGTACAACTTTACGTACAAAGTAACCTGCAAAGCACAACCAGGTATGGGCTTGTTTTCTTCCCTTTAATTTCCAATTGCTAACTGCGGGGAAGCGTGCTTT
Source organism: Tachyglossus aculeatus (assembly GCF_015852505.1). NCBI lineage: Eukaryota > Metazoa > Chordata > Mammalia > Monotremata > Tachyglossidae > Tachyglossus > Tachyglossus aculeatus. The sequence goes on along the minus strand of NC_052088.1, from coordinate 34,904,708 downwards.
CCAGTGTTCAGAAAGAAGAGCGACACATTCTGTAGTTGTTCCAATAGATTTCCACTGTGCGTAGTTCAAGAATCAGATAGGAATTTCCAAGCACGAATCGATCTTCATTTCCTCTGTCAAGGCAACTCTGCTCTCCAAAAACCTTTGCGAAGGAATCTGCTCAGAGCTCACACTGACGTCCTTATTTTTGTCAGATCACCGGACGATCTTTGTGAACTTTGTAACGGAATGATAAACTTGATGGTTTTAGCAGGGAACATTCAGCAACTAACTCGCCTTAACCCGACTATCTTTTTTTAAACCTTGGAAAGAATCTCAATCATCTTTTCAAAGGGTGAATTCGGGAAGCGTCTTCCTGGGCGGATGCATAAGGGAAACATCTATTTCATTTGATTGAATTTAACACTGAGATGAAATGGCGGCGGCGCCTTCGTTTGGATCTAGATGTGTGTTTGTATCTTCCTTTTATTTTTCTCAGCCTGTCTCCAAGACCTGAAATGTGTGGCCTTCAAAGGAAACCCTTGAAGTTTCCGAGTAATAGTACAGATTGTGCCTCGTCTTCCTCATTGGCAAGCGATGTCAGTGCTATTCTATTTTCGGTTGAACTGTTCTCTTTTTATTCTTTAGGTGTATAAAAATGCACCCTTGCTAGGATCCGGCTTCTAATGAAAATGATCTCATGGTTCTAACCGAGAGGAAGTGCCTCAGGCATAATTAGCTATACTGTTTTCAATTAACCCAAAGATTAATCGTGAAACTTAAGCATTTCCCTATTAGCTCTCCAAAGATCAAAAATTTGTGCCAAAACTAGTCAGCCCAGGACTTAATCTCGGAAAGAAACTAGGTTCTAGTTACCCTCCAAGGAGGAGGTTCTCGTTACAGTCCTGATTGTTGACCAACTCTTGTTTTATTATAATCTCCCAAGTGCTTGAGAAGCAGCATGTCTTAGTGGGTAGATCCCGGGATGTTCAAGATAAAGTCGAGACCTTAATATCCCATTCTTTCTGCAAAGTTGTGTATGAAAAGATGCAGCACGGATTTTTTTTATTTTTAAGGTTCAATCCGAAAATCCCAAAGCAAAGAGAAGCATCGTGGCTTAGCGGCAAGAGCAGGGGTTTGGGAGTAAGAGGAAGTGGGTTTTAATCCCGGCTCTGCGGCTTTGTCTGCCGTGTAACCTTCGGCAAGCCACTTCATTTCTCAGTGCCTCCGTTCCCTCTTCTGTAAAATGGGAATTAAGACTGTGAGCCCTAAGTGGGACAGGACTGTGTCCAGCCCTATTTGCTTGTATCTACCCCAGCGCTTAATACAGTGCCTGGCACATAGTAAGCACTTAGTAATACCATAAGAAAAAAAAAAGCAAGATTACCCAAACTCTGAGGGTGAGATCTTTGTGGCAGACACCAAACTTCATTTTGGGCCGCCAGGACCATGTTCACTGGAAACCAATGGGCAAGCACAGTGTGGAACTTTGGCTTCCAATTTAGTCCAGTATTCCTGGGAGACCAGAATTATCTTGTATTCTCCCAAGCGCTTAGAAGAAGCAACATGGTAAAGTGGACGGAGCACGGGCCTGGGATTCAGAAGGACATGGGTTCCGATCCCCGCTGCGCCACTTGTCTTCTGTGTGACCTTGGTCGAGTCACTTCTTTGGCCTCAGTTACCTCATCTGTAAAATGAGGATCGTTCATTCATTCAATCGTATTTATTGAGCACTTACTGTGTGCAGAGCACTGTACTAAGCGCTTGGGAAGTACAAGTTGGCAATGAGTGGGAGCCCCATGTGGGACAGGGACGGCGTCCAACCTGAGTAACTTGCATCTCCCCCAGATCTCACAACAGTGCTTGGCACATTATAAGAGCTAAACAACAAGTACCATAATTGTTATTAGTACTTGTAATAATTATTATTACAAGTATTAATTATTAGTAGTAGTAGTAGCACAGAGCTCTGCACGTAGTAATAATAATAATAATTATTATTATTATGGCATTTGTTAAGCGCTTACTATGTGCAAAGCACTGTTCTAAGCGCTGGGGGGATACAAGGTGATCAGATTGTCCCACGGGGGACTCACAGTCTTAATCCCCATTTTACAGATGAGGTAACTGAGGCTCAGAGAAGTTAAGTGCCTTGCCCAAGGTCACACAGCAGACAGGCGGCAGGGCCGGGATTCGAACCCATGACCTCTGACTCCAAAGCCCGTGCTCTTTCCATTGAGCCACGCTGCTTCTGTAGTAAACGCTCATTAAACGTGATGGATCGGTTCACTGGTTCCGAGGCCCGATGTCCTTTCGCGGCCCGTCTCACCTCAGGGTAACCTGAGAAAAGCGCGACGAAAAAGCCCCGAGAGGCCGACGGGCGTCCATGTCACTGAGCTGGGCGACGGTTGTGATAGATGGGGCATCTTCCGACTGTGGGCTCGGGGCAGAGGCAAGGAGGCAGGGGCCGGGCCCGACACAACGGCGTCTTTTGTTTGCCGTGGAAGCGCGCTGGCGGGCAGAAGCTTTTGTCGAGAGTGCCATTTGCGTTTTTCTTGAATGGAAACACTGTGTCTGGACATGGCCAACATCAGTGGCCAATTTGGAAGGACATGCTGACCAAAACAAAGCTTAAATTGCTCTCAGATGCCGTGTGTGTGTGTGTGTGTGTGTGTGTGTGTGTTTACGGTGCACCCTCAGCCAGCTCGGACGCAGATCAAGCGCTTAGTACAGTGCTCTGCCCGCAGTAAGTACTCAATAAATATCACCAATTGTAAGTACCGTCGATGGTTCACCACAACCTGAGAACAGTCGATGATCCGTGGGACAACCTGATCACCTTGTAACCTCCCCAGCGCTTAGAACAGTGCTTTGCACATAGTAAGCGCTTAATAAATGCCATTATTATTATTATTATTATTATTATTGTTAGAGAAGCAGCGTGGCTCAGTGGAAAGAGCCCGGGCTTTGGAGTCAGGGGTCATGGGTTCAAATCCCGGCTCCGCCAACTGTCAGCTGTGTGACTTTGGGCCCGTCACTTCACTTCTCTGTGCCTCAGTTCCCTCATCTGTAAAATGGGGGTGAAGACTGCGAGCCCCCTGTGGGACAACCTGATCACCTTGTAACCTCCCCAGCGCTTAGAACAGTGCTTTGCACACAGTAAGCACTTACTAAATGGCATTATTATTATTATTATATAGCTATAATTCTATTTATTCTGATGGTATTGACACCTGTCTACTTGTTTTGTTTTGTTGTCTGTCTCCCCCCTTCTAGACTGTGAGCCTGTGGTTGGGAAGGGACCATCCCTCTATGTTGCTGATTTGTACTTCCCAAGCGCTTAGTACAGTGCTTTGCACACAGTAAGCGCTCCATAAATTTGATTTAGTGAATGAATGAGTTACGGAGCAGGCCGAAAATTAAATCTAGGGCCTTGGGTGAGCGCTGGGCAAGGCAAGAGCAGTGTAGAGTGGAGCCAGTTGGCACTGGGCACCTGAGGAGGGAGAGGAGAGGCAGGGGGAGACGGGGGACAGGTTTGAGCGGAGGGTGGGGACTGCCTTGAGCCAATTTTCGGTTGCAGCATCATCATCATCAATCGTATTTATTGAGCGCTTACTATGTGCACAGCACTGTACTAAGCGCTTGGGAAGTACAAATTGGCAACATATAGAGACAGTCCCCACCCAACAGTGGGCTCACCCCCCCCACTCTGGCATTCTTCTCGCACTACTCTCAGGGGTAGGGCCAGGCTGAGTCGCTACCACACAATGAAAGGGGGAAGGAAGCCCAGGCTTGGGAGTCAGAGGTCACGGATTCTAATCACGCCTCAGCCACTTAATAATAATGACGGAATTTATTAAGCGCTTACTATGTGCAAAGCACTGTTCTAAGCACGGGGGGGGGGTTATAAGGTGATCACGTTGTCCCATGGGGGCTCACAGTTTTAATCCCCATTTTACAGATGAGGAAACTGAGGCACAGAGAAGTGACTCGCCCAAAGTCACACAGCTGACAACTGGCGGAGCCGGGATTTGAACCCACGACCCCTGACTCCAAAGCCCGGGCTCTTTCCACTGAGCCACGCTGCTTCTCTTAGTATTCTCGGCTGTGTGACTTTGGGCAAGTCACTGCCCTTCACTGGGCCTCAGTTACCTCATCTGGAAAATGGGGACGAAGACTGTGAGCCCCACTGTCTCCCCCGTCTAGGCTGTGAGCCCGCTGTTGGGTAGGAACCGTCTCTATATGTTGTCAACTTGTACTTCCCAAGTGCTTAATACAGTGCTCTGCACACAGTAAGCGCTCAATAAATACGATTGAATGAATGAACCTGATAACCTTCTATCTATCCCAGCACTTAGAACAGTGCTGGCGCATAGTAAGGACTTAACAAATACTGTCTGCCAAATTGTACTTTCCAAGTGCTTGGTACAGTGCTCTGCACACAGTAAGTGCTCAATAAATACGACTGAATGAATGAAGGGCTTTACACTGGGGAGGGAACTGAGGCTCTGATCTCCACTGGCCTTCCCCCAGGGCAGTCACGGACACGCGGCCCGTCCTGCCGTGCTCTACGGGATTGGCGAACGTTTCTGAGGCTGGCTCTTTCCTTCCGCTCCATTTCCAATGATATCCCTCATCCCTAGCTCCTTCCTACCCTCCTAAAGGCAGGGCAACCTCCAGGACATGAGAAGAGACTTCTCAGGCAGGCTCAAAAAGGCTGAGAAAGAGAACGGGGGCAAAGAGGGGCATCAAAGCCATCAAGGCAGCTGGCGGGGGTGGTCGACCGACATTTTACCCTGTGCCCACCTGAACAAGGAACGGGGCCTAGACAGAAAGGAGACATTATTATTATTATTATTATCACCTTGTAACCTCCCCAGTGCTTAGAATAGTGCTTTGCACATAGTAAGTGCTTAATAAATGCCATTATTAATATTATTATTATTATAAATACAAATGAAAATGAGTGGCAAAGATGGGGGAAAACCAAGAGAGAACGGGAGGAGAGAAGGAGCTCAAGAAGAGCAGGAGGCAAGAGGAAATGTGGCCTAGAAAGTGAAAGAGCTGAAGGCTTTACTGGAGGAAGTCGCGTGTTGGTTTGGATGGTGGGGTGGGAGTGTTGGGGGGAAGCATTTTTATTTATTTCTTTTACTTGTACATATCTATTCTATTTATTTTATTTTGTTAGTATGTTTGGTTTTGTTCTCTGTCTCCCCCTTTTAGACTGTGAGCCCACTGTTGGGTAGGGACCGTCTCTATATGTTGCCAACCTGTACTTCCCAAGCACTTAGTACAGTGCTCTGCACACAGTAAGTGCTCAATAAATACGACTGATTGAAGCATATCTGTTGTTTCTGAATCCCCATTTTGCTCCTATTTCTGGATTTCCCCTCTTTAGAAACCTCCCCAGGCAGCCTAGCTGAAAGACTTCTTTTTTTCCTAAAAAGATCTGATTCTTTACCCCTTCCCTAAAGGTTTTGGACTCTCAGCCCGCTACTACAACCCCGGCTATTTCAGAAGAGAATCAGTCTCACTCACCATCACACTGTTTTCTTCAATCACGTATATCTGCGGATCGTAGGTGTTGATTTCGGCGTCTGCTTCCAGTTTTACCGTCTGGAAAGTCGACTGGGGAATAAACATGAAGCACGATCGATTAATCAGTTGTATTTATTGGGCGCTTACAGTGCACAGATCACTGTATTGATTGCTTGGGAGAGGATAATATAACTGAGCCCCTTCCTTCCTCTCCCCCTCGTCCCCCTCTCCCTCCCCCCATCTTACCTCCTTCCCTTCCCCACAGCACCTGTATATATGTTTGTACATATTTATTACTCTATTTATTTATTTTACTTGTACATATCTATTCTATTTATTTTATTTTGTTAGTATGTTTGGTTTTGTTCTCTGTCTCCCCCTTTTAGACTGTGAGCCCACTGTTGGGTAGGGACTGTCTCTATATGTTGCCAATTTGTACTACCCAAGCACTTAGTACAGTGCTCTGCACCTAGTAAGTGCTCAATAAATACGATTGATGATGATGATGATGATAATATAACAGAGTTGGTAGATTTGTTTCCCCCACAAAATAGGTTATTGACCAGAGGAGGAGAGGGCCTAGTTGGGAAGGCCTCTTGGAGGTGATGTGCTTTGAATAAGCCCTCAAAGAAGGGGAGATATGAACGGGGAGGGTTTTCCAGGCCAGAGGCAGGATACAGGCGAGAGGTAAGCCGTGAGGTAGATGAAATTGAGATATAGTGAGTAGGCTGGCATTAGAGGTGTGAAGTGTGTGGGCTGGGATATAATAATAATGACGGTATTTGTTAAGCGCTTACTGTGTACAAAGCACTGTTCTAAGCGTTGGGGAGGTTACAAGGTGATTAGGTTGTCCCATGTGGGGCTCACCGCTTTAATCCTCATTTTACAGACGAGGTAACTCAGACACAGAGAAATTTAAGTGACTTGCCCAAAGTCACACAGCTGACAGTTGGCGCAGCCGGGATTTGAGCCCCTGACCTCTGAGAACAATAATAATAATAATGATGGCATTTGTTACACACTTACTATGTGCAAAGCACTGTTCTAAGCGCTGGGGGGGGGGGATACGAGGTGATCACATTGTCCCACGTGGGGCTCACAGTCTTAATCCCTATTTTACAGATGCGGTAACTGAGGCTCAGAGAAGTTAAGTGATTTGCCCAAGGTCACACAGCAGACATGTGGTGGAGCCAGTTTTTAGACAGTTTTTAGACTGTGAGCCCACTGTTGGGTAGGGACTGTCTCTATATGTTGCCAACTTGTACTTCCCAAGCACTTAGTACAGTGCTGTGCACCCAGTAACCGCTCAAGATGATTGATTGATTGAGCCAGGATTAGAACCCATGACCTCTGACGCCCAAGCCCATGCTCTTTCCACTGAGCCACGCTGCTTCTCTTGATCATTACAAGAACAGTGCTTAGCACATAGTGCCACTTAACAAATACCATCATTATTATTATTATTACTCTCTTACTGATCCACCTTTCTCTCTGCTCCTCCGAATAACGCGGGAGAAAAATCATCCCTTTCCAATGTGCTCATGCCAAACCATTTACGAGCTCCCCTCAAAGAAGTCCAAGTTAATAGAAATGCTGGAATCATTCCTCAATTAGAAATATTCAACCATATTTATTGAGCGCTTACTGTGTGCAGCGTACTGTACTAATCGCTTGGATGAGTACAATAGAACAATAAACAGGGACATTGAGAGCCAGTTTCAGACCCAAGGCTCCTCATGGGAATTTCACCAACTGGGAAGGAGCTTTATTGTCTTTGGAGAGTTTGTCGTCTCAAGCTATCGACATCGCCAGCTGGGAGTGGGCGGTTGGGAAAAGTGGGGTGAATAGAGAGGAAACGTGGTTTGTTTACTGGCCGAATAGCAGGAGGTGGAAATCTTCAATTTCTTTAGTTCCCAACTGCTTCTCACTCCTTGGGTGGGCTGAGATTAGTCAGAGCTCTCCAGCTCCTTAGAAAATGTAAGCTCATTGCAGGCAGGGAATATTTCTCTTTATTGTTCTTTTGGACTCTCCCAACTACTTAGTACAGGGTTCTGCACATAGTAAGCGCTCAATAAATGCGATTGGATGAATGAATGAATCACCTGGGAGAGGCTATCCCCACTCCGTCCTTGCAGAGTGCGGCTGCTAATTCTCTTGTGTTGGGATAATGATAATAATAATGATAATGATAACTGTGGAGTTTGTTAAGTGCTTACTAAGCGCCAGGCATTGTACTAAACGCTAGAGTTGATACAAGCAAATCAAGTTGGAAACAGTCCCTGGCCCAAACGGGGCTCAGTCTTGATCACCATTTGACAGATGAGGGAACTGAGGCCCAGAGACGTGAAGTGACTTGGCCAAGGTCACACAACAGATGAGTGGTAGAGTCGGGATTAGAACCCAGGTCCTTCTGACTCCCAGGGCCGGGCTCCTTCATTCATTCATTCAATCGATTTTATTGAGCACTTACTGTGTGCAGAGCACTGTACTAAGCGCTTGGGAAGGCCAAGTCGGCAACATATAGAGATGGTCCCTACCCAACAATGGGCTCACAGTCTAGAAGACGGGCTCACACAACCTATTGCACACAGTAAGTGCTCAACGAATGCCACGGATGGATCTGATCTGTCAGTTAACTGGTAGGAGGAATGCAACTGGAGATGATAATAATGATGGCATTTGTTAAGCGCTTACTATGTGCAAAGCACTGTTCTAGCACTGGGGTAGATACACGGTAATCAGGGTGTCATCATCATCATCATCATCAATCGTATTTATTGAGCGCTTACTATGTGCAGAGCACTGTACTAAGCGCTAGGGAAGTACAAATTGGCAACACATAGAGACAGTCCCTACCCAACAGTGGGCTCACAGTCTAAAAGGGGGAGACAGAAAACAAAACCAAACATACCAACAAAATAAAATAAATTAAAAAAAATGTCCCAGGTGGAGCTCACAGACTTCATCCCCATTTTGCAGATGAGGGAACTGAGTCCCAAAGAAGTGAAGTGGCTTGCCCAAAGTCACACAGCTGACAAGTGACGGAGTCGGGATTTGAACCCATGACCTCGGACTCCCAAGCCTGGTCTCTTTCCACTAAGCCACGCTGGAGACGGTCAGCCACGAGGCCTAGCTCTCCTCAGAGGGACAACAACAGGTGTCCTCAGAGGGGGTTGCCCCGTGGCTACTTGATGAAGAATGGATGATATTAAACTAAGCCACGGAGACCAGATGGTTTTCCATGAGACACAGCGATTGGATTTTGCCAGGCAGTTCCAGGCTTTTCATCCCAGCTGGCCTGTTTCCTTAGGAAACACTGGCTGCTCGCTCTGGGATCCAATCAGGAAATTGAACAGTGGACTGCCGCCACCGGGAAAGTAATGTGTGTTTCCAGCAGCGTATTTAGCCGGGATTTATATGATTTATAAGTTTGAGAAGCAGCGTGGCCTGGTGGATAGAGCGCCAGCCTGGGAGTCGGAAGGACCTGGGTTCTAATCCCGCCCCCGCCACTTGTCTGCTGTGTGCCCTTGGGTAAGTGACTTCACTTCTCTGGCCCTCAGTTACCTCATTTGGAAAATAGGGGGTTAAGACTGTGAACCTCTCGTGGGCCAGGGAAAGTGTCCAACCTGATTTGCTCGTATCCACCCTCGAGCTTAGTACAATGCCTGGCACATAGGAAGCGCTTAACAAATGCCACACTAATTTGCAGTCACATGTAGACAGCGTGAAATTCTTCAGTTCGTTCCCCTCGTATATGATTCCAGCTCTGTTGGTGACTTGAGTACGGAGAATTGTATCCGGGTAATTCATTGTGGGCAGAGAGGTGTCTGTTAAAATTGTTCTGCAGTCCTCTAACAATAATAATAATGATTATTATGGTATTTGTTAAGCGCTTACTACGTTCCAAGCACTGTTCTAAGCGCTGGGGTAGATACAAGGTAAGCAGGTTGTCCCATGTGGGGCTCACAGTCTTCATCCCCATTTTACAGATGAGGTAATAATAATAATAATGATAATACAGTGTCCTGCGCACAGTAAGTGCTCAATAAATACAATTGACTGCCTGGCTGACAGACTAATAGTTAATAACAATAATAATAATTATTGTGGCATTTGTTAGGCGCTTACTATGTGCCAAGCACTATTGTCAGTGCTGGGGTTGAAACAAGATAATCAGGTTGGACACAGTCTTGCGCCACATGGGGCTCACAGTCTTAATCCCTAAAGCGCTTAGTACAGTTCTCTGCACATAGTAAGCGCTCAATAAATACGATGGAATGAATGAATCCCTATTTACAGATGAAGTAATGGAGGTACACAGAAGTGAAGTGACTTGCCCAGGGTCACACAACAGACAAGTGGCGGAGCCGGGATTAGAACGCACGTCCTCTGACCCCCAAACCCGTGCTCTCGCCACTAGGCCACAATGCTTCTCCCAAGTGCTTAGTAAGAATGATGGTATGGTGGGACCCTGGGCAAGTCACTCCTCTTTTCCTCAGTACCTCTTCTAGACTGTGAGCCCACTGTTGGGTAGGGACCGTCTCTATATGTTGCCAACTTGGACTTCCCAAGCGCTTAGTACAGTGCTCTTGCACACAGTAAGTGCTCAATAAATACAATTGAATGAATGAATGAATCTAATCCCGCTCCGCCACTTGTCTGCTGGGACCCTGGGCAAGTCAATCCTCTGTTCCTCAGTACCTCTTCTAGACTGTGAGCCCACTGTTGGGTAGGGACCGTCTCTATACGTTGCCAAGTTGGACTTCCCAAGTGCTTAGTACAGTGTTCTGCACATAGTAAGCGCTCAATAAATACGATTGATTGATTGATTTATTGATAATCCCGGCTCCGCCACTTGTCTGCTGGGACCCTGGGCAAGTCACTCCTCTTTTCCTCAATACCTCTTCTAGCCTGTGAGCCCACTGTTGGGTAGGGACCGTCTCTATATGTTGCCAACTTGGACTTCCCAAGCGCTTAATCCAGTGCTCTTGCACACAGTAAGCGCTCAATAAATACAATTGAATGAATGAATCTAATCCTGGCTCCGCCACTTGTCTGCTGGGACCCTGGGCAAGTCACTCCTCTGTTCCTCAGTACCTCTTCTAGACTGTGAGCCCACTGTTGGGTAGGGACTGTCTCTACATGTTACCAACTTGGACTTCCCAAGTGCTTAGTACAGTGCTCTGCACACAGTAAGCGCTCAATAAATACGATTGAATGAATGAATGAATTAATGTTAAGCGCTTATTACGCACTGTACTAAGCTCTGGGGTGGATACAAGCAAATCGAGTTGAACACAGTCCCCTGTCCTGCATGGGGCTCACAGTCTTAATCCCCATTTTACAGATGAGGTAACTGAGGGCCAGAGAAGTGAAATGACTCGCTCAAGGCCACACAGCAGACAAGGGGCGGAACCGGGATTAGAACCCAGGCCCGGGCTTTATCCATTGGGACATGCGGCATCTCTGGGCTGGTGTCTGTTTATTCCACAGGGCGGGTTGGCTACCGCCCATCCTTCCAAGCCTGCGGCTAAATGGTTGTCCCCGTCTGACCTCTAATTGAGATTATTTCACTTTTTCCGGACACTGCAGATTTCTGTTGCTCAGAAATCTCACCCGCTTTTGGAACTTTTCTGATTTTCTGCTCAGAAACTTTCCTCTCCAGCTGCCTCTAGATTTTAAGTTTGTTGCGGACAGGGAATGGATCTCTCTACTCTACCGTACGCTTCCAAATCCTTAGTGCAGGGCTCCGCACACGGTAAATGCTCAATAAAGACGACTGAATGAATGAATTAACGGGTGATCGCCACTCCGTCCCTGCAGGATGTGGCTGCTTATTCTTTTGTAGCGTAATAAAAAATAATAACAATAACAATAATAATAATTGTGGTGTTGGTTAAGCATTTAGTATGCGTGAGGCTCTGTACTAAAAGCTGGGGCAGATATAAGCGAAAAAGGTTGGACACAGTCTATGTCCCATATGCGGCTCATCATCATCATCATCAATCATATTTATTGAGCGCTTACTGTGTGCAGAGCACTGTACTAAGCGCTTGGGAAGTACAAATTGGCAACATATAGAGACGGTCCCTACCCAACAGTGGGCTCACAGTCTAAAAGGGGGAGACAAAACCAAACATACTAAAAAAATAAAATAAATAGAATAGCTATGTACAAGTAAAACAGTTACAGGTGAGGCAACTGAGGCACAGAAAAGTGAAGTGACTTGTCCAAGGTCCCACAGCAGATAAGTAGCGAAGCTAGGATTATGTTACCAGCTTGTACTTCCCAAGCGCTTAGTACAGTGCTCTGCACACAGTAAGCGCTCAATAAATACGATTGATGATGATGATGATGATTAGAACCCAGGTCCTCTGAGTCCCAGGCCTGTGCGCCCTCCACTGAACCACATGAGAAGCAGCGGGGCTCAGTGGAAAGAGCCCGGGCTTTGGAGTCAGAGGTCGTGGGTTCAAATCCTGCTCCGCCAATCGCCAGCTGTGTGACTTTGGGCAAGTCGCTTAACTTCTCTGGGCCTCAGTTCCCTCATCTGTAAAATGGGGAGCCCCACGTGGGGCAATCTGATCACCTTGTAACCTCCCCAGCGCTTAGAACAGTGCTTTGCACATAGTAAGCGCTTAATAAATGCCATTATTATTATTATTGTATGCTTCTGCCTCCTCTTCCTCTCTTCCTCCCTGCGTATAAACTCTTCCATGTAGAATCGTCTTTCCTTTGGCCTATGCCCTCTTGGCTGAAAATTGATTTCTTCCAAGAAACGGCCACTTCTAGGAAAGGATTCGACCTGCCCAACCCATTCCTCTCCGCTCCGAGGAAAAAACCAATTTTTAGCATTAGCTACTTTAGCTTTAGTTTAGTTCCTTCAGCTACCTTTTGGGACCTAGTGGATACGGCACAGGACTGAAAGTCAGAGGACCTGGGGTTGAATCCCTGCTCTCCTACTTACGTGCTACCTTGGGCAAGTCACAACTTCTGCACCTCAGTTTTCTCATCTGTAAAATGGGCATGAAATACCTCTTCTTCCTCGTACAAACTGTCCAGGGACCATGTGCAATCTAGAATCCATCCTTGCCCCTAGGACAGTGTTTGGCACATAGCAAGTGCTTTAATACCATTATTATTGTTGACAAATAATAATGATGATTATAATAATACTAATACTAGCTGGTATGTTTTGGGTTGCATTTGAGGGCTTGGCTAACTAGAAGCCTTGAGGGTTGGAACTTTAGTTAATTCACGGAGGTTTTGCTGGGCTCTAGGTATTCTGTAACATTTAACCAAATACCATAATGTTAATTAGGGAAACGAGCATTGGGACCGGTGGGAAAGAAAGTGAGGTGGGGCGCGGAGGGGGAATAGTGAGGTGAGATGGGGAGACTCTTCACTCCGATCAGATCTTGGGGGGAATGGGTTGGAGGAAGATGAGGAGAAATCAAGGAAGAGGTGGGAAACCAGGAAATTTGGCAAAGTGAACAAGTCCCTTTTATTTGATAAATGCCATTATTAATAAATAAATAATAAATGCCATTATTATCATTATAATTATTATTATTATTTGAAAGGGACTCATTCAATCGTATTTATTGAGCACTTACTGTGTGCATAGCACTGTATTAAGCCCTTGGGAAGTACAAGTTGGCAACATATAGAGACGGTCCCTGCCCAACAGTGGGCTCACAGTCGAGAAGGGACTCGATCACTGCAAACGAATTGAAGGAGAGGAAGGGAGTTTTTCTTTTTAAATGGTATTTGTTAAGCGCTTACTATGTGTACTGTACTCAGATCTGGAGTAGATACAAGCTAATCAATCCATCAGAGGTAATTATTGGGCGGTTACTCTGCTATGCACCTGTGAGAGTGCAATACAGCAGAATTAGCAAACAGGTTCCTTGTCCATTGCGAGCTTACAGTCTAGACATTGGTACAAATAATTTATAATATATAATTTAAAGATATTAACTTAAGTGCTGTGGGGATGAAGGTGGAGCAAATATTAAATGCCCAAAGGTCACAGACCCAAGTGCATAGATGATGCAGATTGGTTTTGTTTCGTTGTTTTGTTGTTGTCTCCCCCTTCTAGACTGTGATATATGTATATATGTATATATGTTTGTACATATTTTTTACTCTATTTATTTTATTTGTACATATCTATTCTATTTATTTTATTTTGTTAGTATGTTTGGTTTTGTTCTCTGTCTCCCCCTTTTAGACTGTGAGCCCACTGTTGGGTAGGGACTGTCTCTATAAGTTGCCAATTTGTACTTCCCAAGCGCTTAGTACAGTGCTCTGCACATAATGAGCGCTCAATAAATACGATTGATGATGATGATGATGATGTGAGCCCGTTATTGGATAGGGACCGTCTCTATATGTTGCCGACTTGTACTTCCCAAGCGCTTAGTACAGTGCTCTGCACACAGTAATTTCTCAATAAATACAATTGAATGAATGAATGACACAGTCCGTGTCCCACATGGGGCTCACAACTTTAATCCCCGTTTCATATATGAGGCAACTGAAACCCAAAGAAGTTAAATCATCAACCATCATCAATCGTATTTATTGAGCGCTTACTATGTGCAGAGCACTGTACTAAGCGCTTGGGAAGTACAAATTGGCAACATATAGAGACAGTCCCTACCCAACAGTGGGCTCACAGTCTAAATGACTTGCCCAAGGTCACACAGCAGACAAGGGGCAGAGATGGGATTAGAACCCAGGACCTTCCTACTCCCAGGCCCGTGTTTTTCCCACTAGGCCATGCTGCTTCTTTGGTGAATTTTGTATACATTGTGTACTTTCGGTGGCATACTTACAGCTGCAAACGTCCCATTCCAGATTCTGGTAGAGACATTGACAAAATACTCCTTTTTCACTTCAAGGTCTTTGATCACGCACTTAACACTGGCACAGGACACGGTTCGGCAGTTCTTTCCGAGTGGAATGGGGAGAAGAGACAAAGTAAGTTAGCGCGGGTTTCAAAATACACCCGAAAGTTCAACTAACGGGAATCCTTGATTGGCCCCATTTCGGCCTTCCTAATGCGATCGCTGTCTTAAATTCTTCTGCCTGAATGTCACCACATAAAATCAATCAATCAATCGTATTTATTGAGCGCTTACTATGTGCAGAGCACTGTACTAAGCACTTGGGAAGTACAAATTGGCATCACATAGAGACAGTCCCTACCCAACAGTGGGCTCACAGTCTAAAAGGGGGAGACAGAGAACAGAAACAAACATACCAACAAAATAAAATAAGTAGGATAGAAATGTACAGGTAAAATAAATAAATAAATAAATAAATAGAGTAATAAATATGTACAACCATATATACATATATACCACATAAAAGCCTTTAGCTGGTTTAGACTGCTTTTGGATTAAGTTATTTAGCGTCTATCATCTCACATATGCGGGTACCAGAGAAACGAAATATGTTCCTCTCTGAATGATCAATATTGGAGCGTATTCTAGTAGACTTGAGCCTGGGAGTCAGAGGTGGTGGGTTCGAATCCTAGCTCTACCGCTTGTCAGCTGTGTGACTTTGGGCAAGTCGCTTCACCTCTCTGGGCCTCAGTTCCCTCGTCTGTAATAATAATAATAATAATAATGATGGCATTTGTTAAGTGCTTACTATGTGCAAAGCCCTGTTCTAAGCGCTGGGGGGATACAGGGGGATCAAGTTGTCCCACGTGGGGCTCACAGTCTTAATCCTCATTTTACAGATGAGGTCACTGAGGCTCAGAGAAGTCAAGTGACTTACCCAAAGTCACACCGCAGACGTGGTGGAGCCAGGATTCGAACCCATGACCTCTGACTCCAAAGCCCGGGCTCTTTCCACTGAGCCACGCTGCTTCTCGAAAAATGCGTCTGTAAAATGGGGACTGACTGTGAGCCCCACGTGGGGGACAACCTGATGACCTTGTATCTACCCCAGTGCTTAGAACAGTGCTTGGCACATAGTAAGCTCTTAACAAATACTATTATTATTATTATTATTGTTATTATTATTATTATTATGTCACTGCTTTGAGCATTAACTGTTTTCAGCCATGTGTATGGTTTGAACCCTTAGGGGGTAAATATCAATGATTGTGTATTATCTTGATGCCAGGGACCGTCTCTATATGTTGCCAACTTGTACTTCCCAAGCGCTTAGTACAGTGCTCTGCACACAGTAAGCACCCAATAAATACGATTGAATGAATAATAGCAATAAAATAATCATTGTGGTCACTGTTAAGTGTTATGTGCCAAGTACTGTTGTAAATGCTGGGGACGAGATATAAGATAATCAGGACCTAAATGGATCATCATCGATCGTATTTATTGAGCGCTTACTGTGTGCAGAGCACTGTACTAAGCGCTTGGGAAGTACAAGTTGGCAACATATAGAGCCAGTCCCTACCCAACAGTGGGCTCACAGTCTAAAAGAAATGGATCTCACAGTCTAAGTAGGAGGGAGAACTGGTATCGAATTCCCGTTTTGCAGATGAGGGAACTGAGGCACAGAAGTGACTTGCTCAAGGTCACACAGCAGTGAAATGGCGAGGCCTGGATTAGAACCCAGCTCCTCTGACCTTCCAGGCTCAGGCTCTTTCCACTAGGCCCCCCTGCTTCCCAACTTTAGCACCATTAAATTCTCAGGGGCTTGAACGTCTTTATAACCAGCGGAATTCACGCTTCATCTGTCCGAAAGGACAGAGTGCCAATATTCTCCGCCTTCACTCAGTACTCAGTAATGATTAAAAGAAAGAACCGAGCTAAATAACCCATATTGGTTATTAAACGCGCAACGGCAAGGCCCAGTGAAGCAGACGGAGAGGAGAAAAGAAGCCTCTAGAATTCACAGGGCGAGAAGAAAAGAGTGGAAACCCAGAGAAAACCAGTCAAGCATCGCGTTGTTCATTTGTCCTCACCAGCTCTTTCAACTGTCTGAAGTTCTCCGTCTTGAAAGATGTGGGAAAGGGTTTCTGCCCTATGTTTAATGGGTTTGTTTCTGCATCGCAACTCACATCGCCGGCCTGGAAAGAAAACGATGTAAACAATTAGAAAGGGAAGCGGAGAGCGAATCTTGAGAACAGGGTAGGATCAACTTAAATCAGGAGGGCAGGATGGGAGATCACTGCATCTAGTGAGCACTGTAAAGTGCTCTGCACACAGTAAGCGCTCAATCAATCGATCAATCAGTCATATTTATTGCCAGCTGTGTGTCTTTGGGCAAGTCACTTAACTTCTCTATGCCTCAGTTACCTCATCTGTAAAAAGGGATGAAGACTGTGAGCCCCCCGTGGGACAACCTGATCACCTTGTAACCTCCTCAGTGCTTAGAACAGTGCTTTGCACATAGTAAGTACTTAATAAACCAATCAATCAATCAATCGTATCTATTGAGCACTTACCGTGTGCAGAGCATGGTACTAAGCGCTTGGGAAGTACAAGTTGGCAACATATAGAGACAGTCCCTACCCACCAGTGGGCTCACAGTCTAAAAGGGGGAGGCAGAGAACAAAACCAAACATACTAACAAAATAAAATAAATAGAATAGATATGTACAAGTAAAATAAATAAATAGAGTAACAAATATGTACAAACATATATCCATATATACAGGTGCTGTGGGGAAGGGAAGGAGGTAAGATGGGGGGGTGGAGAGGGGCACGAGGGGGAGAGGAAGGAAGGGTCTCAGTCTGGGAAGGCCTCCTGGAGAACAAAACCAAACATACTAACAAAATAAAATGGCATAGATATGTACAAGTAAAATAAATAGAGTAATAAATATGTACAAACATAAATAAATACAACTGACTGGTTTCTCCAGACCTATCTATATTCTAATCTCACCCCCTTCTCCAACCCACCCGCAGGTGTGTTATCCATCCCTTCCTCCCGCAATCTCCCGGACTAAGTAGATTGATAATCTGAGCCCATTGTCGGGTAGGGACCGTCTCTATATGTTGCCGACTCGTACTTCCCAAGCGCTTAGTACAGTGCTCTGCACACAGTGAGCACTCAATAAATACGACTGAATGAATAATGGACTTCACCTGGTCAGCGTGGATGGCCGTGAGGTACATCAGCGGATTCTTTGCCTTGGAAAACTGAGGAAGGCGGATGGTTACATAGGCCATGGTCACGGGAACACTGCCACTGGTCACCTACGCCGAATGAACAGCAAATCATCAAGTTTTTGTTTTGTTGTCCATTTCCCCCTTTAGACTGTGAGCCCGTTGTTGGGTAGGGACCATCTCTACATGTTGCCGGCTTGTACTTCCCAAGTGCTTAGTACAGTGCTCTGCACACAGTAAGCGCTCAATAAATACGATTGAATGAATGAATAAAAGTCACGCGAAGCCCCGGAACAGCAAACAGGCATGTGTAAACAGACACACACGACATTTTTTTTTACGGTATCTGTTAAGCGCTTACTATGTGCCAAGCATTCATGCATTCATTCAATCGTATTTATTGAGCGCTTACTGTGTGCAGAGCACTGCACTAAGCGCTTGGGAAGTACAAGTCGGCAACACATAGAGACGGTCCCTACCCGACAGCGGGCTCACAGTCTAGAAGGGGGAGACAGACAACAAAACATATGAACAAAATAAAATAAATAGAATAAAAGCACTGCTCTAGGTGCCGGAGCAGATACAAGCTAGTCGGTTTGGACACAGTCCCTGGCTCCCAGTCTTAATTCCCATTTTACAGATGAGGCAGCTGAGGCACAGAGAAGCTAAGTGACTCGCCCAAGGTCACACAGCAGAGGCCATGGTTTCTAATCATGAGAGAAGCAGCTGGCTTAGTGGCAATAGCATGGCCTTGGGAGTTGGAGGTCATGGGTTCTAATTCCAGCTCTGCCACTTGTCTGCTGTGTGATCTTCTAGACTGTGAGCCCGCTGTTGGGTAGGGACTGTCTCTATGTGTTGCTGACTTGTTCTTCCCAAGCGCTTAGTACACTGCTCTGCACACAGTAAGTGCTCAATAAATACGATTGATTGATTGATCTTGGGCAAGCCACTTCACTTCTCTGTGCCTCAGTTACCTCATTTTTCAAATGGGGATTGAGACTGTGAGCCCCATGCCTCAATTGAATTGAATTTACCCCAGTGGTTAGAACAGTGCCTAGCACATAGTAAGCACTTAAATATTATTATTATTATTATTATTACATTATTATCATCATCCCTGCTCCATCACTGGTCTGCTGTGTGACCTGGGGTGTGTCCCTTAACTTAACTGGTCAGGTTGGACTCAGTCCCTGTCCCATATGGGGCTCACAGTCTTAATCCCCATACAGAGAGGCAGAGAGAAGTCAAGTGACTTGCCCAAGGCCACACAGCAGACAAGTGGCAGAGCTGGGATTGAAATCCATGACCTTCTGACTCCCAAGCCCTTGTTCTATTCATTCATTCAGTCAATCGTATTTAGCAGTGTGGCTCAGTGGAAAGAGCCCGGGCTTTGGAGTCAGAGATCATAGGTTCGAATCCCAGCTCGGCAACATGTCTGCTGTGTGACCTTGGGGAAGTCACTTAACTTCTCTGAGCCTCTGTTACCTCATCTGTCAAATGGGGATTAAGACTGTGAGCTCCCTGTGGGACAACCTCATCACCTTGTAACCTCTCCAGCGCTTAGAACAGTGCTTTGCACATAGTAAGCACTTAATAAATGCCATCATTATTATTAATATTATTACCTTGTTTCCCCTCCCCAGCATTTTTAACAGTGATTTGCACATAGTAAGAGCTTAACAAATGCCATCATTATTATTATTATTATTATTGAGCGCTTACTGTGTGCAGAGCACTGTACTAAGCGCTTGGGAAGTACTCCACTATGCCCCACTGCTTCCCTAAACAGAAATGCATTTGATGAGTTTTCATCCAACCACGTGGCATTTATTGCTATAAATCATCAATACGTTCACGTGCCGGGAAAAATGGGATACACATAGAGCGGGCCTGCCAATCCCGGGTATGATGGGCCAGAGAGAGATGAACCCCAGACAAGGACCAGAAAGAGGCAAAGAGGTGGGATAGCACTAGGAAAAAGCAGCTTGGAGCTTAGTAATCAATCAATCGTATTTATTGAGCGCTTACTGTGTGCAGAGCACTGTACTAAGCGCTTGGGAAGTACAAGCTGGCAACATATAGAGACAGTCCCTACCCAACAGCAGGCTCACAGTCTAAAAGAGAAGCGTGAATTAGCAGATAGAGCACTGTCCTGGGAGTCAGAAGGACCTGGGTTCTAATTCTGACTCTGACACAAGCCTGCTGTATGACGCTGGGCAAGTCACTTCACTTCTCTGTACTTCATTTACCTCATCTGTAAAATGAGGATTACTATTATTAGAGACGCAGCGGGGCTCAATGGAAAGAGCCCGGGCTTGGGAGTCAGAGGTTGTGGGTTCTAATCCCAGTGCCGCCACTTGTTTGCTGTGTGACGTTGGGCAAGTCACTTGACTTCTCTGTGCCTCAGTTACCTCACCTGTAAAATGTGTGAGCCCACTGTTGGGTAGGGACCGTCTCTATATGTTGTCAACTTGTACTTCCCAAGCGCTTAGTATAGTGCTCTGCACACAGATTGATTGATTGATTAAAATGGGGATTAAGACTGTGAGCCCCACGGGGGACAAACTGCTTACCTTGTATCCACGACAGCGCTTAGAACAGTGCTTGGCACATAGTAAGTGCTTAGCAAATACCATCATTATTATTATTAATTAATGAATTAAGTAACTGCTATCTAAATGGTGAGCGGTGTCAGTACATTCCCCTTATTCCCCACCAGCATGTGACTGCCACTTGTCTGCTGTGTGACATTGGGCAAGTCACTTGACTTCTCTGTGCCTCAGTTACCTCACCTGTAAAATGGGGATTAAGACTCTGAGCCCCCCATGGGACAACCTGATCACCTTGTAACTTCCCCAGCGCTTAGAACAGTGCTTTGCACATAGTAAGCGCTTAATAAATGTCATTATTATTATTATTATTGTGTCCACGACAGGGCTTAGAACAGTGCTTGGCACATAGTAAGCGCTTAATACCATCGTCATTATTATTAATTAATGAATTAAGTAACTGCTATCTAAATGGTGAGCAATGTCAGTACATTCCCCTTATTCCCCACCAGCATGTGACTGGCTGGTGCAAAACGGGGCAAGGATTTCTGCAGCGACAGGGAAATCACGGGAAATGGCTGAGGATAGTCTAGTGGAAACTCCGGAGACCAAAGATTTTACTTCGGATTAACCGGATCCCTCACTACTCACCTGACCTGGCTGGCCAGGCCAGTTCTGCTAGAGGATGATGCGGTCAGATTCACGCTTGGGTGTATGTCATGGGCAGGGAATGTGTCTGTTTATTGTTATATCATACTCGCCCAAGCCCTTAGTACAGTGCTCTGCACACAATAAGCGCTCAATAAATACGATTGATTGAGTGAATGAATGATAATCAACGATAGTTATTGTTGGGAAGCAGTGAGGCCTAGTGGATAGAGCACGGTCCTGGAAGTCGGAGGACATGGATTCTAACCCCGGCCCTGCCACCTGTCTGCCTTGTGACCTTGGGCAACTTATTTAAGTTATCTGAGTATCAGTTTTCTCAACTGTAAAATGGGGATTCGACACCTGTTCTCCCTCCTACTTAGACTTTGGAACAGGGACTGCGTTGGACCCAACTAACTTTTATCTATGCTAGTGCTTACATTGGTGCTTGACACATCGTAAGCACTTCACGTCATCCCCCGGGCCTGGAATGCCCTCCCTCCGCCAAGCTAGCTCTCTTCCTCCCTTCAAGGCCCTACTGAGAGCTCACCTCCTCCAGGAGGCCTTCCCAGACTGAGCCCCTTCCTTCCTCTCCCCCTCGTCCCCCTCTCCATCCCCCCATCTTACCTCCTTCCCTTCCCCACAGCACCTATATATATGTATATATGTTTGTACATATTTATTACTCTATTTATTTATATATTTTACTTGTACATATCTATTATATTTATTTTGTTAGTATGTTTGGTTTTGTTCTCTGTCTCCCCCTTTTAGACTGTGAGCCCACTGTTGGGTAGGGACTGTCTCTATATGTTGCCAACTTGTACTTCCCAAGCGCTTAGTACAGTGCTTTGCACACAGTAAGCACTCAATAAATACGATTGATTGATTGATTGATTCAATACCACAATTAATTATGATTGTTAAGTGCTTACTATGTGAAGAGCACTCTGCTAAGGGCTTGGGAGAGTAGAATTCAAGAGAGTCAGGAGACACACTGTAGCTTGGGATAGATGCAGATTAGATACAGGCCCCGTCCCACATGGGGCTCCCGGCTTTCACATTATCCCTATTTTTATAGATGAAGAAACTGAGACACTGAGAAGTGACTTGCCCAGGGTCACACAGCCAACGGTTGGCGGAGCCGGGACAAAAACCCAGGTCTTCTGATTACCAATCAATCAATCAATCATTCGTATTT
This sequence comes from Tachyglossus aculeatus, assembly GCF_015852505.1. Taxonomy (NCBI): domain Eukaryota; kingdom Metazoa; phylum Chordata; class Mammalia; order Monotremata; family Tachyglossidae; genus Tachyglossus; species Tachyglossus aculeatus. The sequence goes on along the minus strand of NC_052088.1, from coordinate 34,882,701 downwards.
ATTGAGCACTTACTGTGTGCAGAGCACTGGGAAGTACAAGTTGGCAACATCTAGAGACAGTCCCTACCCAACAGTGGGCTCACAGTCTAGAAGGGGGAGACAGAACAGAACCAAACATATTAACAAAATAAAATCAATAGAATAGATATGTACAAGTAAAATAGAGTAATAAATATGTACAATCATATATACATATGTACAGGTAAGTTAAGTTAGGTGCCCTCTACAACAGTGTAGCTGACACACTTGGACTGAATTAAAGTAATGGGCTGAGCTTTTCCGGGGACCGTTTTCTGTAATATGACACATTTTCAGCCCGGGTCTCTTCCACACTGCGTCTCAGTGCCTGCTGTTAGGTGAAGGGTATGCTTGGATGGGAAGAGGCTTACAGGCAAGAGGAATCAGGAGGCCATGCAGAATACGTCTGAACAGAAAACAAGTCTTCTCAAGCACAATCAGGATATGGCTTACCTTAAGGGAGAAATTGAATTCGGGACCAATCTCATCGAAATTATTCACAATGGAAGGAACAGTACCCTCAGAAAGGACTTCATAAAAATTCATACTGGTAGATCTGAAGGATGAGAAAGGTAAAACTTTGCGTTATAGATTACCACACCAACCTACTTCTGTTTTGACATTCTTAATCTTTCTCGCCATCCTCTTTTTCGCCTGGAACTCTCTCTCAACACCAGGTAGACCACCACTCTCCCCATCTTCCAGGTCCTTCTGAAATCATATCTCCTCTAGGAGTTATTAAGTTAACTGATTAAGTTAACTGATTAAGTTAATCACCCCCATATTTCCCTCACAACTGCCACTGCAGTCCTTGGGAATTGCTTTATTATTTCCCCCTCCTGATCCCTTATCACTAAAGTACCTGTCTTTATCCTTTACCGCTACTTCCTACCTTTCGTTTATTTTAAGGTCCGTTTCTGCCAATCCATCAAGGGTATTCATTGAGCGCTTACTGTGTGCAGAGCACTACACTGTAGACTATATTGTAAACTCCTTGAGGGTAAAATAGTGTCCATTTAACTCTCCTGTTGTCTCCCAAGACCTCAGAACGGTGCTCCGTGTAAAATTAGACTTTAAGAAATACTACTGGTTGATTGTGGAAATGGGCTATCTGTTTTTATCATTTTGTCTGCATTGAATGAAAGGGGTAAAATGTTCAAAAGTAAAGTTTTGAATCGTCCCAAAGAAGCTAGGAATCAGTGCTACAGCTATGGTCAACTGTGCCATTTCTAACAGCGAGTCAGTCAATTAATCAATGGTATTTATTGAGTGCTTACTATGTGCAAAACACTGTACTAAGTGCTTGAAAGAGTACAGTACAACAGAATTAGTGGACCCGTTCTTCCTGCCCATAACGAGCTCACAGTCTAGAGGAAGAACTGTGTTTTGAATTTGTAAAGACCTTCAAATACCATTTTTTTCCCTTAGGTTCGGGTTCCAAGAATTTGGGGTTTTATTTTACTACGTTCCTATTCAACAACATTTCCACGGCAAGGATTTCTTTGGCAGCATTCCTCCTTTCTGGTATTTGAAAATAAAAAATGGCTGAGACTTCCGGATAGCCCATTCCAAAACACACACGGGTTCTAAAAAATCCATCACACGTGTTCATAGCCCAGGGCAGAAGTAGGTTAGATCTGCCAATCCACATGGCTCCGTTTAGACAGTGAAAGCAGAACTGAAAGATTGTGGATGCCTATAGGGGAAACCATTTAAAAAACCTGATTTGGTGCCTAGATTGGGACATATCAGGAAAGCCGTAAGAAAAATGCGCCTGGTAGAATTTCCCAAGGACAGGCCAAGCCCATTACCCTTGAGGACTAGCCCGGTTCATTCATTCATTCACTCAGTCATTTATCGAGCACTTACTCTGTGCAGAGCACTTTACTAAGCGCTTGGGAGAGTATGATACGACAATGAACAGATACATTCCCTGCCCATGATGAGCTCACAGTCTAGAGACAGTTCTCTCCAGGACCAGGAAAGCAGAATCCGAACTGAAAGACCGGGATTATAGTTCTCGGCGGGGACTGGTTCAGTGAAAGCCAAATTCAAGAGAGAGGTGCCTCTGTCCTCCTAGACAGACATAGTATCAATGTGGCCATGGGGATAATAATAATAATAATGATAATAATAATAATAATGATAATAATAATAATAATAATAATGGTATTTGTTAAGTGCATATTATGTGCCAAGCCCTATTCTAAGCACTGGAATAGATACAAGGTAATCAGGTTGTCCCACGTGGGGCTCACGGTTTTAATCAATCAATCGTATTTATTGAGCACTTACTGTGTGCAGAGCACTGTACTAAGCGCTTGGGAAGTACAAGTTGGCAACATATAGAGACAGTCCCTACCAAGAGTGGGCTCACAATCTAAAAGGGGGAGACAGAGAACAAAACCAAACATACCAACAAAATAAAATAGAATAGATATGTACAAGTAAAATAAATAGAGTAATAAATATGTACAAACATATGTGAGCCCACCTTTTAGACTGTGAGCCCACCTTTTAGACTGTGAGCCCACTGTTGGGTAGGGACTGTCTCTATATGTTGCCAATTTGTACTTCCCAAGTGCTTAGTATAGTGCTCTGCACACAGTAAGCACTCAATAAATATGATTGATGATATATACATATATACAGGTGTATTATATATATATAATATATACAGTATATATATATATATAATCCCCATTTTACAGATGAGATAACTGAAGCACAGAGAAGTGGCTTGCCCAAGGTCATACAGCAGACTAGTGGTGAAGCGGGTATTAGAACCCATGTCCTTGACTCCCAAGCCCGGGCTCTCTCCACTGAGCCACCCTGCTGCCCCATGTGAGGCTCACAGTCTCAATCCCCATTTGACAGATGAGGTAATTGAGGTACAGAGAAGTTAAGTGACTTGCCCAAGGTCACTCAGCAGACAGTTGGCAAAACTGGGATTAGAACCGATGACCTTCTGATTTTCAGGTCCATGCTCTTCCCACTACGCCATACTCATCATCATCATCAATCGTATTTATTGAGCGCTTACTGTGTGCAGAGCACTGTACTAAGCGCTTGGGAAGTCCAAGTTGGCAACATATAGAGACAGTCCCTACCCAACAGTGGGCTCACAGTCTAAAAGGGGGAGACAGAGAACAAAACTAAACATACTAACAAAATAAAATAAATAGAATAGATATGTACAAGTAAAATAAATAAATAAATACTGTGTGCTGATGAAGACTTTGACCCATGTGGAACAGGGATTGTGCCCAACCTGATTACCTTGTATCTACCCCAGCGATTTGTACAATGCTTGACACATAGTAAGCGCTTAACAAGTATCATAATTATTATTACTCTACCTAACAAACTGATCTGACTCCTGCTTATTCTGCTGACTTCTGGCTTCGGCCTTATTGCTTGAGGTCTTGCTTCATTGAGTCTTCAAAGTGTTTTCTCGGTCCATTCCGTTTTCAGTTTCATCTCATCGTGGAGCGGGTGTTTACGGGGGTCCCGCATCAGCCCCTCTCTTCCCGCCTTTCACCCGGTGATGGGGCCAGGTGATGAGCGCTACCTGGATGCTGATGGATTTAGCTTCATTCCACAGACTCTCTATTTTCCATTTGATATCACAGGTAACGTTTAGGCGGTACTGAATTCGGGATTATCTTTTTGTGTGCGTGCGCTTCTGTTGAGGCTTTATTATGTACCAGAAACCCTTCTAAGTGCTGAGGTAGGTATAAATCAATTAGATTGTACGCAGTCTCTGCCCCGCATGGGGCCCTGTACAGGTATTTAATCCCCGCTTTACAGTTGAATAAATCGAGTCACAGAGAAGTGAGGTGACTTGCCCAAGGTCACACACCAAGTGATTGGTAAAGGTGAGGTTAGAACCCAGGCCCAGGCTCTTTCCACCCGACTGCGTTTTCTTCTGAGGTAGGTACAGGTTTCTCATTCTCTTGGTCTCTCTCTGTGTCTCTGTCTCTGACTTTATCTCTCCCTCTCCCCAGTTCTCCCAGTATGGAAGGTTAGACACTCCAGTTGCTCTACAGATCTTCAATCTGATAATAATATTACTCTATTTATTTATTTTACTTGTACACATCTATTCTATTTATTTTATTTTGTTAGTATGTTTGGTTTTGTTCTCTGTCTCCCCCTTTTAGACTGTGAGCCCACTGTTGGGTAGGGACTGTCTCTATATGTTGCCAACTTGTACTTCCCAAGCGCTTAGTACAGTGCTCTGCACACAGTAAGCGCTCAATAGATACGATTGATTGATTGGTTTATTAAGTACTTACTATGTGCAAAGCACTGTTCTACGTGCTGGGGAGGTTACAAGGTGATCAGGTTGTCCCACGAGGGGCTCACAGTCTTCGTCCCCACTTTACAGATGAGGTAACTGAGGCACAGAGAAGTTAAGTGACTTGCCCAAAGACACACAGCTGGCAATTGGCGGAGCCGGGATTTGAACCCATGACCTCTGACTCCAAAGCCCGGGCTCTTTCCACTGAGCCACGCTGATCTGACTCTTGATATCATTCATTCAATCGTATTTATTGAGTGCTTACTGTGCGCAGAGCACTGTACTAAGCACTTGTTATCATCATCATCATCATCATCAATTGTATTTATTGAGCGCTTACTATGTGCAGAGCACTGTACTAAGCACTTGGGAAGTACAAATTGGCAACATATAGAGACAGTCCCCACCCAACAGTGGGCTCACAGTCTAAAAGGGAAATGCTAAATCATGTTAGCATCACAGAAGGATATTCTAGCCATGTGCAGGAAATGTGTCTATTGTCGTATTGTACTCTCCCAAGTGCTTAGTACAGTGCTCTGAATCCAGAAAGCGCTCAAAAAGCGCTCAATTAATACAACTGATTGACTGACTTAATATGACAATAAACAGATGCATTCCCTGCCCACAATGAGCTGACAGTCTAGAGGAGAGAGGGAGACCAGAAGGGACGAAATGGGGAGGGCAAGGCGTACAATCAATCAATTGGCTCTGAGTACTTATTGGGTGCAAAGCACTGTACTAGGCGCTGAGAGAGGACAATCTAACAAAGTGGGTAGACACATTCCCTGCCCACAAAGAGCTTCCAGTCTACCCCTCCCTTCCCCTCATACTGGCTCTGATATTAGTTGCTTCTAGGGATTGACACAATAGGATAATCAGGCACAGGAGAAGCAGCGTGGCTTAGTGGAAAGAGCGAGGGCTTGGGAATCAGAGGTCATGGGTTCTAATCCCAGCTCTGCCACTTGTCAGCTGCTTGACTTTGGGCAGGTCACTTCACTTCTCTGTGCCTCAGTTACCTCATCTGTAAAAAATGAGGTAAGTGTGTGAGTAAGAATGAGGTAAGAATGTGAGTCTCACGTGGGAGAACCTGCTTACCTTGCATCTACCCCAGTGCTTAGAACAGTGCTTGGCACATAATGAGTGCTTAGCAAATACCATCATTATTTATTATTATTATACTCCAGGAGGGCAGGGAAGGGAGATAGGGCTTCTGACCGTCAGTTCCCACTTTCCATTCCTATTACCCGCAATCCCCTTCTCTGCATTGCCTTGGCATGAGGGGGCACTCAAAGAGCCACCCTCTAGGCTGTAAATTCCTTAAGGGAAGGGAACATATCTGCTAATTCTGCTGTATTGTACTCTCCTAACTCCTTAATACTCTGCATTTAGTAAGTGCTCGGTAAATACCATTCGTTCATTCAATCGTATTTATTCATTCAATCGTATTTATTGAGCGCTTACTGTGTGCAAAGCACTGTACTAAGCACTTGGGAATCAGAGGTCATCTGTTCTAATCCCGGCTCTGCCACGTGTCAGCTGCTTGACTTTGGGCAAGTCACTTCACTTCTCTGTGCCTCAGTTACCTCATCTGTAAAAAATGAGGTAAGTGTGTGAGTAAGAATGAGGTAAGAATGTGAGTCTCACGTGGGAGAACCTGCTTACCTTGTATCTACCCCAGTGCTTAGAACAGTGCTTGGCAGATAATGAGTGCTTAACAAATACCATCATTATTTATTATTATTATACTACAGGAGGGTAGGGCAGGGAAGGGAACATATCTGCTAATTCTGCTGTATTGTACTCTCCCAACTCCTTAGTACTCTGCACATAGTAAGTGCTCAGTAAATACCGTTCGTTCATTCAATCGTATTTATTCATTCAATTGTATTTATTGAGCGCTTACTGTGTGCAAAGCACTGTACTGGCCTTCCCAGACGGAGCCCCCTCCTTCCTCTCTCCCTCCTCCCCCTCTCCATCTTCCCCGCCTTACCTCCTTCCCTTCCCCACAGCACCTGTATATATGTATATATGTTTGTACGTATTTATTACTCTATTTTACTTGTACATTTTTATTCTATTTATTTTATTCTGTTTTGTTTTGTTCTTTGTCTCCCCCTTCTAGACTGTGAGCCCACTGTTGGGTAGGGACCGTCTCTATATGTTGCCCAATTGTACTTCCCAAGTGCTTAGTACAGTGCTCTGCACACAGTAAGCGCTCAATAAATATGATTGAATGAGTGAGAAAGTACAAGTCGGCAATATATAGAGACAGTTGCCAACAACGGACTCAGCGCTTACTGTGTGCAGAGCACTGTACTAAGCACTTACTGATTCATTGACTGCTACCCAAAGGCTGCATAATAATGGGACATTCAATCATAAACAGACTTCATCTAGGGAACAGTAAATTACGCTCGTCCATCCGGTGTACCTTGTTATGTGAATCTCAGCATCGTACTGCAGAGGAATTTTGAAGATGACCTTATTGTCGGCTTCATTATCTTCTTGGCTTTCACTAATTTAAAAGAACCCGGTGTTAGACAAAAGACACATCACCGTGACCCAGCCCCCTTCCACGGAGGGTGCTAATAATTCAGGGATACCTCAAAGCCCAGAAGTCAAGGAGAGCTTGATTCTGAAGGTTCTGGAGGTTGAAGTCGAAGTTGATATTGAAGGACACCTATTCAAATGAAAAAGAGTAAATTTAATTCTGCAAATAAGCACCGGAGACGGCTACCAACACAAGCCTTTCCCAAAAACCTAATGGGACAACATGCCACAGTAGAAAAACAGGACTGCCTAGTGGAAAGAGCACAGGCCTGGGTTCCAATCCCGGCTGCTGTGTGACCTTGGGAAAGTCATTTCACTTCTCTGTGCCTCGGTTACCTCATCTGCAAAATGGGGATTAAGGTTATGGGCCCTACTTGGTACATGGACAGTGTTCAAACTGATTAGTTTGGACCCACCCCAGTGGAAACGGCACATAGAAAATGTTCAATATCAGTTTTTAAAAAGCACGTCGTTAATCTCATGATGCAGCACTTTAATCACCTGCAGTAGATTGACATTTCCTATTTTGTAACCTCTATCTACCGTAGACTGCATTCTTCTTGAGACATATTTCAAGGAAAATATATTAGGGAGAGTTTCACAATAGATTGCCTCATTATCAATACCAAAGCATTGTCTGGTGTACAAAATGCAGATTATAATAGTAATAATGATAATGGTATTTTTTAAGTGCTTACTATGTGCAAAGCACTGTTCTAAGCACTGGGAGGATACAAGGTCATCAGGTTGTCCCACGTGGGGCTCACAGTCTTAATCCCCATTTTACAGATGAGGTAACTGAGGCACAGAGAAGTTAAGTGGCTTGCCCAAAGTCACACAGCTGACAAGCGGTGGAGCTGGGATTAGAACCCATGACCTCTGACTCCCAAGCTCATGCTCTTTCCACTGAGCCACGCTGCTTCTACACGCTTATGTACGCTATTTCCAGAAAATGTCTAATACACTTAGTATTGCTCAAGATAGACCTGGGTCATGGGTTATTTCCATAACTTGGATCCCCATTAAAATCTTCCTTCATTAAAAGGTGACATTTCAATTCTACAAAACATCTTAAAAATATGCACTGTCATTTTGTATAGTCATTTAGTTTCATACAAAAGTTATTAAATGTTATTAGACATATGGTTTCAATCAATGTGTCAGTAGTGTTTAGTGAGCGATTAATGTGTATAGAGCACTGTATTAAGTGCTTGCACAGGGACTACTGCCTAGATTCATTCATTCAATCATATTTATTGAGTGCTTATTGTGTGCAGAGCACTGTACTAAGTGCTTGGGAAGTACAAGTTGGCAACATATAGACATGGTCCCTACCCAACAAGGGGCTCACAGTCTAGAAGGAGGAGCCATAACAAAACAAAACATGTGGACAGGTGTCAAGTCATCAGAACAAATAGAATTAAAGCTAGATGCACATCATTAACAAAATAGAATAGTATATACGTACAAGTAAAATAAATAGAGTAATAAATCTGTACAAACATATATACAGGTGCTGTGGGGAGGGGAAGGAGGTAGGGCGGGGGGGATGGGGATGTTGATGATGACGATATTTGTAAAGCCCTCACTATGTGACACATACTGTTCTAAGCACTGGGGTAGATAGAAGCTAATCAGGTTGGACACAGTCCCTGCCCCCCATTGGGGCTGACAGTTTTAATCCCCATTTTACAGATGAGGGAACTGAATCCCAGAGAATTGAAGTGACTTGCCCAAGGTCACACAGCAGACAAGTGGCGGAGCTGGGATTAGAACCCAGGTCCTTCTGATTCCCAGGCCCGGGCTCTAGCACTGGACATGCTGTTTCCTCCAGGAGGCCTTCTCCAACTGAGCCCCCTCCTTCCTCTCCCGCTCCTCCCCATCTCCATCCCCTCCGCCTTACCTCCTTCCCTTCCCCACAGCACCTGTATACATGTATATGTGTTTCTACGTATTTATTACTCTATTTATTTTACTTGTACATATTCTATTTATTTTATTTTGTGAATATGTTTTGTTTTGTTCTCTGTCTCCCACTTCTAGACTGTAAGCCCACTGTTGGGTAGGGACCGTCTCTATATGTTGCCAACTTGGAATTCCCAAGCGCTTAGTACAGTGCTCTGCACACAGTAAGCGCTCAATAAATACGACTGACTGACTGAATGAATGAATGTTTCTCAGATACGCTGTGGCAAATTTGGATAGAAAAAGTCAATTGTACCTTTTGGTTGGTTTTCACGGCTGGGTAGCCAACTTTGCAAATTAAAGAATGCCGGGTGGAGTCAATCTGACAGGAGACTTCGGTCCCATCCATCTGAAGAACAAAAAAAAACCAAAAAAAACAAGGCCAGGTGGTCCCAGATCATCGGATCATCCCCTATCATTTTCTATAAACTTGTCACCTTTATTATATCGTACCCTCCCAAGCGCTTAGTACAGTCCTCTCGCACAGTAAACGCTCAGTGAGTGTGATTGATTGGATTGACCTGGGACACGGCTGAATAGAAATCTGTGTCAGCTGAAGCGGTTTCTAAACTCAGGCTAGTAAAGCATATATTTATAATTCTATTGTAGATCTATAATTCTATTTATTTATATTGATACTGTTGGTGCCTCTTTACTTGTTTGGATGTCTGTCTCCCCCCTTCTAGACTGTGAGTCCGTTGTTGGGCAGGGATTATCTCTATATGTTGCCGAATTGTACTTTCCAAGCGCTTAGTACGGTGCTCTGCACAGAGGAAGCGCTCAATAAATGTGATTGAGTGAATTAATGAATGAATAAAGCCTGGAAAATGCCATCCATCAATCAGTGGGATTTATTGAGTGCTTACTATGTGCAGAGCATGGTAGATAAGCAGTGTGGCTAAGTAGCAGAAAGGTCTTTGTCTCTAAAGCTACTAAACTTCAGAGGCTCATTCTGAGCCGAATGAATATTCCACCCCTGATTTAGCAAGGGCAGCCTATAGGATCGATGTGATACAATGGTAATAATAATGATAATAATAATGGCATTTATTAGGTACTTACTATGTGCAAAGCACTGTTCTAAGCACTGGGGAGGTTACAAGGTGATCAGGTTGTTCCTCAAGGGGCTCACAGTCCTAATCCCTGTTTTAATCAATCAATCAATCGTATTTATTGAGCGCTTACTGTGTGCAGAGCACTGTACTAAGCACTTGGGAAGTACAAGTTGGCAACATATAGAGACAGTCCGTACCCAACAGTGAGCTCACAGTCTAAAAGGGGGAGACAGAGAACAAAACCAAACATACTAACAAAATAAAATAAATAGAATAGATATGTACAAGTAAAATAAATAAACAGATGAGGTAGCTGAGGCCCAGAGAAGTTAAGTGACTTGCCCAGAGTCACACAGCTGACAAGTGGCGGAGCCGGGATTTGAACCCATGACCTCTGACTCTAAAGCCCGGGCTCTTTCCACTGAGCCACGCTGCTTCTCTAGTAGTAGCAAAGCAATAGCTCAGGAAATCACAGGGCAGATAGCAGAAACCATTTAGGGACCAAATCACTGAACACAGAAAACGCCTCACAAAAATCAACCCAGGTTCATGCCATCCTTTTAGCTGCTTGATTCGACTGGAATCTTCCACCCTTTAAGGAACTTATCAAGAAGTTAGAGTGGCCAACTGCCGGGAATGAGGAGTGGTTGAATCAAAGAATCCCAGAGATCATTTTAGAAGCAGATGGAGGTTTGTCTACAGAGCAGTATTAGGGGCGAGAAATGAAACTGCCTCTAGAAGAAAGCAAGGACGAATGGCCTCGACTAAAATAGGAGGAATTGAGAAAATCTGAGTCATCACATACCGGCATTGTAAATGAAGAAAAGAATAAATTATGTGAAAAATTGGCGTGGATCCTGGCATTATACGCGCTTTCCTTTCTGTTTTTTAGTGTAAGCGCAAACGTCAACCTTCGGTTCTTGCTGCTGACAATATGGGGTTGTTTCCTAAAAACGAAACAAAGACAAAAAAAACCCACATACTATCCAATCAAGCATTACTATTAGCTTATATAATATTAACTTATTAGCTAATAAGTATGCCTATTAGCCTCAGATATGCTAAGCCATGCTCTGTATAAAATTAGAAATCCTTATCTCTGTTGGCTTGAAATGCTGCTTAGAACAGCGGTTTGCACATAGTAAGCGCTTGATAAATGCCATTATTCTTATTATTTCTTAAGAACCCAATATGTCAGGATTTTTCTAAAGGATTTTGACAATTAAACACTGAATGTTGTTTAAAGTCCATGCCTCTCTAATCCATTGTGAGCATGCAACCCAATGAAAACCAAATATGCACATCCCAGTTAGTATCTTCTCTGAAACTAATAGTAGACATACACATAATTGTAATTATTATTATTATTAGAAACCGGAAGTCACTCAGTCAATCGTATTTATTGAGGGCTTACTGCCATATTAAGTGCTTGGGAGAGTACAATATAATAATAAACAGACATGAGAAGCAGCGTGATTTAGTGGAAAGAGCACAGGCTTGGGAGTCAGAGGTCATGGGTTCTAATCCCAGTTCTGCCACTTTCAGCTTGACTTTGGGCAAGTCACTTAGCTTCTCTGTGCCTCAGTTACCTCATCTGTAAAATGGGGATTAAGACTATGAGCCCCACGTGGGACAGCCTGCTGACCTTATATCTACCCTATTGTTTAGAACAGTGCTTGGCACATAGTAAGGGCTGTGAGCCCATTGTTGGGTAGGGATAGTCTCTATCTGTTGCCTAATTGTAGTTTCCAAGCGCTTAGTACAGTGCTCTACACACAGTAAGCACTCAATAAATACGACTGAATGAGTGAATGAACAAATACCACAATAATATTATTATTGTTATTACACATTCCCTGCCCAGAGTGAGCTTTCAGTTTAGAGTCCAGTTTTAGGAGTTATTTTACGGGTGATGTGTCCCAGAATCATTCTCTTGAATCTGCAATATTTTGCAAATCTTAAAACCCACATCTCCACACACCCACACGTCCTTACGAAACTTACTGAGCAGCTGGTGTTTGTTGAACTTCGAGAACGAGATCGGAATAGCAGACTCCATCGGGCCCGCATTCTTTGGAAAAAGGAATCTATGAAAAGGAAGCATGATTTGTGGGTCTTGTGCCGTCAGAAGACCGAAGTATTCGTAGGGGCCTGGGACCGTACTTACACTAAAATCTTTAGAAGATTCGAAGAAGGTATCGAGGGCTGGACTGGAACCTGGATTTTCCAAAGTGAGATCCACTCGCAGATTCAAAGAGTTTACGACATCTGAAGGCTCCTGTAGGAAAATACCGGAATATACGTAGATAGCAGCGTGGTCTAGTGGCTAGAGCCCGGGCCTGGGAGTTAGAAGGACCTGGGTTCTAATCCCGGCTTCACCACTTTGCTGTGTTACCTTGGGCAAGTTACTTCACTTCCCTGTGCCTCAGGTACTTCATCTGTAAAATGGGGGTAATAATAATACTAATGATGACATTTCTTAAGCACTGACTATGTGCCAAGCACTGTTGTAAGCTACTGGGGTAGATACAAGGTCATCAGGTTGCCTAATATGGGCAACCTGGGCCCACATGTGAGCCCACATGGGCTCACAACCTTAATCCCCACTTTACAGATGAGGTAACTGAGGCACAGAGAAATTAAGTGGCTTGCCCAATGTCACACAGCAGACAAGTGCAGACTGAGCCCCCTCCTTCCTATCCCCCTCCTCCCCCTTTCCATCCCCCCTTTACCTCCTTCCCCTCCCCACAGCACCTGTATATATGTATATATGTTTGTACCTATTTATTACTCTATTTGTACATATTTATTCTATTTATTTTATTTTGTTAATATGTCTTGTTTTGTTCTCTGTCTCCCCCTTCTAGACTGTGAGCCCACTGTTGGGTAGGGACCATCTCTATAGGTTGCCAACTTGGACTTCCCAAGTGCTTAGTACAGTGCTCTGCACATAGTAAGCGCTCAATAAATACGATTGAATGAATGAATGAATGCTGAAAGAAAAAAACTTGTGTGTACCTTTTTGTGTGTATTTACTGAACTAGAGTGAGCCACGCTGCATGATGTGCATATAGCTATAATTCTATTTATTCTTACGGTTTTGACACCTGTCTACAGGTTTGGTTTTGTTGTCTGTCTCCCCCTTCCAGACTGTGAGCCCGTTGTTGAGTAGGGACTGTCTCTATATGTTGCCAACTTGTACTCCCCAAGCGCTTAGTACAGTGCTCTGCACATAGTAAGCACTCAATAAATATGATTGAATGAATGAATGAAATACCACAGTTATTACTATGTGGTAATTTTACCGGGATCATTAAAATGTAATCATCAAGATTTCAGGAGTCAAAAACACAGTCAACTCTCCAAAATGCAGGATCAGAGTTTCCTGATCCTTTTGCTCTCCTCGTTCTCTCTCCTCTTGACCCTGAACGTTTGCTTCCGCCGTAAATCCATCACCCCAGGAAAAAGGGGAGAAGTTTAATAGGAAACACAAATCAGTCCGTGATGCTACAGTAAGCGCTCAATAAATACGATAGATGATGGTAACTGACTCTTTATTAAGTTTGGAAGAGGGAGGTTGAAGCTTTCGACTGAAAGGAATTTGGGATATTGGGTAATAATGATAATAATAATAATAATGATGGCATTTGTTAAGAGCTTACTATGTGCAAAGCACTGTTCTAAGCACTGGGGAGGATACAAGGTGATCAGGTTGTACCACACGGGGCTCACAGTCTTAATCCCCATTTTACAGATGAGGTAACCGAGGCTCAGAGAAGTTAAATGGCTTGCCCAAGGTCACACAGCAGACATGTGGCAGAGCCAGATTCGAACCCATGACCTCTGACTCCAAAGCCCATGCTCTTTCCACTGAGCCACGCTGCTTCTCCTCTATGGAGAGTTTTTCTCCCAGCTCGATCAATCGTGTTTATTGAGCGCTTACTGTGTGCAGAGCACTGTTCTAAGCATTTGGGAGAGTACAATTTATTTTCTTGATGATGTACATATAGCTTTAATTCTATTTGTTCTGATGGTTTTGACACCCGTCTACGTGTTTTGTTTTGTTGTCTGTCTCCCCCTTCTAGACTGTGAGCCCGTTGCTGGGTAGGGACCGTCTCTATATGTTCCCGACTTGTACTTCCCAAGCGCTTAGTACAGTGCTCTGCACACAGTAAGCGCTCAATAAATACGATTGAAAGAATGGATGAATACAACAGAATTGGGAGACACGTTCCCTGATCACAAGGAGTTTACAATCTAGAGATAGTTGAAAAAGTTTTGACATTAGATATTTTCAGATCCCGCCCCACACAATTGTTACTCTCACTATCTTTGCAGAATCCAGCATTTGAATTAATGATAATTTATCAATCAATAAACCCACGGCACTTATTGAACGCTAAGTGCTATATACAGAGTGCTGTACTAAGATCTTGGGAGAGTACAACAGAGTTAGCAAACATGTTCCCACGCTCACAGCTTTAGAACTGTTGTTTCCATGAGACAACCTTCATTTTCAAGAACCGCAGGTTTTCTACCCCATGCTCGGGTTGGGCACAGTACCCGTCCCAAATAGGGTTCACAGTTTCAATCCCCATTTTGCAGATGAGGTAACTGAGGCACAGAAAAGTGAACTGACTTGCCCAAGGTCACACAGCGCACACGTGGCGGAGCCAGGATTAGAACCCATGACTTTCTGACTCCCAGACAGGTGCTCCACCCACTATGCCGTGCTGGCTGTGTAGGGTTTTAATATATTTGACGGAGACGATTTCCATGAGACCTCAACATTTAGCATTTCAGCAAATAACCCTTTGGTTTGGTGCAATGATGAGAATCTCTGTTTACCAGAGAATATTAAAATGATTATTATTAATCTACTAATGAATACTATATAATATTAAAATGAATACTAATCTACAGCACCTTGCCAGCAGCCTTTTGAAAGAGCATGCCTGAAGGAAGATTATCTACATTTTATTATCAAAGATATACATTTATACCAGCACTGTTGACAGAGAATATATACATTTATAATAAACCTACTTCTTGCCATTTCCTAACAAGCTAAGCATTCATCACTTCCAATCAATTAATCAATCATATTAATTGAGCACCTGCTAGAGCTTAGAACAGTGCTTCAGCGCTTAGAACAGTGCTTTGCACATAGTAAGCGCTTAACAAATGCCATCATTATTATTATTACGTGCAGAACATGGTACTAAGTGATGGAGAGAAAGCAGTGGAAGGTCGTAGATATAATCTCTGTCCTAAAGGAGCTTGCGATCTAGATGGAGAGAGCAACTCGAAAATCAATTATCATCATCATCATCAATCATATTTATTGAGCACTTACTATATGCAGAGCACTGTACTAAGTGCTTGGGAAGTACAAGTTGGCAACATATAGAGACAGTCCCTACCCAACAGTGGGCTCACAGTCTAAAATTACAGATATAGCCCACTGTTGGGTAGGGACCGTCTCTATATGTTGCTGACTTGTACTTCCCAAGCGCTTAGTACAGTGCTCTGCACACAGTAAGCGCTCAATAAATACGATTGAATGAATGAATGAATGAGATATAGTTAGGATCTCGTAGGGTTTGGATTGTGTACACTTTGAGTTGGGACAGAGAGAACGGAGCCAAAAAGAACATTCTCTTGAAGGACATGGGCTGATTATCTCTTTATGTTTCTTTTTAATTCTTTACCCAATTAGTAGTAGCCAGTCAGTCGTATTTACTGAGCACTGACTCTTCCTTTGTTCATTCATTCAGTTGCATTGATTGAGTGCTTACTGTATGCAGAGCAATCAATCAATCAATCGTATTTATTGAGCACTTACTGTGTGCACAGCACTGTACTAAGCGCTTGGAAACTACAATTAGGCAACAGATGGAGACAATCCCTACCCAACAATGGGCTCACAGCGCTTACAGAACACTTTACCACGCACTTGGGAGAATACAAGATAACAATAAACAGATTCCTTGCCCACAGTGAGCTTACAGTCTACAGGATTAATTTCCATGGATGTACATCATCAGGAAGGGGGCAATAATTAAAAATAGAGTCACTACACAGTAAGCGCTCAATAAATACGATTGAATGAATGAATGAATGCTACTCTCCCATCCTTCCCAGCGGTATCCTCAGAGGAACTCTCCTCCCTCCTCTCAAGTGCTACTCCGGCCACCTGTGCTTCTGACCCCATTCCCTCTCATCTTATGAAATCTCTCGCTCCATCCCTTCTCCCCTCCTTAACTTCCATCTTCAACCGCTCACTCTCCACTGGTTCCTTCCCCTCTGCCTTCAAACATGCCCATGTCTCTCCCATCCTAAAAAAACCCTCTCTTGACCCCACCTCACCTTCTAGTTATCGTCCCATATCCCTCCTACCATTCCTTTCCAAACTCCTTGAACGAGTTGTCTACACGCGCTGCCTAGAATTCCTCAACAACAACTCTCTCCTCGACCCCCTCCAGTCTGGCTTCCGTCCCCTTCATTCCACGGAAACTGCGCTCTCAAAGGTCACCAATGACCTCCTGCTTGCCAAATCCAACGGCTCATACTCTGTCCTAATCCTCCTCGACCTCTCAGCTGCCTTTGACACTGTGGACCACCCCCTTCTCCTCAACACGTTATCTGACCTTGGCTTCACAGACTCCGTCCTCTCCTGGTTCTCCTCTTATCTCTCCGGTCGTTCTTTCTCAGTCTCTTTTGCAGGCTCCTCCTCCCCCTCCCATCCTCTTACTGTGGGGGTTCCCCAAGGTTCAGTGCTTGGTCCCCTTCTGTTCTCAATATACACTCACTCCCTTGGTGACCTCATTCGCTCCCACGGCTTCAACTATCACCTCTACGCTGATGACACCCAGATCTCCATCTCTGCCCCTGCTCTCTCCCCCTCCCTCCAGGCTCGCATCTCCTCCTGCCTTCAGGACATCTCCATCTGGATGTCCGCCCGCCACCTAAAGCTCAACATGTCGAAGACTGAACTCCTTGTCTTCCCTCCCAAACCTTGTCCTCTCCCTGACTTTCCCATCTCTGTTAACGGCACTACCATCCTTCCCGTCTCACAAGCCCGCAACCTTGGTGTCGTCCTCGACTCCGCTCTCTCATTCACCCCTCACATCCAAGCCGTCACCAAAACCTGCCGGTCTCAGCTCCGCAACATTGCCAAGATCCGCCCTTTCCTCTCCATCCAAACCGCTACCCTGCTAATTCAAGCTCTCATCCTATCCCGTCTGGACTACTGCACTAGCCTTCTCTCTGATCTCCCATCCTCGTGTCTCTCTCCACTTCAATCCATACTTCATGCTGCTGCCCGGATTATCTTTGTCCAGAAACGCTCTGGACATATTACTCCCCTCCTCAAAAACCTCCAATGGCTACCGATCAATCTGCGCATCAAGCAGAAACTCCTCACCCTGGGCTTCAAGGCTCTCCATCACCTCGCCCCCTCCTACCTCACCTCCCTTCTCTCCTTCTACAGCCCAGTCCGCACCCTCCGCTCCTCTACCGCTGATCTCCTCACCGTACCTCGCTCTCGCCTGTCCCGCCATCGACCCCCGGCCCATGTCATCCCCCGGGCCTGGAATGCCCCCAATCCCTCTGCCCATCCGCCAAGCTAGCTCTCTTCCTCCCTTCAAGGCCCTGCTGAGAGCTCACCTCCTCCAGGAGGCCTTCCCAGACTGAGCCCCTTCTTTCCTCTCCCCCTCGTCCCCCTCTCCATCCCCCCGTCTTACCTCCTTCCCTTCCCCACAGCACCTGTATATATGTATATATGGTTGTACATATTTATTACTCTATTTATTTATTTATTTATTTTACTTGTACATTTCTATCCTACTTATTTTATTTTGTTGGTATGTTTGGTTCTGTTCTCTGTCTCCCCCTTTTAGACTGTGAGCCCACTGTTGGGTAGAGACCGTCTCTATGTGATGCCAATTTGTACTTCCCAAGCGCTTAGTACAGTGCTCTGCACATAGTAAGCGCTCAATAAATACGATTGATTGATTGATTGATTGAATGAATAAAATCATGGAAGCAGCATGGAGTTGGTAGAGCGTAGGCCTGGGAGTTAAAAGACCTGGGTTCGAGGCCTGATTCTGTAAAGACAAGTCACTTCTCTTCACTGGGCCTCAGTTACCTCACCTATAAAATGGGGATTAAGACTATGAGCCCCATATGGGACAGGGACTAGGTCCAACCTGATTAGCCTGTTTCGACCCCATTGCTTAGTACAGTGACTAGAACATAGTAAGTGCTTAACAAATACCATACCAAAAAAAAAAACCATGCTAATTGTAGGGACCATATCTTAGGAAAGACATTAAAAAATGTGGTATTTGTTAAGCGCTTACTATGTGCCAGGCACTATTCATTCATTCAATCAATCAATCAATCGTATTTATTGAGCGCTTACTGTGTGCAGAGCACTGGACTAAGCGCTTGGGAAGTACAAGTTGGCAACATATAGAGACGGTCCCTACCCAACAGTGGGCTCACAGTCTAGAAGGGGGAGACAGGGAACAAAACCAAACATATTAACAAAATAAAATAAATAGAATAGATATGTACAAGTAAAATAAATATTTTATCATATTTATTGAGCGCTTACTGTATGCAGAGCACTGTACTAAGCACTTGGGAAGTACAAGTCGGCAACATATAGAGACTATGATAAGCACTGGGATGGATACAAGCTAATCGGGTTGGACCAAATCCCTGTCCCGCATGGGGCTCACAGTCTTAATCCCCATTTTATAGATGAGGTCACCGAGACACAGAAGTGAAGTGACTTGCTCAAGACCACAAGGCAGATAAGTGGTGGAGCCAGGATTAGAACCCATGACCTTGTGTCTCCCAGGCCCGGCCTCTATTTACCACACCATGCTGCCTCCCACTGTGCCATTCAGGTTCCCATAATATATAATACAACGGGAGACTCCATCAATCTGTTGACTGATTGAGGGTAAGGGCATAATATTAGAGAAGCAGCATGGCTCAGTGGAAGGAGCTCGGGCTTGGGAGTCCGAGGTCATGGGTTCTAATCCCGGTTCCGCCACTTGTCAGCTGTGTCACTTTGGGCAAGTCACTTCACTTCTCTGGGCCTCAGTTCCCTCATCTGTAAAATGGGGATGAAGACTGTGAGCCCTGCGTGGGACAAACTCATAACCTTGTATCACCCCCAGCGCTTAGAACAGTGCTTTGCACATAGTAAGTGCTTTACAAATACCATCATCGTTATCATTATTATTATTATAATATACCCGGAGAAGAAATGGATTAGATAAAATCAGTTAATCCATCGATCGTATATGTTGAGCATTTACTGAGTGCAGAGCACTGTACTTAATCCATCAATCGTATATGTTGAGCATTTACTGAGTGCAGAGCACTGTACTTAATCCATCAATCGTATATGTTGAGCATTTACTGAGTGCAGAGCACTGTACTAAGCACTTGGGAGAGTATAAGATAACAGATTTGGTAGACACGTTCCTTGCCCACAAGGAGTTTTCATTCTAAAGGTAAGAACTCCTCATAGAGCTGGACATTTGATGAATCAATTAATTGTTAACCAGGAAGAATCACCCCAGTCAATCAGTTAATTGACTGATAGACTTTCTAGACTGTGAGCCCACTGTTGGGTAGGGACCGTCTCTATATGTTGCCAACTTGTACTTCCCAAGCGCTTAGTACAGTGCTCTGTACACAGTAAGCGCTCAATAAATACGATTGATTGATTGATTGATAGCCCGCTGTTGGGTAGGGACTGTCTCTATATGTTGCCAACTTGTACTTCCCAAGCATTTAGTACAGTGCTCTGCACACAGTAAGTGCTCAATAAATATGACTGAATGAATGGTAGATAAGGGCTAACCTAGTTAGTGAATCAATCGATTGACAGATAGGAAGTTTTTAACAGAAGGCCCACAAAGATAATTTGGGCTCCTTATACGGACGGAGAAGTGGGAATTTTTTTTCGGGAAGGCTGGGAAGGGAAATGACTGAAGGTTAAAGAAAAAAAAAAAAAGGGACGGGACAAAAATGGAATCCTTCGCCCAGTTACACAAAGGCAGGATGTGGGGAAACCTGCTGAAGCTTGAAAGGGGTAAGTGTAAGCAAACAAAAGGAAAGGCTTCTTCACGCCCTGGGAGGTTAACATATGGAATTCATTACCACAGGAAGTTGGAGAGGCCAAAAATATCAGCGGGGTGAATGGGGGGTGTGGAGAAATTCATGGTAGAGAGGCCTAGACTGGGTTACATGAGGGAAATTTGGGGTGTTGGATTGTCCATCCATTCATTCTTCTTAATAATAATTCTGGTATTTGTTAAGTGCTCACTGTCTGCCAGGCACTGTCCTAAGCGCTGGGGTGGTTACAAGCAAATCAGGTTGGACACAGTCCCTGGGCCATGTGGGGCTGAGTCTTAATCCCTATTTTACGGATGAGGAAACTGAGGCCCAGAAGTGAAGTGACTTGCCCAAGGTCACACAGCAGACAAATGGTGGAGCCAGAATTAGAACCCACGGCCCTCTGACTTTCATTCAGTTGTAGTTATTGAGCGCTTACTGTGTGCAGAGCACTGTACTAAGCGCTTGGGAAGTACAAGTTGGCAGCATATAGAGACGGTCCCTACCCAACAACGGGCTCACAGTCTAGAAGGGGGAGACAGACAACAAAACGAAACATGTGGACTGGTGTCGAGTTGTCAGAGCAAATAGAATTAAAGCTAAATGCACATCATTAACAAAATAAATAGAATAGTAAATATGTACAAGTAAAATAAAATAATAAAATAAAATGAATTCCAGGCCTGTGCTGTATCCACTATGCCATGTTCATTCATTCAGTCATATAAATTGAGCGTGTACTATAGAACAATAAACAGACACATTCCCAGTCCACATGGCGCTTATAGGACAATGGGTGATCAGGAAGGAAAGCAACCACTATTAAGTTCTTCCAGAGGTTCTGCAGCTTCTAATGGAGAAAGAGTTTGGGCTAAGGGGAAGCATTAATCTGCTCCCAAAATATATAACTACCCTTACCTGATTACTCTGTATCTACCCCAGTGCCTAGAACAGTGCTTGGCCCTTAGTAAGTGCTTAACAAATACCATAAATATTATTATTCTCCATTTTCAGTCAGGCAGGAGTAGTTATATATTTTGGGAAATGAAAATGGAGAATAATATCAATGATGGTATTTGTTATGTGCCAAGCACTGTTCTAAGCACTGGGGTAGATACAGGGTAATCAGGTTGTCCCACGTGGGGCTCACGCTTTTAATCCCCATTTTACAGAAGAGGTAATTGAGGCACAGAAGTGACTTGCCCAAGGTCACACAGCTGACAATTGGTGGAGCCAGGATTGGAACCCATGACCTCTGACTCCAAAGCCCGGGCTCTTTCCACTGAGCCACGCTGCTTCTCTAAGCACTGGGGTAGATACAAGCTAATCAGTTTGGTGACTGTCCCTGTCCCACATGGGATTCACTCTCTATGTAGGAGGGAGAAGAGATATTAAATGTCCATCTTACAGAAGATTGGGGCTCTGGAAATAGGAAGGAAATGTTCTAGCCACCCTAATAATAATAATGGTATTCGTTAAATGCTTATTGTGTGTCAAGTACTTTTATAAGCCCTAGGGGAGATGCAAGGAAATTGGGTTGGACACAGCCCCTGTCCCATATAGGGCTCACAGTTTTCATTCCCATTTTATTGATGAGGTAACTGAAGCCCAGAGGAGAGAAGTAACTTGCCCAAATTCACCCAGCAGACAAGTGGAATTAGAACCCAAGTCCTTCTGACTCGCAGGCTGCAACTCTATCCACTAAGCCACACCGCTTTCCTACAGCTCATCTTCTACACAACTTTTCCATCAGCTAGGTTTGTGATGTGTGAAAGGATGAAATGCGGCGACGTAGTCTACCTGAATAATGATGATGTGATCTGAGCAGGTGACTCCTCCGTCTACCCTGATGTTCTTCTGAATATTCCTTTCGTTGTTTTCTCTGAACAATCCCCGGGAAGTTACTCTGGATGAAAAGCGGTCTGCATCGAGGGTCACATTGTATATGATATCTGAATTGGGGGGAAAAAAAAGTAGATCATATGTCTCATCAAAATTAAATTGCTGGGAATCACAAGTATATTGCTCTCAGTTATAAACAAAAGCCGGATTTCCACGGCAAGAAATCATATTACTGTACAAGCCCTGGAAAACAATTTGTGAGTTCTAAAAGTCATACTCATTTCTGCCGCTTTTACACGTTATCTTATTTTTCTGTAGCACATTTCTCTGAGGTTGGTGAGGGATATCGTCTATTCATTCAGTCACACTTATTGTTGCCAACTTGTACTTCCCAAGCGCTTAGTACAGTGCTCTGCACACAGTAAGCGCTCAATGAATACGATTGATTGATTGATTGAATGCTTACTATGTGGGAAACACTACTAAACCCTTGGGAGAGTACAATATAACAATACACTGACACATTCCCTGCCCACAACTAGCTTAGAGTCTAGAAGAACAGACATTAAAATAAATAAATAAATGAATAAATAAATAACAGATATTTGCAAGAGTGCTTTTGGGCTGGGAGGGCGGATGAATAAAGGGAGAAAATCAGGGCGACGCAGAAAGAAGTGGGAGAAGAGGAAAGGAGGGCTTAGTCAGGAAGGCCTCTTAGAGGAGATGTGACTTCAATAAGGTTTTAAAGGGAATATGGAATGTGGAAAAACTATTTCTGTAAGTGTTCTAGTTAATATTTTTATTGATGGTCGTCCCCATAAGAAGGTAAGCTTCTTGTGAGCAGGAAATGCAACTTATGTGTCCGGTCTATTTGCCCAAATGCTTAACAGAGTGCATTATACCCAGTAAGGTGTTTTATAAATATATTTTAAGGATTTTAGAAAGCGAGGAATTTGGCCACATTTGCCATTGACCCTTGGTAGCTGAGCCAAGAGAACCCATGAGTCTAGAAATTCAACCACAATACCCTTCTTAAGTTCAAATGGGCAAGACAATTCATAGGCTGTGAACTTTGAGATGATTTTTGACCCCGTTATTAATTTCAGTTAATTAAAATTCATTAAAAGCACATCTCCAAGAGCCCTTCCCTGACTAAACCCTCATTTCGTCTTCTCGCTCTCCCTTCTGCATTGCACCTGTGTTTAAATTCACATCCTTTATCCACTGCCTCCTTCTGGCCCAGAGTAAGGTCTCGATAAATACAAGAGATTGATTGATCAATTGAGATATAGGATCCCCATGCCAGAGCATGCATCTGGGCTTCAATCAATAATAATAATAATATTTGTAAAGTGCTTAGTACATGTCAAGCATTGTTCTAAGGCTGGGGGGGAACGTTGGGATGAGTCACACTTTGCCTCTTTCTCAATTTTTAAGCTCTACAGTACTGAGCATTGCCACTGCTCCCGACTATGAGCCCGGGACTCTCTATATATGTTGCCGATTTATACTTCCCAAGCGCTTAGTACAGTGCTGCACACAGTAAGCACTCAATAAATACGACTGAATGAATGAATAGGCAATATTCATCCAGTCAGCTTTCACATGAGGATCCAGGGATCCGATTTCCTCCCTTTTATGCTGAACGTTGGTTGCCATACAATAAAGGTTACAGAAAGAATCAATGCTTTTGCAGTGGCAGAGAGTTTTCCCTCTCATTTTTGGACATGAATGAAAGTGGACTTTTCTGCCCCGGGGCCCATCTTCATCACCTCCAGTTCTCTCTCCACAGTCCTGTGTCTAAAATCACTTAGGATTAACTGCTCCCACTTATTCCATCCTGTTTTTATTACTGCATTGGTCTCCTTGCTGAATTCCCTGCCTCCTGTCTCTCCCCACTTCAGTCCATACTTCACTCTGCTCTGCCACCCACATCGTTTTTCTACCAAAAAACTCAGTCTGTGTTTCCCCCTCCCTCAAGAACCTCCAGTGGTTGCCTATCCACTCTACATCAAACAGAAACTCTTTACCACTGGCTTTAAAGCACTCAATCACCTTACCCCCTCCTATGTCACCTCGCTGCTTTACTACTACAGCACAGCCGGCAGACTTCATTCCTCTCATGTCAACCTATTCACCAGACCTCAATCTCATCCATCTTGCCGCCAACCTCTCACCTGGAATGCCATTCCTCTTCATATCCGACAGATGATCAGCGCTTAGAACAGTGCTTTGCATATAGTTAGCGCTTAATACCATCATCATCATCACGATCACTCTCACCCCTTTGAGAGCCTTATTCATTCAACCGTATTTATTGAGTGCTTACTGTGTGCAGAGCACTGTACTTATTGAAGGCATGTCTCCTCAGAGAGACTTTTCCCAACTAGGCCCTCAATCAATCAATCAATCGTATTTATTGAGCACTTACTGTGTGCAGAGCACTGTACTAAGTGCTTGGGAAGTACAAGCTGGCAACATAGGGCTATACAACCTGGCCCTCCTTTTCCCTCTTCTCCCACTCCCTTCGGCATTGCCCTGATTTACTCCCTATATTCACCCCTCTTTCAGTTCCACAGCACTTTGTCCGCTGTGTGACCTTGGACAAGTCACTTCACTTCTCTGGACCTCAGTTACGTCATCTGTAAAATGGGGATTAAGAATGTGAGCCTCATGTGGGACAGGGACTATGTTCAACCTGATTAACTTGTAATAACAGTGCTTTGCGCATAGTAAGTGCTTATTAAATGCCATTATTAATAATAATAACTGTATATTATATTATAATTACTATATAATAATTATGGCATTTATTATGCACAAAGCACTGCTCTAAGCACTGGGGAGATTACAAGGTGATCAGGTTGTCCCAAGGGGGGCTCACAGTCTTAACCCCCAGATCAAGGCACAGTGAGAAGGCTAACAATAGAGGAGCGGAGTGTGCGGGCTGGGTTGTAGTAGAAGAGTAGTGAGGTGAGGCAGGAGAGGCCAAGGTGGTGGAGTGTTTTAAAGCCAATGGTGAGGAATTTTTGTTTGACGAGAGGGTTGGGCCACCGCTGGAGTATCTAGAGGATCGGGGAAACACGGCCTGAACGTTGTTGTAGAAAAATGATCCGGACACCAGAGTGAAGTATGAACTGGAGTGGGGAGAGACAGGAGGCTGAAAGGCCAGCAAGGAAGCTGATACAGTAATCCAGATGGGATAGGATGGGTACTAATGTATATTAAATACATTTGATTAATGGATTGATCGATTGATTTAGAGAGGAGTGTCTGAATGTGCAGTAATTTGGCCAGTTTCTGCCCTAGGTTTATTCCTTTTCCTTGTTAGGGGAAATCCCTGTCTTAATATTTTCTGGCCTCCTCTTGCATTGAAGATCCAGATGTCAATAAACAACCAGTGCTATTTCTTTTAGAGGCACCAGCTTTACAGTTCTAGTCACTTTATTTTCTAACGTATTTTTAAAAAACAGGTATAATCCAGTTTTTCTTACCCACTTGATTGGTTTGTTCCACGGGTCTAAATTTTGCCCTGAAGCATAACTTGACGGCTATCTCAGTATTCTTCTTCAGCAAACTGATTTTATCGGGTGTAAAGAAAGCTTCTACAGACACACTTGCAATACTCTGTGACCTGCAATGTAGAATTGAATACGGATTGAGGTAATGTCTGAGAACCACTTTAAAAGCCTAAATTTCTGGACCCACTGTCAGCTGTAGTTATCGAAAATTCTCTACCCCTTCCCTAGAGCAGGAGATTAATGTCCCAACACTCAAAAATGTACCTGACTACCTTCTATGAATTTGGATACTATTGATCTGTTAAAGTGTATTCTTTCCAGTGAAGAACGGAATTAGTCCAGATTCTCTTGGAGATTTTTTCCTGGCTTCAAAGTTCGATTTGTTTTCACTCATTCATTTGCTTCCTGGGGAGAATTTATCTATTCCATATTTCTGAGGTTTGAACTGCATTAGCCATAAAATCAAATTTACTGTCCTTCAATCATGTTCTAGTTCTATTAATAATAGTAATGGCATTACTATCTGCAAAACACTGTTCTAAGGGCTGGGAAGGTTACATGGTGATCAGGTTGTCCCACGTGGGGCTCACAGTCTTAATCCCCATTTTACAGATGAGGTAACTGAGGCCCAGAGAAGTTAAGTGACTTGCCCAAAGTCACACAGCTGACAAGTGGCAGAGCTGGGATTTGAACCCTTGACCTCTGATTCCAAAGCCCGGGCTCTTTTCACTGAGCCACGCTGCTTCTCATTTCTATTTCTATTGAAATTCTCATTCTCATTTCTATTTCTATTTCTTTTGAAATGAGGTAAATCCAAATGAATATGGTTTTAGTTTATTGATATTAAAGCACTCAGAAAATACCATTGATTGATCCTTAATCACCCTGGAGATAAACAATAATAATAATAATAATAATAATGATGATGGCATTTGCTAAGTGCTTACTATGTGCCAAGCACTGTTTTAAGCACTGGGGGGATACAAGGTAACGATTGTAACAGCTATACAAATAACATCATTGATGTCTCCTTAGTTGTATCATGTTAATTAAATGTAAGCTCCTTGTGGGCAGGAATTGTGTCGACCGAGTCTATTGTATATTTTCCCCAAGTGTTTAGCACAGATTTCTGCACACAGTAAGAGCTCAATAAATATAAGTCACTGTGAGCCCATTGTTGGGTAGGGACTGTCTCTATATGTTGCCGATCTGTACTTCCCAAGCACTTAGTACAGTGTTCTGCACACAGTTGGGCACTCAATAAATATGATTGAATGAATGAATGGATAGTGACCAATAGAAGAAAATAAAACCAATGGCCAATCCTAAAGGACCAACTGTCAATGTCAAATATCATCCACAGGATTTCACTTGATGGTAAGTGTAGCAAATCACTAATTCTCTTTTTTAGTAGCACCATGTCAAGATCAGTGAGTTCCCCCTCCTCCCCCTCCCCATCCCCCCAACCTTACCTCCTTCCCCTCCCCACAGCACCTGCATATATGTAGATATGTTTGTACGGATTTATTACTCTATTTATTTATTTATTTTATTTGGACATATTTATTCTATTTATTTTATTTGGTTAATATGCTTTCTTTTGTTATCTGTCTCCCCCTTCTAGACTGTGAGCCCGCCATTGGGTAGGGACTGTCTCTCTATGTTGCCAACTTGTACTTCCCAAGCACTTAGTACAGTGCTCTGCACACAGTAAGTGCTCAATAAATATGATTGAATGAATGAATGAATGAATGAATCAGTGGGATTCTACTGGAGTCTTTCTGACCCAGCTGCCTTCTGGAAAATCTTCAGTTTGAGGAAGATTGGCTCGGGTTGGGTGGAGATTGAGGTCATCACTCCCAGGAATGAGAATAATTCTACTTTTTTAAATCATATATGTTAAAAGCTTTCTCTAAGTCAAGCACTGTTTTTAAGCACTAGGGTACACACATGCTAATCAGGTCGGGTGCAGTCCCTGTCCCCCATGGGGCTCACTAAGTAGTAGTGGTTGAGGAAACTGAGGCACAGAATGATGATAATAATAACTAATAGATAATAGAGAAGCAGCATGGTTATAGAGAAGCATCATGGCTATAGAGAAGCAGCGTGGCTATAGAGAAGCAGTGTGGGTCAGTGGAAAGAGCACGGGCTTTGGAGTCAGTGGTCATG
Source organism: Tachyglossus aculeatus (assembly GCF_015852505.1). Classification (NCBI taxonomy): domain Eukaryota; kingdom Metazoa; phylum Chordata; class Mammalia; order Monotremata; family Tachyglossidae; genus Tachyglossus; species Tachyglossus aculeatus. The sequence continues at coordinate 34,855,138 of NC_052088.1, read as the reverse complement.
GGTTCAAATCCCAGGTCCGCCAACTGTCAGCTGTGTGAGTTTGGGCAAGTCACTTAACTTCTCTGGGCCTCAGTTACCTCATCTATAAAATGGGGATTGACTGTGAACCCCCCGTGGGAAAACCTGATCACCTTGCAACCTCCCCAGAGCTTAGAACAGTGCTTTGCACATAGTAAGTGCTTAATAAATGCCATGATTATTATTATAATAACTATGGCATTTGTTAAGCACTTACTGTGTGACAGGCACTGTACTAAGCGCTGGGGTGGTTACAAGTTAATTAGGTTGGACACAGTCCCTGTCCCATGTGGGGCTCAAAGTCATTATCCTCATTTTCCAGATGAGGTAACTGAGGCCCAGAGAAGTGAAGTGACTTCTCCAAGGTCACACAGCAGACATGTGGTGGAGTGGGATTAGAAACCAGGTCCTTCTTACTCTCAGGCCCATGCTCTCTATCAACAAAGCAGCGTGGATAGCACTGAGAAGCAGTGTGGCTTAGTGGAAAGAGCTTGGGCTTGGGATGTCACAGGATGTGGGTTCTAATTCTTCCTCCACCACTTGTCTGCTGTGTGATCTTGGGCAAGCCACTTAAGTTCTCTGAGCCTCAGTTATCTCATCTGTAAAATGGGGATTAAGACCATGAGCCCCATGTGGGATAACCTCATTACCTTGTATCTACCCAATGCTTAGAACAGTACTTGGCACATAGTAAGGGCTTAAGAAATACCATTATTATTATTATTATTATGTGCTTACTATGTGCCAGGCACTGTACTAAGTTCTGAGATAGATAATAATAATAATAATAATAATAATAATGGTATTTTTGAAGTGCTTACTATGTGCCAAGAACTGTTCTAAGCGCTGGGGGGATACAAGGTGATCATAGATAGATGCAAAATGAGTGGGTTGGGACATGTCTCTGACTCACATTTGCAACTGGAATTCACTCCATTTAGTAAATCAGGTATTACTCCTTGCAAATCAGGGTTAATTGGGAAATCAACCCAATCAAGGGCTATTTTGAGTAAATCAATTTGAGGTTAATCAGGTTTCTATTTCTTTAAGCCAGTTATCCTGCACTGGTAGTGTGAATAGATTCTTGCCATATGTGGGTAATATTCAAAGCCAGTGACTGGCTGACAGCTCCTTATAATGTCACTGATTCCATCCAACTTTGCTGCTTTCAATACATTTTAGGAACAATAGATATTATGCTCACAAGACCACTTTTCCTAACAGGAACTGGGCAGTACTGGCTTACAGACAATATGCGCAACATTTTCCCCCTAGCATTAGATTATTCCAGCACCATTCCTTTGGTTAAAACAAGTTAAACTGCAGAATATTCAGGGGGCACGTTACAAGTTTTAAAATTAGGAAACGCGAATTCAGAGCCAGTGGGTGGACGGGTCGGGGATGACTTTTTATTCTGTCAATCAATCAATCAATCGTATTTATTGAGCGCTTACTGTGTGCAGAGCACTATACTAAGCGCTTGGGAAGTACAAGTTGGCAACATATAGAGACAGTCCCTACCCAACTATTCTGTCGAGTTATCACGCATCTTGATGGCAAACGCTTGGTCCAAAATTGTCACTAAAACTCACCAGAACTGGACCACGTTCCCAAAGGCTCCGACTGCCACGTCGGTGATGGAATCACGGTTCAAATCTTTGTAGCCATCTACTGATCTCCCAAAATACTGTAATGGTTGGTTGAAGACAGGATCTGACCCTAAAATTTTCTGGGAAGAAAGAAATGAGATGTTTTATCCACCGTCCTAATCCACATTTATTCTCATTCTCACTGAACGCTTCATCTTTCTCTCTGTGTGGCTTAATTTCTGACCTACACTCAATTAGCAGCATGATTTAGTGGAAAGAGCACAAGTTTGGGAGTCAGAGGTCGTGGGTTCTAATCCCGACTCCGCCACTTATCAGCTGTGTGACTTTGGGCAAGTCACTTCGCTTCTCTGCGCCTCAGTTACCTACCTGTAAAATGGGGATTAAGATCGTGAGCCCCATGGGAGACAACCTTATCACCTTGTATCCACCTCAGCGCTTAGAACAGTGCTTTGCAAATAGTAAGCGCTTAACAAATGCCATTATTATTATTATTGTATCTACCCCAGCACTTAGAACAGTGCTTGGCACACAGTAAGCGCTTAACAAACACCATCATCATCAATTAGGATCCACCTTCCTGTCAGAGAAGCAACTCGACGCTTCAACTGAATCCGAAACCTCTGGATCAGAAATGCCGACGCAGATTACCTGAGAATATTTGGTACGAATCGTTGTTTGGAAGCCGTTGTAAATGTAAACGGCTCCAGAGTTTTCATTTTCTAAAGGCGAGCCAATTATCGCATCGTTGAAGCCGTCCAAGTTAACATCGGATAGAGCTGCGATTGCCGATCCAAAGCGAGCGTTTTCCACGCCGGCGGGGCCCTCCAGGAACTGGTGCTGACCCAGAATTCCCTTAACGTGCGGTGGAGGGTGGGGAGGAAGAAAAAGAAATGATTAGAAGGATACCAAAATGGGAAAAAAAGAAATGTGAGTTTAGCGACAATCTAAATCGGGTAAAACAGTCCAGTCTAGTGGAAAGAGCCCGGGCCCGGGAGTCAGAGGAACTGGATTCGAATCCCAGAATTGTCAATTGCTTTCTGTGGGACCTTGGGCAAGTCACATAACTTCTCTGTGCTTCAGTTTCGTCAACTGTAAAAAGGGGATTAAATGAGAAGCAGAGTGGCCTAGTGGTGTTCTGCACACAGTAAGCGCTCAATAAATACGATTGATTGATTGATTGATTGAAAACACACGCCTGGGAGTCAGAAGGACCTGAGTTCCAGTACCGGCTCTGCCACTTGTCTGCTGGGTGACCTTGGGTAAGTCACTTTACTTCTCTGTGCCTCAGTCACCTCATCTGTAAAATGGAGTGTAAGACTGGGAGCCCCATGTGGGACAGGGACTGTGTCCAACCTTAATAGCTTGTATCTACCCCAGCTTTTAAAATAGTGCCTGACACATAGTAAGCACTTAACAAATTCCATCATTATTATTATTATTACTATACCTGTTCTCTCTCCTAATTAAACTGAACTCCATGTGGGATGGGGACTGAGTCTGACCTAATTAACTTGTACCTACCCCAGTTCTTAGAACAGTGTTTGACACCGAGTAAGCACTTTACAAATGCCATTTTAAAAAATCTGAAGGATTGCTTTGTTTTGAATTACAGGCCTTTGATGACAGTAAAAAATAAATGAAATAACGTCCCCCTGTTCCAACAGCACAGGCATTTTGGAGACCAAATTCTCAGAACTGTGATTTTTGGGGGCTCTGCTTTCATATCTCAGAAGGAAGAGTGGGTTAACTCAGAGAGTTATCACTCATATAACTCAACTCCACAACACTTCACTTCACTTCTCTGGGCTTCAGTTACCTCATCTGGAAAATGGGGATGAAGACTGTGAGCCCCATGTGGGAAAACCTGATCATCTTGTAACCTCCCCAGCGCTTAGAACAGTGCTTTGCACATAGTAAGTGCTTAATAAATGCTATAAAACAAAACAAAACAACATCCATATCAACAATTTTTTATTTTTATTAATGTCTCTCACTCTCTAGACTGAATGCTCTTTGTGGGCAGGGAACATGTCTACTATCTCTGTTGTACTTAAGTACTTAGTACAGTGCTCTGAACTCAGTAATAATAATAATGATAATTGTAATAATAATAGTGGTATTCGTTAAGCACTTACTATGTGCCAGGCACCATATTAAGCTCTTGGATGGACACAAGCAAATCAGGTTGAATACAGTCTCTGTCCCACATGGGACTCCCAGTCTTAATCTCCAGTTTGCAGATGAATTAACTGAGGCACAGAGAAGTGAATGACTAGCCCAAGGTCACACAGCAGACAAGTGGCAGAGCCGGGATTGGAACCCAGGTCCTTCTGACATCCAGACCTGAACTGTAGCCATTAGGCCCTGCCGCTTCTCATTGATCAACTGATTGACTGATTGATCTAGACATCTGGCTAAGGTAGTCCCATCCCCGGAGGCTTTGTCAATCATTTCCTCAAGAATTAGGCCTCAGGAGCCAACCCACGGATTAGTGTAGACTCTCAGAAGTAGAGAAATCTCTTGACCTAAAAATATTCTCGGCTACCTTGAGGTCAGACCTTAATTTTCCCACTTGTCCTCCATCCTCCCCTAATTTCCTATACCTGTAGGACTCGTTCGATCTGTTTCTTTCGTGTGTTTGTTTTTCTGGCATCCGTGGTAACATAAAAATTCATCACTTTCCCAGAATTCTCTCTGCTTTTGAGCGTGTCACTGATTTTTGTTTTTTAATGCACCAGGACTGGAAGTTCTGACAGCCGGGCAGACATCTAAATCTTACGCCAAGGTACGGAATTTCCTGACAAGCTGATGGGAAATGCATCTGGATCAATAAAGAACGGTTCCAAACTGCCTGGTGTGGCCATTCTTCATCGTAAAATAACAATCTGCGGGCAAAAGCTTAAAGTACGTGTTTCTGTGAGCGGATCGAGTGTTATTGGTGCCATAGTCTGACAATGGAAATGTTTCTCTAGCCACGTGTAGCAACGCTACTGGCAAGGAAGATACACTCAGCCAAGCATATAAAATAGCCAGAGCAAGGCCCAAATGTCAGTTGTGTAAGATTGTTTTTCCTCCACTCTTTTCTTAAATCTGCTATTTTATAGAGAACAAATTGATCTTATAACACCTGAAAATGTGTGTCAATGTCATGCATCAAAAAGGATTAAGACTAGAATAATCACTGGGAGACAGGAGGTCCAGGTTCTAATTCCAGCATCGCCTCTTGCCTGCCTTTTGACCTTAAATTCTCTGAACCTCAGTTTCCTTTTCTGTAAAATGGAGATTAAATATCTGCTCTCCCACACCCCCAATCCATGAGCCCCAGAGTCAGAGGTCGTGGGTTCTAATACTGGCTCCACCACTTGACCTTGGGCAAGTCACTTAACATCTCTTGGTCTCAGTTGCCTCATCTGTAAAATGGGGATGAAGACTGTGAGCCCCATGTGGGACAGGGACTGTGTAAGACCTGCTTAACTTGTCTGTACCCCAGTGCTTGGCACATAATAATAATAATGGTATTTGTTAAGCACTTACTAAGTGTCAAGCACTGTTCAGGATACCAGGTAAGCAGGTTGTCCCACGTGAGGCTCACAGTCTTCATCCTCATTTTACAGATGAGCAAACTGAGGCACAAAGAAGTGGAGTGACTTGCCCAAAGTCACACAGCTGACAAGTGGTGGAGCGGGGATTAGAACCCATGACCCCTGACTCCTAAACCCATGCTCTTTCCACTGAGCCACGCTGCCTCTGTAGTAAGCGCTTACCAAATTATTAAGTGCCGTCGAGTCGTTTCCAATTCATAGAGACTCCATACATATACTTTCTCCAGAACGTCCTGTCCTCTGCCATAATCCGCAACCTTTCTAACGGTTCCTCATTGTGATGGTCTCTATCCATCTAGCTGCCAGTCTGCCTCTTCCACTTTTTCCCTGGACTTTTCCTCGCATTAGTGTCTTCTCCAGAGAATCAGTCCTCCTGATTGTGTCCAAAATATGCTAATCTAAAACGAGTCATTGGCTTTCCAAAGACCACTTTGGTTTAATTTGCTCCGAAATCCATTTGTTTGTCTGCTTACCAATACCACGATGATCGTTATTATTGTCACAATTATTATCCTATGACTCATTCCCAATCCTGGTGGATTCAGATGGACCCACGTGAGGAACACATTCAGCCGTACACCCTTTTCCGCTCGTTTTTACCTTTGAGATACTGAACAGGTAGACTTTCCCTTCCTCTTTCTTTAAGTCATTCATGTACATCGGAGCCCCTACCAGGAGCACATCAGTAATGCCATTTCGATCCACATCCACCGAACATACCACGCTCCCAAAGTAGGAGCCAATCTGGAAGAAAAATGAAAACACTTCATTCATTCAATCGTATTTATTGTGCACTTACTGTGTACAGAGCACTGTACTAAGCACTTGGGAAGTCACAGCATAGCTCAGTGGAAAGAGCACGGGCTTTGGAGTCAGAGGTCACGGGTTTGAGACCCAGCTCCGCCACATGTCTGCTGTGTGACCTTGGGCAAGTCATTTAACTTCTCGGAGCCTCCGTTACCTCATCTGTAAAATGGGGATGATGACTGTAAGCCCCACGTGGGACAACCTGATCACCTTGTATCTCCCCTCAGTGCTTAGAACAGTGCTTTGCACATAGTAAGCGCTTAACAAATGCCATCATTATTATTATTATTGTTCAGTACAAATCGGCAACATATAGAGGCAGTTCCTATTAGGTCCATATCTGTAATTTGTGTGTTTCTAGTCATGTCTTTCTCTTCCTCTAGACTTGTAGGCTCATTGTGGGCAGGGAATGGGGCTGTTTATGATTCTACTGGACTCTCCCAAGCAGTGCTCTGCACCCAGTAAGTGCTCAATAAATACAATTGACTGACTGACAACGTAACAGGGCTGGTAGACCAGTTTTTTGCCCACAAGGAGCTTACAGTCTAGTTGAGGATTCCACTGTGCTTCCACTCATCAGGTCACATGTGACCTTTCGAAATTCCAGGACTCCAAGAACGATTTTTTTTTTCCCACTGGCCAACGAGGGCCAGCTAGTAAGATGGAGGTTGAGAGACATCCTTCTTTGAGACCCATTTGTCCATCCTGGTGATCTTCACCTGGTGTCAGATCTGGGCCTTTTCCATTTCATCACTGAATGGGATATGAAGGGTTTTTCCTCATTTAATCCTATCTACTGAGCACTAAAAGTGTGCAGAGCATAATATGAAGCACTTGGGAGAGTATAATCTAACACTGAGCAGATACATTCCTTTCCCGCAACAAAACTTTCCTCACCATCTGTCCCGCTTAGACTCTTGGAGGGACAAAGGGGTCAGATAATAATAATGGTATTTATTAGGCGCTTACTATGTGCAAAGCACTGTTCTAAGCACCGGGGAGGTTACAAGGTGATCAGGTTGTCCCACGGGGGGCTCACAGTCTTCATCCCCATTTTACAGATAACTGAGGCACAGAGAAGTTAAGAGACTTGCCCAAAGACACACAGCTGGCAATTGGCAGAGCCGGGATTTGAACCCATGACCTCTGACTCCAAAGCCCGGGCTCTTTCAACTGAGCCATGCTGCTTCTCTCCACCCCACCCCCCAAACCCTCTTGGCAACCTGCTGGTGGGCTATCAATCGCCCACCCTGGGATGATTTTGAAGTGAGGCACGCTCACCGAGTCAACTTTAGGGCTGAAACAGATCCTACTCACCTGATCCCCTTTGTGGGACTGAATGACTGTGACGTTGCCTTGCTCATTAAGGCTGTAAACCACCACTTGGCCAGTGTAGCTGGCTCGAGGAGCACCTGCTACGTAAAGGATGGCGTCTTCCGTCAAAAGGGTGGCCAAGGAATAGCCTGTGAGAGAAAAATCCCTTCCATAAATAGAACAAAGACCCTCCCTCGCCCAGTAACTGGAAAAGCTGGGAAAGGGTATCCTGGAGGTATCTTGGTGGAGAAGCGGCAGGGCTCAGCGGATAGAGCACTCATATATATTAGCACTTGTATATATTTGTACAGATTCATTACTCTATTTTACTTGTACATATTTACTATACTATTTTGTTAATGATGTGCATATAGCTATAATTGTATTTATTCTTGGTGTCTACATGTTTCGTTTTGTTGTCCGTCTCCCCCTTCTAGGCTGTGAGCCTGTTGTTGGGTAGGGGCCGTCTCTATATATTATAATAATAATAATAATGGCATGTATTAAGTGCTTACTATGTGCAAAGCACTGTTCTAAGTGCTGGGGAGGTTACAAGGTGATCAGGTTGTCCCCATTTTACAGATGAGGTAACTGAGGCACAGAGAAGTTAAGTGACTTGCCCAAAGTCACACAGCTGACAAATGGCAGAGCCGGGATTTGAACCCATGACCTCTGACTCCAAAGCCCGTTCTCTTTCCACTGAGCCACGCTGCATGATGTGCATATAGCTATAATTCTATTTTTTCTTACGGTTTTGACACCTGTGTACAGGTTTGGTTTTGTTGTCTGTCTCCCCCTTCTAGACTGTGAGCCCATTGTTGGGTAGGGACCGCCTCTATATGTTGACAACTTGTACTTCCCAAGCGCTTAGTACAGTGCTCTGCACACAGTAAGCAATCAATAAATATGATTGAATGAATGAATGAATAGAGCACGGGCCCTGGGTCTCACAGTCTGTGGCTGGAGGGAGAGCAGATATTCAATCTCCATTTTATGGAGAAAAAACTGAGGCTCAGAGGCTCAAACTCTAGACCATAAACTCACAGTGGACAGGAATGTGTCTGTTTGTTGTTATGTTGTACCCTCCCAAGTGCTTAGTACAGTGCTTTGCACATTGGAAGCACTCAATAAATACAATTGAATTGAATACAGAGAATTTAAACGACTTTCTCTAGGTCAAACAGCAGGCCAGTGACGGAGCCGGGATTAGAGCTGGGTTCTATTCCCGCAGTTTCCTCATCTGTAAAATGGGGATTAAAAGTGTGAGTCCCATGTGGATCAGGGACTGTATCCAATCAGATTCATGTGCAACTATCTCAGCTCTTGGCATATATAAGCCCCTAACGTGGAGATAACCATGATGCTGCTTTTGTGACTTGGGCGTTGCAGGGGGGTTGGTTTTGTTGCACTGTTGCCTCTGGTTTTCTGATTTTCTGGCCCCAGGGTAGCTGGGAATCATCTGAATTCCCTCACTGTTCTCAATGTGATACAGTTCATTCATTCATTCAATCGTATTTATTGGGCACTTACTGTGTGCAGAGCACTGTACTAAGCGCTTGGGAAGTACAAGTTGGCAACAGATAGAGACGGTCCCTACCCAACAGTGGGCTCACAGTCTAGAAGGGGGAGACAGAGAACAAAACCAAACGTACTAACAAAATAAAATAAATAGAATAAATATGTACACATAGAGTAATAAATCTGTACAAACATATATACATATATGCGGGTGCTGTGGGGAGGGGAAGAAGGTAAGGTAGGGGGATGGGGAGTGGGAGGAGGGGGAGAGGAAGGAGGGGGCTCAGTGTGGGAAGGCCTCCTGGAGGAGGTGAGCTCTCAGTAGGGCTTTGAAGGGAAAGTTCTGTCCATGCCCCTGATAATATAATAACTGTGGTATTTATTTTAGACTGTGAGCCCACTGTTGGGTAGGGACTGTCTCTATATGTTGCCAACTTGTACTTCCCAAGCACTTAGTACAGTGCTCTGCACACAGCAAGCGCTCAATAAATACGATTGATTGATTGATTGATTACTACGTGCCAAACACTGTAATGATTATAATAATGATGATGGTATTCGCTAACTCTTACTTTGTGCCAAGCACTGTTCTAAGAACTGGGATAGATACAATGTGACCAGGTTGTCCCATGTGGGGCTCTCAGTCTTCATCCCCATTTTCCAGATGAGCGAACTGAGGCACAGAGAAGTTAAGTGACTTGCCCAGGGCCACACAGCAGACAAGTGGTGGAGGTGGGATTAGAACCCACGTCCTCTGACTCCCAAGCCCGGGCTCTTTCCACTGATCCACGCTGCTTCTGGGGAAGATCAGGTCCCTCACAGGGCTCACAGCCCAAAGAGGGAGAGAAGGTATCAAATCCCTATTTTGCAGATTAGGGAACTGAGGCACAGGAGTGAAGTGACTTGCCCGAGGTCACACAGAAGGCAAGTAGAAGAGCTGAGATTAGAAGCCAGGTCCTCTGATTCCCAGGACTTTGCTCTTTAGCCTAGGCCATGCTGCCTTACCCTACAGAATAAATCTCTAAGTGCAACATTATTCAGTAGGGCGATTGGCTGAGAAAGCCACTATTATTCATTCATTCAATTGTATTTACTGAGCACTTACTGTGTTCAGAGCACTGTTCTAAGCGCTTGATTAGCACGGCATAGTGGATAAAGCGCGGTCCCAGGTGTCAGAAGGTCCTGGCTTCTATTCTTGGCTCCGCCACTCGTCTGCTGTGTGACCTTGAGCAAGTCACTTCACTTCTTTGTGCCTCGGTCACCTCCTCTGTTTATTTATTTTACTTGTACATATCTATTCTATTTATTTTATTTTGTTAGTACGTTCGGCTTTGTTCTCTGTCTCCCCCTTTTTGACTGTGAGCCCACTGTTGGGCAAGGACTGTCTCTATATGTTGCCAATTTGTACTTCCCAAGCGCTCAGTACAGTGCTCTGCACACAGTAAGCGCTCAATAAATACGATTGATGATGATGATGGGGATTAATACTGAGAGACCCAAGTGGGACAGGGAATGGGTCCAACCCGACTTGCTTGTATCTATCCCAGTGCTTAGTACAGTGTGAGGAACATAGTAAGCACTTAACAAGAGGCCCCCAATTCCTCTTCCCCTCCCCATCCCCCCCACCCTACCTCCTTCCCCTCCCCACAGCACCTGTATATATGTTTGTATAGATTTATTACTCTATTTATTTTACTTGTACATATTTATTATTCTATTTATTTTATTTTGTTAATATGTTTTGTTTTGTTGTCTGTCTCCCCCTTCTACACTGTGAGCCTGTTGTTAGGTAGGGACCGTCTCTATATGTTGCCCACTTGTACTACCCAAGCACTTAGTACAGTGCTCTGCACAGAGTAAGCGCTCAATATGATTGAATGAATGAATCAATGACTATTAATAGTATTACTAGGGGCCCTCCATGAGGTATGGGACTGCAGACCATGAGAAAAGGGAAGAACAAATACCGCTCAGCTACTTCTATCTTAAAAAGCAATGACCACAAACTGCCTCAGCAAACCACGGTTTCTTAACTTGGTTAAACAATGCTTTCTGATTTGTTTTCCAACTCCGTTCTGGAGGAGGCCACCCACCATTCCGTTGGTCTTTCTATTTCTGAGTGCCGCCATACCTTAGAGCAGCTACTTAAGAAAACCATCGGCAACAAATGTCAAAGGGGGCTGTGAATTAGTGTTTCGTGAGCATCTTTGGGACAACTGTACGAACTGCTGCTGGCCGTAGGACTGTTTGTTAGTTTGTAGAAACTCCAAGGCAGAATGGAGAGAGGGAGAGAGGCAGCCGGGAGGACTGTAGGGAGGAGGAGAAAGTGGGGGCTGCCCATCTCGGTCAGTCATTCAGTCAGTCGATCGTATTTATTGAGTGATTACTGTGTGCAGAGCACTGTACTAAGCACTTGGGAGAGTATAACAGGCACATTCCCTGCCTACGATTAGCTTACAGTCTAGAGGGGGAGACAGATGTTAATATAAAGAAATAAATTTCAGGTACGTCCCAAACTCTCTCACTACGTCTTTCCCGTGTTGCTTTTACCAACTCTCTGATTCTGCCTTTCCTGCTGTAGGAATTCCCTTCCACTCCCTGTTTCCACCACCGTTGGTCTCCAACTTACAATGGGGCCCTTACACAAGTGTTTCCACAACCTGCATTTTTGGGAAATGCATGAGAGAAGCAATGTGGCCTAGTGGATAGAGCCCAGGCCTGGGCTTCAGAAGGACCTGGGTTCTAATCCCAGCTCCACCACTTGTCTGCTGTGTGACTTTGGGCAATCACTTCACTTCTCCGTGCCTCAGTTACCTCATCTGTGAAACGGTGGTTAAGATTGTGAACCCCATGTGGGATGGGGACTGTGCCCAACCCCATTAGCGTGGATCCACCCCAGGGCTTAGTACTGTGTCTTTCACATAGTAAGCGCTTTAAAAAATACCAGAGAGAGAGAGGAAGATGTTCAAAGCCCACCTCAGGATTGGAGTATGAAATCATTCCTCAGAGAAATAGCATGGCCTAGTGGAAAGAGCACAAGCTTGGGAATAAGCACTTAATAAATGCCACCCTATTATTATTTTTATTATTACTAGAACATCTCCAGGAAAGTCCATTTAAAGGCAGACACCCTCCCCCAGCTTGGCAACGGTCAAAAAAAGTCAGCAGGAGGAGTGAACGGGACCTGTCCCTGGGCAACATTTTTGGGCAAGTAAAAACACAAGAGACTGGAAAGGAAAACCTGTGGATATGAAGCCGGGCTCCTGCTTATCTCCGAACGAAGGTCAGTTCATGGAAGCAAACCCGCGGGAAGCGCTGGGGTTTTCTGCTTCAAGGGCACGAAGGCGCACCGGATACCAAACAAGCTTTGAGTTGTAGAAAACTTTATACGATCAAAGGAATGAGATTAAGTTCCTGCTCAGTATGGAATTCAGGTGGGCTAAAGGGGATTCTGAAAAGTGGAGAAAAACTCAAGGAAAAACTCTTCTCTCGCTCCCTTCTGTATCACCTTTGCACTTGGATTTGCACTCTTTATTCACTCGGCCGTCAGCCCCACCGCACTTATGCACATATCTGTCATTTCTTTATATTAATGTCTGTCTCCCACTCTAGACTGTAAACTCACTGTGGGTAGAGAATGTGTCTGCCAACTCTGTTGAATTGCTCTCTCCCGAGAGAGTGCTCTGCACATAGTAAGAGCTCAATAAAAACGATCGACTGATTGATAGATGGAAAAGGATGGAGTCTTTTGCTTTTGGGGCACTCGAGTGCTTAACGCAGGGTGTTGCGTACAGCACACCTTTAACAAATACTGCTGAATGAAACTGAAAAGAGGAGCTTTGGGGTCATGTGTATCACAAAAAAACAGGCCTCAAGTCCAAGGAGAAATACAGATGGGGAGGGCATCACCCGACTAACTTGCTGTTACCCCAAGAGCTCATGTGAGCCTGTTGTTGGCTAGAGATTGTCTCTGTTGCCAAATTGTACTTTCCAAGCGCTTAATACAGTACTCTGCACACAGTAAGCACTCAATAAATACGACTGAAGAATGAATGTCATGATCTCGGCTTCTCCTTTACTCCCTGGACAGAGGTCTTTGAAACCGTGGGAAATCGCTATCCATTCCTGCATCACTAAGTCGTTCAATCAATGGTATTTATTGAGTTTTTACTGTGTGCAGAGCACTGTACTAGTGCTTGGGAGAGTATAATACAGCAGAGGTGGAAGATATGTTCCCTGTCTTCAAGATGCACATTTTGCAAAGTCAGTCAATTGTATTTATCGAGCACTTACTGTGTGCAGAACACTGTACTAAGTGCTGGGTAGAGTACAATGTAGCAGTATAAGAGATACATTCCCTGCCCACAACGAGCTTACAGTCTAGAGGGGGAGACAGACATTGATAGAAATAAGTAAATGTACAGTGAAGCACTGTGTGTGCCTACGGGCTCCATTTCACCTTAGTAATTGGATTAACAGTAGTTGGCTTTGGTTTTCAGAAGCACCTCCATATATATATGTGTGTTTGTGTGTGTGTAGCCTAGTAACAAGAGGTTATAATACTAAGCATTTCCCAAATGTTTTTTCAATATTGATGAAACTAAGAAACGATTAAGCAGGACTGAAGTAATAGACAAATTCTAGACTGGATTGCATTATTTCCTCTAAAAGGACTCCAATTTTCTAATATTAATACACATAGTAAGTGATATTTGTTAAACACTTACTATTTGCCAAGCACTGTGCTAAGTGCTGGAATAGATACAAAACAATGAGGTCAGACACATTCCTTGGCCCTCATGAGACTCACTGTTAAAGGGGAACAATAATAATAATAATAATAATAATAATAATAATAATAATATTTGATAGCGCTTACTATGTGCCAGGCACTGTACTAAGCACCGGGGTGGATACAAGCAAATCGAGCTGGACACAGTCCCTATCCCACATGGGGCTCTCAGTCTCAATCCCCATTTTGCAGATGAGGTAACTGAGGCCCAGAGAAGCAGCGTGGCTCAGTGGAAAGAGCCCGGGCTTTGGAGTCAGAGGTCATGGGTTCAAATCCCGACTCTGCCAATTGCCAGCCATGTGACTTTGGGCAAGTCACTTCATTTCTCTGTGCCCCAGTTACCTCATCTGTAAAATAGGGATGAAGACTGTGAGCCCCCCAGGGGACAACCTGATCACCTTGTAACCTCCCCAGCACTTAGAACAGTGCTTTGCACATAGTAAGTGCTTAATAAATGCTATTATTATTATTATTATTAAGTGGCTTTCCCAAGGTCACACAGCAGACAAGTGGCAGAGCTGGGATTAGAACCCATGACCTTTTGAAGGGAGAATAAGCAGTGAATATCCATTTTATAGATGAGGAAACTGAGGCCCAGGGAAGTTAAGTGAGTTGCCCAAGGTGATACAGCAGACACGTGGTGGAGCTGGAATTAGAACCCAGGTCCTCTAACCCCCAGGCCTGGGCTCTTTCACCTAAGCCACGCTGCTCCTCAGCCCCTGACTTCAGGTTGAGTGAGGTCCCTGGCGAGGGGTTTAGTATGCACCTGTGCATATGATAAAATTAGGAAGGAAAGTCGCAAGCTCTGAGCAATCAAAGGAAGGGACCCTTCCCTTACCTAAATATGAACTATGATTCTTATCCTGTAGAATTTTTTCAAATGCTTGTTTAGGAAAAGCAAGGGTTCCATCAGGGGTCTTCCAGAACATAGTTCCACTCCAGGAATAAGCCCCAACGGCGCCCAGCATCAGAGCACCCTGAAATTGAGAAGAGAAAAAAAATCAATATTTTGCCCAGAATAATAATGATGACATTTATTAAGCGCTTACCGTGTGCAAAGCACTGTACTAAGCGCTGGGGAGGCTACAAGGTGATCAGGTTGTCCCATGGGGGGGCTCACAGTCTTAATCCCCATTTTACAGATGAGGAAACCGAGGCCCAGAGAAGTGAAGTGACTTGCCCAAAGTCACACAGCTGACAATTGGCGGAGCCGGGATTTGAACCCATGACCTCTGACTCCAAAGCCCGAGTTCTTTCCACTGCGCCACACTGAACAATAACTAAGCCAGAAGTACATACTATTGCTACTAATGATGGCATTTGTTAAGCGCTTTCTATGTGCCAGGCACTGTACTAAGCGCTGGGGTAGATGCAAGCTAATCTGGTTGGCCACAGTCCCTGTCCCACATGGGGCTTAGTTGTAATCCCCATTTCAAATGAGGTAACTGAGGCACTTATCTATTCTATTTATTTTATTTTGTTAATATGTTTTGTTTTGTTCTCTGTCTCCCCCTTCTAGACTGCCACTGTTGGCTAGGGACCGTCTCTATATGTTGCCAACTTGGACTTCCCAAGCGCTTAGTACAGTGCTCTGCACACAGTAAGCGCTCAATAGATATGATTGATTGATTGATTGAGGCCCGGAAGTGAAGTGACTTGCCCAAGGTCACACAGCAGACAAGTGGTGGAACCAGGATTAGAACCCAGGTCCTTCTGACTCTTGGGCCCATGTTCTATCCACCAGGCCACACTGTTTCCCTAATGGTAACAGTTACACTAATAGTGCAGAGCAGATGAAACTGCAATTGACATTATCTGGGCTCCAAAGAATAATAGTGATAACTGTGGTGTTTGTTAAATGCTTATTATGGACCAGGAACTGTATTAAGCACTGGGATAGATTCATTCGATCATTTATTCAATCCTATTTTTTGAGCGTTGTGTGCAGAGCACTGTACTAAGCACTTGGGAGAGTAGAATAGAATAATAAGATAACCAACTTCCACACTGGATTCACAGTTTAAGTAGGAGAACAAATGCAATGAATCCCCATTTTGCAGATGGGGGAACAAAGAAGTTAAGTCCAAAGTCACACATCAAGTATGCAGCAGAGCTGGGATTAGAACCCAGGTCCTCTGATTCCCGTTCATTCATTCATTCATTCAATCGTATTTATTGAGTGCTTACTGTGTGCAGAGCACTGTACTAAGCGCTTGGGAAGTACCAGTTGGCAACGTATAGAGATGGTCCCTACCCAACAGCGGGTTCACAGTCTAGAAGGCCTGTGCTCTTTCCACTAGGCCATGCTGCTTCTCTAAGAAAGGTTTTAACCTCAGAATTATCCATTTGCCTTTGGAAAAATACTTAGATCATTTTGCATTTGATGCTTAAATGACTTGAAGCCAATGAATAAGAAAAAAAAAAAACTGAAGAGCATTCTGAAGTCAGGGGGCTGGGGTTTGGAGCAAAGGGGAGAAGGGGGAGGGACAGGAGGAAACTGAAAGACAGGAGGGCTAGTTGTTCCCAGTTCTAAAATACCACAAAAAGGAGCCACAGCTGGGTGACTTCTGACGGGTCATTAGTGACCCCAGCATTCCTAATGATTCCTGTATCTCACGATATAGGGAATCCGACTTTAAAAAAGAGGGAGCTGGGACGATACCAACCAGAGTCAGGCGGCAGAAAAAGAGGAAAGTGGAGAGGGAGAGGAGAAAGTGGAGAGGGAGAGGAGAAAGATGAGAGGAGGGATGATGGAGAGGAGAAAAGAGTGGAGAGAGAAAAGAGAAAGATGAGAGGGGGGATGGAGAGGAGAGGGGGGAGAGAGGGAAGAGTGGAGAGAGAGAGAGGAGAAAGATAAGAGGAGATGGAGAGGAGAGAAGAGCAGACAGGGAGAGGGAAGGACAGAGGGAGAAAGAGGAGAGAGGAGAGAGAAAGGGAGAAAGGGAAAGAGAGAGATAGGAGAAAGATGAGAGAGGATGGAGGGGAGAGACGGGAGAGAGGGACAAGTGGAGAAAGAGAGATGATGTGAGGAGAGAGGAAAGAGGGGAGAGAGAGACAGAGAAAGAGAGAGAGCTTTGAAAACTATCATATGATTCTGGAGCATTTCCCAAGCTGCTGGGAGCTCTGATGTGTCCCTGGCTTTTTCATAATAGTTCCACTTTCTGCCTTGGAAAAAGTAACACAGCCTTTGTTGAGGCTTCATATTTTTAATCTCTTTTCCAGTGAGAAATTGGATGACTCACACAGCATGCCCGTGAAGAGGACGATAATTCCTCAAATCAGTATAGAGGTCATCCTCTGAAGACCTCTCCAGAGGAAGACTGCTAGTGCTTCAGAAGCACTGGCTAATTTACTCTCACCACAGCCCTGGACAAAAACACACAGCAAGGAGTGCTATCCCCTTTTCAGAGAAGGAAAAATGGAGGCCTAGGGAGGTGAAGTCACACATTCAGCATGGTGTTCACTCCCAGCCACCCTCAAATCTGAAAATGACTCTCCCCAACTTCGGAGCCTTACTGAAGGCCCATCTCCTCCAAGAGGCCTTCCCAGAATAAGCCCCACTTTTCCTCATCTTCCACTCCCTTCTGCATCACCGTGACTCGCTCCCTTTACCATCCTCCTTCCCAACCCCACACCAATTATGTACATATCTGTCATTTTATTTATTCGTCTGTCTGTCTCCCCGGCTCAGGAGTGTTAGCTCATTGTGGGCAGGGAAGATCCATGTTTATTGTTGCATTGGACTTTCCCAAGTGCTTAGTACAGTGTTCAGCTCATAGTAAGTGCTCAGTAAATATAATCGAATGAATGAATGGGACTCTTATCATCCCTGTTTTGGGAAATGGAGTAAGGGATTCCATCAATGTTCAATCCAAAGACAGGTTGGAAAAAGGCTATTGGAAGTACTCACGTTTCGAGGAGAATAATCGGCACTGAATCCTACTTGGGACATTTCCAACTGGAAGTTATCACCTCCCTGGGCAGTACCTGGGTAATGAAGGATCTTTGTTGTTAAAACATCCATAATTAAAGCATTCGTCCGCTTGTAGTGAAACAATTTTTTCATCCAGAGCCTGTATTCGAAGGAGCAGCCAGTGACGTAAAGAGATCTTTTATCGGAGTAGAAAAGTAAGGACTAACTTCCAAATTGCTTTTAGTACGGGGGGGGGGGGGTCTGTTTTCTCGACTTTTCCAGCACCAACACCTGAGAAGCAGGTTGGCATAGTGGATAGAGCACAGGCTGGGAGTCAGAAGGACAGCATCTCCGTAGGCAGCTGACTTTCGGTGAAAGGCATGTGTGGGTTGGTGCCGATATACGATTTCCATATTAATTTTGGAAGAGAAATAAGATATCAACACGAGTGAGAAATGAATGTCAAAATATTTGCCATTTTCAGAAAGCATTCTAACATCTCGATAGAAGAGCTGGGAAGAATGAGCTACTGTGGAAATTGAAAAAGGAGACTTGTTCGCTGTATTTAGGATGGTTGACTCATACATCACCCCCGTTGGGTAGGGATTGTCTCTATTGGTTGCCGAATTGTACTTTCCAAGCGCTTAATACAGTGCTCTGCACACAGTAAGCGCCCAATATATACGATTGAATGAATGACCTGGGTTCTAATCCCAACTCTACCATAAGTCAACGGTGTGACCTGAGGTGAGTCACTTCACTTCTCTGGGCCTCAGTTCCCTCTTCTGTAAAATGGGGATTAAGACCATGAGCCCCATGTGGGGCAGGGACTGTGTCCAACCTGATAAGCTTTTATCTACTCAGTGCTTAGTACAGTGCCTGGGACATAGTAAGCGCTTATATAACAGAGTTGGTAGACACATTCTCTGCCCACAGCGAGATTAAAGTCTACCTCATCATCATCATCATCAATCGTATTTATTGAGTGCTTACTGTGTGCAGAGCACTGTACTAAGCGCTTGGGAAGTACAAGTTGGCAACATATAGAGACAGTCCCTACCCAACAGTGGGCTCAC
Organism: Tachyglossus aculeatus; assembly: GCF_015852505.1. Classification (NCBI taxonomy): domain Eukaryota; kingdom Metazoa; phylum Chordata; class Mammalia; order Monotremata; family Tachyglossidae; genus Tachyglossus; species Tachyglossus aculeatus. The sequence goes on along the minus strand of NC_052088.1, from coordinate 34,836,488 downwards.
AGTCTCTTCCACTTCAACTCTGCCAGCCCATAGATCTCCCCAATTTAAAAATCTAACCTCCTCCTAGAAGCCTTCCCAATGGATTTCCAACACCCAAAGTTGCCACAACCCTCCCCTTAGTACTTATGTATTTATGTCCAACCATACGTATATATGAATGTTCATTTGTGCATGCAATTTGTTCAGCTATTTTTTATCCTGCTGTATTCCTACTATTTCCTGTTATATTCTTGTTCTTCCTCCTGTTCTCAGTATTTTTAAATAATTTATGTCTGTCTCCTTCTTTAAATTGTACGCTCCTTGAGGGAAGTGAAAAAGTGTCTTTCACTTTTGATGTACAGTCACTGTCTCAAGGTCTTTCATTTCATTTGATTTCATGAGAAACAGTATGGCACAGTAGCTAGAGCCCGGGTCTGGAAGTTAGAAGGTCATGGGTTCTAATCCTGGCTCCACCGCTTGTCTGTGGGGTGACCTTGGGCAAATCACTTCACTTCTCTGGGCCTCAGTTACCTCATCTGTAAAATGGGGATTGAGAGTGTGATCCCCACGTGGGACAAGGGACTGTGTCCAACCAGATTTGCTTGTATCCACCCCAATGTTTAGTACGTTGCCCGGCACATAGTAAGCGCTTAACAAATACCATTATTATTTTTATTATTCTTTCTCCACGGGGGCGCATACAAAAATGATCTCTATAACTGAAAATGCATTTAGGCCTGCTGTTATAAGGTTCTTCAGCAAAAAAAAAAATTGCTGAAATATCTGCATATTAATCAAGCATATATGTTCAGGGCCCTAATTATCTAGATAGTATGGGGCTTATTCAGGAATAGTATGGACTGTATAGGGAGGCAGATTCTAGGGATTCACCTAAAATTCTAGAAAATCTGTTTGTTTTTTTTAAAGGGACAAAAAAATCTTGAAGCAAAATCTTTGCGAACAGTCAATTGAGTTTGCGGAGTCATACAGTGAAATTAGGGGCCGACACTTGAGAAATTGATTCCAGCCAATAAAATGACATCAGCACTTTAATGTTTAATTCCCATTTTCCACAGGAGCTGCTGCCAAAAGGAATAATGATGATGATGATAATAATAATAATATCTGTTAAGTGCTGATTGTGTGTCAGGCACTGTTCTAAACGCTGGGGTAGATACAAGCTAATCAGGTTGGACACAGTCCCTGTCCCACATGGAGCTCACTCTTAAACCCCATTTTACAGATGAGGTAACTGAGGCCCAGAGAAGTGAAGTGACTTGTCCAAGGTAACACAGAAGACAAGTGGCAGAGCCAGGATGAGAACCCAAGTCCTTCTGGCACCCAGGCCCGTGCTCTATCCATTAGGCCATTCTGCTTCTGAACATACCCCACATTCTGAGTCTTTTTGCCAAATGCAAATAATAATGGGATTAATCATCCACACTGATTAAACCTTAATGAAGCATATATGTTATGACCCCATTGTACGTTATATTGTTTCTTACCTTCAATGCTGAAAATGCGTTCCCCTAGGGTGCCGGCTTTTTCCAACAGAGCAGCTTCATCGGACACATTGAAGAAATATTTTTCTGTGGGGGAACTTGCGATTGCTTTGATTTCTTCTATTAAGTTTTTAGTGTCGAGATCGTTTCTGATTAGGTACCCGAGGACCTAGAAAACAGCGAAAGAAGGAGAATTTCTCTCCAGCAAACTGCAGATTGGTTTAATAATAGTAATCGCCATCGCCGTCATAGTATTTGTTAATTGCTTATGATGTAACAAAGTATCAGACGGGCTGAGGTAAACACAAATATCAGGTTTGATAATGGAGTTACTTAAACAATGGACAAGTCTCAGTCTCGAAACTACAAGATAATACAAGATAATCAGTTTTGACATGAGGTTGGACACAGTCCCTGGCTTAGTGGAAAGAGCTCGGGTTTAGGAGTCAGAGGTCTTGGGTTTGAATCCCGTCTCTGCCACTTGTCAGCTGTGTGACTGAGCAAGTCACTTTACTTCTCTGTGCCTCAGTTACCTCATCTGTAAAATGGGGATTCATTCATTCATTCAATCATATTTATTGAGCGCTTACTGTGTGCAGAGCACTGTACTAAGCACTTGGGAAGTACAAGTTGGCAACCTATAGAGATGGTCCCTACCCAACAGCAGTCTAGAAGGGGGAGACAGACTACAAAACAAAACATATTAACAAAATAAAATAAATAGAATAAATATGTACAAGTAAAATAAAGAGTAATAAATATATACAAACATATATACATATATACAGGTGCTGTTGGGAGGGGAAGAAGGTATGTCAGGGGATTAAGACTGTGAGCCCCACGAGGGATAACCTAATAACTTGTATCTACCCCAGCTCTTAGAACAGTGCTTGACACATAGTAAGTGCTTAAGAAATGTAATCATTATTAATGGGCTTGCAGTCTAAGTGGGTATTCAGTAGGGCTAACAGTCTAAAAGGGGAGGAAGGGGTTTTCAGTCTCTATTTTACAGATGAGGAAACTGAAGCACAGAGAATTTAAGTGCTTATTTCAGTGCCTTAGTGCTTATCTAATGTCTGTCTCCCCCTCTAGACTGTAGCTGATTGTGGGCAGGGAATGTATCTGTTTATTGTTATACTCTCCCAAGTGCTTAGTACAGTGCTCTGCACGTAGTAAGTGCACAATACATATGACTGACTGAATGAAAGTGACTTGCTCAAGGTCAGCACAGCAGCTAAGTGGCAAATCAATGAATGATATTGAACCCAGGCCTCCTGACTCCCTGGACCACCTAAAGGAATCTCCAAAATCCTTAATTTTACAGTGCTGGAATGTGGTAGAAAAGAATAGCAGTGTTAAAAAGAAAGCTGGCATCTTCTCTGATTCATTCATTCATTCAATCGTATTTATTGAGCGCTTACTGTGTGCAGAGCACTGTACTAAGCACTTGGGAAGGAGAAGTTGGCAACATATAGAGACGGTCCCTACCCAACAATGGGCTCACAGTCTAGAAAGGGGAGACAGACAACAAAACAAAACATGGGGACAGGTGTCAAGTCATCAGAACAAACAGAGATAAAGCTAGATGCACATCATTAACAAAATAAATAGAATAGTTAATATGTACAAATAAAATAAATAGAGTAATAAATCTATACAAACATATATACAGGTGCTGTGGGAAGGGGAAGGAGGTAGAGCAGGGGGGTGGGGAGGAGGAGAGGAAAAAGTCATTCATTTTCATGCTGATGTTTTAAATCTGAATGAACACCACTAACTCTTCCAAAGGGACTTGCCAATGACAAGAATCCCTGGATAATAATAATAATAATAATAATAATAATAATAATAATAATAATGGTACTTGTTAATCACTTAGTATGTACCAAGCACTGTTCTTAGTGCTGGGGTAGATATAAGTTCATTCATTCAATCGTGTTTGTTAAACGCTCACTGTTAATCAGTTTGGACTCAGTCCCTGTCCCACATGGGGCTCACAGTCTTAATCACCATTTTACAGATGAAGTAACAGAGGCCCAGAGGTTAAGTGACTTGCCCAAGGTCACACAGAAGACATATGGCAGAACCGGAATTAGAACTCAGGTCCTTCTAACTCCCAGCCATGTTCTCTATTCCCTAAGAAACGCTGCTTCTCATTGCCTGGATCCAATTCAGAACCAAGAAAAGGCTCATTGTTTTCCTAGCATATCTAGAGAATATCACCCACGTAATCCCTCTCTCAGTCAATCAATCAATCACATTTATTGAGCTCATACTGTGTTCAAGGCAGGGTAGATAAGAGCTTGGGAGAGGACAATATAACAGAACTGGTAGACACATTCCCTGCCCACATTGAGCTTTTGGAAGTATTAATGTTCTGACTTGCAACAGTGGAAAAATAAAGCAGAGAAAAGCATTTAGTCGTTTGTAATTGTACAACTAATAACTAGATATTTTTAAATTGAGAAAAGCCCCCATGGATGTTAAGACATTTGAAGCACTCCTGTGACTATTTCAAAGATTTTCAAACAACAGAAAGGCAAAACCAGGGAAAAAATGATCTAGATTTGGGGCAAAAAGTATAGAATGGATCTTGCATATCTTCTGCACTGACCCTGATACTTTCTTTCATAGATTATATATGGTATTTTATATGGTATGTGTTAAGCCCTTACTATGTGCAAAGCACTGTTCTAAGTGCTGGGGGGATACAAGGTGATCAGGTTGTCCCACGTGGGGCTCACAGTCTTAATCCCCATTTTACAGATGAGGGAACTGAGGCCCAGAGAAGTTAAGTGACTTGCCCAAAGTCACACAGCTGACAATTGGTGGAGCCGGGATTTGAACCCCTGACCTCTGACTCCAAAGCCCGGGCTCTTTCCAGTGAGCCACGCTGCTTCTCAAATACCCCAATACATAGATGGGCTCCTTAGCTTATGAGATAAAAGAAATGATAGCTTGTGCTTATCCCTCCTAACTCTTTAATTAGTACAGTGCTCTGCACACAGTAAGCACTCAATACGATTGAATGAATGAATACCAACTCCAAACCTTATTTTCAGGAATGTCAGCAAACCAACTATAAGCACAATGATGAAGGATTGGAAGAATTCTTATTTGCAGAGACTGATGCCAACTAGTGAAATGGAATTTGCAATCCCACTCAAAATTCAGACATACAGAGACTCCCAAATTCATTCGTTCATTCAACCGTATTTATTGAGCACTTACTGTATGCAGAGCACTGTACTAAGCGCTTGGGTGAATACGATACAACAAATGAACAGGCTCATTCCCTGCCCACAACCAGCTTACAGTCTGGGGGGCTGGGGAGGGAGACAGTTATTAATGGAAATAAATAAATGACAGGTACGTACCTAAGTGTTGTGGGGCTGGGAGGGGGGGAGAACAAGGGGAGCAAGTCAGGGTGACGCAGAAGGGAGAGGGAGAAGAGGAAATGAGGGCTTAATCAGGGAAGGCCTCTTGGAGGAGATGGGCCTTCAATAAGGGTTTTAAGGAAGAGAGAGTCATTGTCTGTCAGATTTGAAGTGGGAGGGCAGTCCAGGCCAGAGGCAGGACATGATGATGGCTCAGATACCATTTTTTTTAAAAGTATAGGATCCACTGCTGATTATCCATTCTTAAGGTAGAGAAGCTTTCCCCTCTAATTAATCAATTGATTGTGTTTGTTGAGCAGTTACTATGTGCAGTGCACTGTACTAAGTGCTTGGGAGAGTCCAGATGAGTTTCCTGCCTATAAGGAACTCTAGGCTGTAAGCTTGTTGTGGGCAGGGAATGTGTCTGTTTACTGCTCTATTGGACTCTTCCAAGAGCTTAGTACAGTGCTGTGCACACAGTAACCACTCAGTAAATACTATAGATTGATTGACAAAGGAATTTCATACTACTTTCATTCATTCATTCAATAGTATTTATTAAGAATTTACTGTATTTAGCGCTTGGGAGAGTACTATGTAACACTGAACAGACACGTTCCCTACCCACAGTGAGCTCACAGTATAGGGGGAAGACAGACACTAATAAAAATAAATAAATAAATACTTCAGTATCTCTGTTTCGATGGAAGGGGAAAAAAACCAAGTATTACAGCTATGCCAAATCTGATAATAATAATAATAATAATAATGATAATGATAATAATGATAATAATACTATTTGTTAAGTGCTTACTATGTGCAAAACACTGTTCTAAGCACTGGGGGGGATACAAGGTGATCAGGTTGTCCCACGGGGGGTTCACAGTCTTAATCCCCATTTTAAAGATGAGGGAACTGATGCACAGAGAAGTGAAGTGACTTGCCCAAAGTCACACAGCTGACAATTGGCGGAGCTGGGATTTGAACCCATGACCTCTGACTCCAAAGCCCGGGCTCTTTCCACTGAGCCACGCTGCTTCTCTGATGATGATCTGATTATGTTGTCCTGTTTGCATTGACCGATCACCTTTTCCAAGTTGTTATAAGCACTTGGGAGAGTATGATATAACACTGAATAGATACATTCCCTACCCACGACAAGCTCACAGTATAGAGGTGGGGGGATAGACATCAATAAGAATAAATAAATACTTCAAGACCCTTGATTCAACAGAAGGGAAAAAAATCAAATATGACTTACAGCTATGCCAAATCTGATGATGATGTCCTGTTTGCATTGACCAATTACCTTTTTCAAACTGTACTAAGCGCTTGAGAGTGCAATATAACACTGAATAGATACATTCCCTACCCACAATGAGCTCTCAACATACGGAGGAGACAGACATTAATAAGAATAAATAAATACTTCAAGATCCTTGATTCAGTGGAAGGGAACAAATCAAATATGACTCACAGCTATGCCAAATCTGATGATGTTGTCCTGTTCGCATTGACCGATCACCGTCTCCAACATGGAGCCGTCATGTGACTCCCCGTCTGTCACTACCACCATGACCTTGGTGGCGTGGGGACGCCCCCCAGAAGCCGGAGAAAATGCATGTTCTCTGCCAGGGCGAAAAGAAGACACATCATCATCATCATCAATCGTATTTATTGAGCGCTTACTGTGTGCAGAGCACTGTACTAAGCGCTTGGGAAGTACAAGGTGGCAACATATAGAGACAGTCCCTACCCAACAGTGGGCTCACAGTCTAAAAGCCACACAGCCGACCTTCAGACGCCTCCAAAGTCAGGGGTTCTAATTTGGCACAGAAATTGGGACTGGGTTGTGGAATCGGGTCAGAATCAAACAGGAAGCAGCGTTGGGACTCCTGGTTCTCCACTTTTCTGCTGTGTGACCTTGGATAAGTCACTTATCTCCTCTGTGCTTCAGTTTCCTCACCTGCTAAATGGGGATTCAAAACTTATTCTCCTGCCTACTTACTCTCTGAGCCCCAGGTGGGACGATGATCCTGTATCTACCCCAGCTTGGTGAAGTGTTTGGCTCACAGTAAACACTTAACAAATACTACAGTTCATTCATTCATTCATTCAATCGTATTTATTGAGCACTTACTGTGTGCAGAGCACCGTACTAAGCGCTTGGGAAGTACAAGTTGGCAACACATAGAGACAGTCCCTACCCAACAACAGGCTCACGGTCTAGAAGTTATTATTATAATACCATTGTAAACAGTAATCCTTTAATAATAATAATAATAATGGCATTTATTAAGCGCTTATTATGTGCAAAGCACTGTTCTAAACGCTGGGGAGGTTACAAAGTGATCAGGTTGTCCCATGGGAGGCTCACAGTCTTAATCCCTATTTTACAGACGAGGTGACTGAGGCCCAGAGAAGTGTAGTGACTTGCCCAAAGTCACGCAACTGACAATTGGCAGAGCTGGGATTTGAACCCGTGACCTCTGACTCCAAAGCCCATGCTCTTTCCACTGAGCCACACTGCTTCTCCAGAAATAAAGGGTAGTAGCAAGGTAATAGGTTAAACTTAATCACTTTAGATTCAACACTAACCTAGCTCCATGAATTTAGCTAAATCATTTTCTGGAACCTCCCAGGAGGAACAGCGGGAATTAGTGGAGAGAGCATGGAGTCAGAAGGGCCCATGTTCTAATCCCTGCTGGGTGACCTTGGGCAAGTCATTTAACTTATTTGTGCCTCATCTGTAAAGTGGGGATTAAGACTGTGAGCCCCACGTGGGACATGGAATGTGTCCAACCCGATTAGGTTACATTAGAGAAGCTTAGTGGAAATCAATCAATCATATTTATTGAGCACTTACTATGTGCAGAGCACTGTACTAAGCGCTTGGGAAGTACAAATTGGCAACATATAGAGACAGAAAGAGCATGGGCTTGGGAGTCAGAGGATGTGAGTTCTAATCCCGCCTCCACCACTTGTTTGCTGTGTGACTTTGGACAAGTCATTTAACTTCTCTGTGCCTCAGTTACCTCATCTGTAAAATGAGGAAAAAGTGTGAGCTCCACGTGGGACAACCTGATTACCCTGCACCTACCCCAGTGCTTAGAACAGTGCTTAGCACCTAGCAAGCACTTACAAATACCATAATAATAATAATAATAATGATTATTATTATTCCCTCAGTGCTTAGTACAGTGCCTGGCACATAGTGCGTGCTTAAAATACCATGAAAAATAATGAAATCATCATCATCAATCATATTTATTGAGCGCTTACTGTGTGCAGAGCACTGTACTAAGCGCTTGGGAAGTACAAGTTGGCAACATATAGAGACAGTCCCTACCCAACAGTGGGCTCACAGTCTGAAAGACTGTGAAATGAAATGAAGCTAACTGGAGATCAGATGAGCCTTAGTGTAAAATTTCCACTTTTCCATATAGGTAAATTAATTTTTAACTAAACAAATGTACGTGGAGGAAGGTTTCTTCATTTAAAGAGATGGGACTTTTTTCCTAGGTCCCTTTGAACATTTTGTTTTCAAATCAACATAGAATTCGCCAAATATATATTTGAAACCTCCAAAGGCCACTCTATCTAGTTTATTAACATATTATGAGTCCCAGCCCAAATTCACCAAATTCCTCCAAAATGGGATTGGTTCTGAATACTGCTAACTCACTTCAATTGTTGTTGTGGCTCAGTAGAAAGAGCATGGGCTTGGTCATGGGTTCTAATGCATTCATTCATTCAGTTGTATTTATTGAGTGCTCACTGTGCGCAGAGCACTGTACTAAGCGCTTGGGAAGTATAAGTCGGCAACATATAGAGAGAGTCCCTACCCAACAACGGGCTCACAGTCTAGAAGGGGGAGACAGACAACAAAACAAAGCATGGAGACAGGTGTCAAAAGTCAGAACAAATAGAATTATAGCTCTATGCACATCATTAACAAAATAAATAGAATAGTAAATATGTACTCCTGGCTCTGCCACTCGTCAGCTGTATGACTTAGGGTAAGTCACTTAACTTCTCTGTGCCTCAGTTCCCTCATCTATAAAATGGGGATTAAGACTGGGAGCCCCACATGGGACAACCTGATCACCTTTTATCCCCCCCCCCCAGTGCTTAGAACAGTGCTTGGCACATAGTAAGCGCTTAACAAATACCATCATTATTATTATTATCTAGCAAGGTTAAAACAGAATGGAGTTTAAATTGAAGTCTAATATAATTTAAGCCCTGGACAAAGGCATTAGTAAGGCTTGGTAAAAGCATAGAGGCAGCCCACTGTTGGGTAGGGACTGTCTCTATATGTTGCCAATTTGTACTTCCCAAGCGCTTAGTACAGTGCTCTGCACACAGTAAGCGCTCAATAAATACGATTGATGATGATGATGATGATGTTCTCGTTGGCATTGATGAATGGTTTAGGGTTTTATTCTCACTCCCTGCATTTGTCTCCCCCTTTTAGACCGTGAGCCCACTGTTGGGTAGGGACTGTCTCTATGTGTTGCCAATTTGTACTTCCCAAGCGCTTAGTACACTGCTCTGCACATAGTAAGCGCTCAATAAATACAATTGATTGATTGATTAAGTTCATGAAACTTCATTCATAATGTCTGTCTCCCCCTCTAGACTGCAAGCTCGTTATGGGTAGGGAGCGTGTGTGCTAAATCTCTACGGCGTGCTCTGCACATAATAAGCAGGTGATTGATCCCAAGCTGTACACCCCCTTTCCTAGCAAACCGGATTTATTCAGTTGTATTTACTGA